>NC_088987.1:17912888-18212888 GCF_963932015.1 Anas acuta
TGCAGGAGCTCTCTGGGAGTTATGTGAACAAGGGTGAGCAAGTACAATATTCATACACCTTGAAATATTTGAAAGTACAGTTCAGTTGGTCATAAACCAGATAATTTTAGTTAAATGTTTGCATATTTTATGCATAAAATTTCATGGATCACATAGTTGGTGTTATAAGGTAAATTTTTGGCACTGTGTCCAAACTGCCATTTTATATGGGAGATTGTGGATAAAATAAACGTCAGTGATGTTTATTGAATGTGCAGAAACCGGCATTCGGTGGAATCAAGAAATTATCCTTCACCTTCCACTGCCTCAGAAAAAAAAATCATTTTTTTGGACCAAGCTTTCTGAGGAAAAAATATATAACCAGTTTTTGTTGACCGCAAGTGAAGATGAAAATAAGAGACCGTAGAAATGTTGATTATTAAACCTAGAAAGATCAGATTCAGATACGGTAATGTGTGAATTGAATGATAAAATGCTGGCAAAGAGCATACATGGCATGAATCATCCCGGTAAAATGGAGAAAACTATTTAACCACATGAAAAAAATTATACTCTCACATAAAAAGTTGCTAGTTTGTTTTACTTTATCTGGCACTTTATTATTCCTGAAGTTTTAAAGAACTCTGGCCTCTTAGCTCCTATGATGAGTGCTCTAATTATGAACATTAAGAATGTCTTCTGATTGTTTTGAGTTAGCTAATAACTTGATATGTTAGCTAATAACTTGATAACTTTATTTTATGCTAAATAAATCAAGCAGTTCCCAACCCAAATGAAGTGTCTGTCTTTAGAAATACTGTAGGCTCCCTCTCTGCTGTGCAAAATGGGTCTGAACAGCTGGAACAAATGTTATTGTCACTAAATTATAAATTACAACTGTCAAGAATAAAACATTTAGTTCCAGCACTCAAGAAATAGATTTTTAAGAAGTCTTCTCATTTATCAGTTTAGCCATTGATTATGTGTTTAAGGTCATTGAATCAGAGCAGTGATGAGTGGAATTCTTGATTTCTCAAATACCCAGCTAAATGTACCCATAGTTTCACATCTAAAAACTTGGTAATCCTTAAAAATGCCCCAAAGCATCTAAGGAGCTAATGCTGTATGTAACCAAGTATGTACTGCCTTTCTGATTACTAGTAATGTTTCCTGAGCAGGAGAGGAGGATCCGTGAGCCTCCATGAGCCCCTTACTTGTCTGGTTTCCAGCCTGTCTAGTGCTAAAACAGTGCCATCTGAGCTTCCCAAAGGTGGTGACTGCCTTGATGGTTTAGTGAGTGCTGGGAGGTCGGGGCTGGGGTCAGGCTGAGCTGTCTTGCATTAAACACCTATCTGACAATCTCCTTTTCTTTAGTGCAAGAAGCAGGAGGAGGAAGGTTCCTGTATAATCCAAAATAGATATGATTTTCCATTGCAAAGCCTGCTGCTGTTCCTCAGGCTTGTCTTGAGATGTATCCTGAAATAACCATGAATATTTGATCCAGTATGTTTTTCAGTGTTGGTCTCTGCATGGTGTTTTTACAATTTTATTTTCTGTGTACATGGATGGCTTCAGTCTCCACGAGAATAGAGGGGGCTACCAGTTGCAGTCTTCTCGAGTTTTGTGCCTGTTTTCACAAATCTGTACTAATTAAGGTCATTTTGACCAGAAGGTTAAGGAATATCTGCAGTACGCTTATGATACTGCTGTGCTTACATACTGTTTCTGCGTTCAAGATTTCTGTTTGTGAAACTACTGATTCAACACCTTTCAGGTGCCATTTCAATGGAAATAACTAAGATGTGCAAAGATCTCCTTTTGACACGATACACAGTTGGGAGGAACTATAAAGGAGGATAAATGTGTTCTTGTGCTGCAGAAATACGTGAAAACTGTTTTTCCTGAAGATATACTGAGGGGTTACATGTATTGCCTTTGATGCCTTTTATGATGCTTCCTGCAAAGATTTAAGAAATGTTGGTGTTTAGTGAATGTCTATTGGAAAGCATTCTGTCTTTATCTGTCCAGCTATCAGACCTCTTAAAACTTGTAGGAACCGACTTATCTTTGAGATTTCTGTGACTGCATTCAAGTAAGTCTTCAAAAATTGTGTGTAGTCTCAAGAGGGAGAGGGACACAGTCTTTACATGTTTCCTTAAACAACAACAAAAAACAAAATAACAGATAGAAATATCTTACCATTAGTGTGAAGTCTGTTATTGTTCTCTTTCTGAATGTTCTTCCCTAGCCTGTTAATTCTCAATAACTGCACAATTTGTATTAACGAGACAAACAGTACCACTGCAGAAGAGACAGGTTTATGAGAGATAAATGTGTTTGAGAACACCATTCCTACTAAAATGTGTTTTAGATTCCATTTTATTTTAGAATGGAATTTAGGAGACATCTCAACTAAGTTATCCACCTTTAAATATCAGTAAAACCAACTTGAAGAAAAAAAAAAAAGAATTCAAGTCAGTAATTGCAGCTAGAGAAAGTAGTAGAAATTGGCACTTTTGGGCTGAACATGAGAAGAAAGGCAGAAATACTTATTTATCAGGTGTAGCTTGATAGCTCAGCAATTTTTTAAACAAAGTGATCCTCTTTCTGCCTGAGGAATATCTCTTAGCTACTCAGTTCTCTTCAAAGGTACTCAGTAAACACCTCTGTGTGCTGCTGAAAACTCTGAATTCAGTACTGTAGTAGGGAACCCAGAAGTTGTGATGTGGTGTTTTTTCTTCCTCTAGTGACAGAGCACCCAAATAATCTCTGCATGGACTGGTTTCACGTGCAAATTCATGTTGAGAAAATGTTTCTGGAGTAAACTAGGTTATTCCATTGCAGAAAACAAGAGAGGTATGTTGACTAAATGGGCTGGGATGAAGCTTTTCCTCCGTTTTTCTTGCTTCCTCTTTCGTTTGAGGGAAGGAGGGACTGAATGGTTCCTGCCAGACCTTTTGTGTCCTCTGCAGACGTCTCTGGTTTGATGCTTCCTTAATGGCTCCACTGATGTGTCGTGTTCTTGTCCCTTCCTTCTTTCTGGGCATCCTCTGCCTCCCTGTAGCATTCTCAAGGGTTAGTAGTGGTGGGAAGAGCAAGAAGAGCCTTTTCTGCAAAGACCTGTGCTTGCGATGGGGCTGGGCCTGGCACTTGTAGTCTTGTGAACCTGGTGTGTCTTCGTGGGCACCTGGCCCTTTCCTCTGCAGCTGGGAGTGCTTGGGGGTGGTCCTGAGCAAGGAAGGGGCTGTGGCCTCCTGTGTAGGGGAAGCTCCAGGCTGGCTGGTGACTGCAAGGGAGAGCTGAGGCGAGGCTGGCCTCCAGAGCAAGCCAGGAGGTGTTGTGTCAGTATGGGGGGCGGGGAGGCTTATATTGATGAAGTACCTTCTATCTATCGTTCTATTTGCAGCCAGACCATTGCTGCAACTTGTTTGGCTTGAACTGTCTTTGCTGGAGCCCCTTCACAGGACACCGTATTTCAATCCATAATGCTGAAAGGAGAATAT
The DNA here is from genome assembly GCF_963932015.1 of Anas acuta. Taxonomy (NCBI): domain Eukaryota; kingdom Metazoa; phylum Chordata; class Aves; order Anseriformes; family Anatidae; genus Anas; species Anas acuta. The sequence continues at coordinate 17,916,371 of NC_088987.1, forward strand.
TGCTGTCTTTGGGTGGTAACTCTGCATAGAGCCTTCTTCCAAAGCGGAGGCTGAGCATCAGCTTCTGGTAGGAGAAGGTAGTTCGAGGCCACAACCACTTTTAAGTTATTCTTTAATAAATATATTCCTTTAATGATAGTAAAACCAAAAAAGTGTTGGGCTAAATGTTTGTGCTCCAGTCCTGATTTGGTTGGTCTGTCTCTGCCTTGACTCTTCTCCGAGTTGTTCAAGTGCCCACGTGCTGAGGCTCTGCTTCTGCTCAGCACAGCACTGGGGGTCAGCTTCCTGCTTGGTGGTCAGGTCTGCTTTGTTAAATAGCAGTGCCTCCTTTCTTCTTTTTTCTTTTTTGAGGGGTGGGTGTTTTGCGTGTATTTATGTCTTAGTGTGAGTGTCCAAGAAGCGATAGTCATGTAGACAAAAAACCAAAACCACTTTATTTGTACAGGGAAATGCCCAAAGCGAGCCGCAGCACACTGTGCTCCCCCTGGAGCATCTGTCCCCAGGCCGGGATCAGGGCTGTGGCCGGCTGTAGGGGCTGTGGCGCTGGGGCAGCACCCTGCCACGGCCGGCTCTCCTCTCCGGTGGTGAGGGTGAGGAGCTGGGAGCTGCAAGGGGAGGCAGGAAGGTCAGCGGATCTGCCCACCCTGCCTGGCCTGCAGAGGGCACGGAGGGCTCTGCCGCCCCGAGGCTGAGCACGCCGTGCCCCTTACCAGTGCCAGTGCCCGGGCCAGCGCAGCCAGCGCACTCCCACTGCTGCGTGGTGTCCCCAAGGCCGGAGCATCGGCGGTGGGTCCCGCTGGCGGCACAGGAGGAGCAGAGCAGCAGCTGCCAGGGCCTGGGGAAGAAGTTGTGCTGGTGAGCACGCAGAGCCCAGCAGGCAGTGGCGCCACAAAGGCCCCCAAGGCTCCAGAAGCATTGCTCACGGCGCCCCAGCAGAGGGGAAGGTGCCTGGGCAGAGCCCCAGCAGCCACTGCACGGCTTGCTGGAGATGTGGCTCACAGCCCCCAGCAGCCGGGGAGCTGCTGCTGTGGATGCTCACCCTTCCTCTTGCCACTGCTCGCGGCCTCCCCTGTACAGGCACTGCCTGGCATCGCAGCGGCCATACAGCTGTGGCAGTGCCGGCTCCTCCTCCTCGTCTTGCTCCCAAGCCGGCTTTCTTCAAGAGAAAGTAGGAAAGAAAGGTCACGAGCTCCTGGGGCACTCACTCAGCAAGTGTCAGTGCTGATGCTGGGACAGGGCTCAGGGGCATCCCTGGCGGCAGGCCAGCATCCTCCTGTCCCCCAGGCAGGCAGCCCCTTTTGTTGGGGACAGTCTGCCTGGAGGGATTAGGGCCTGGGGCTGTGCCCTCTCCTGCCTTGAGTGGGGTGGGAAGGAAGGAAGGAAGGAAGGAAGGAAGGAAAGAAGGAAGGAACGCACTTGTTGGGCACGCGGATTCCCATCTGCAGCATCTCAGGGAGAAAGCGCTCCCGGTCCCGGCAGTGAGGACACGCAAAGTGCCTGAGGCCCGCCCGAAGCGCCTGTCCCTGTGGAAGAGAGACTCCCCGTGTGAGCAGGACGCCGCTGCGGGCGCATGGTGTCCCTGCGGGCTGGCAGAGGGAAGGGCCTCCTACCTGGATGCAGCCCCGGTGGAACCAGGCGTGCTTGCAGGAGGGGCACACCATGGTGGTGTAGGAGAGGCTGTCCTCCACCACCTCCATGCAGATGATGCACGTGGTGTGCCCCTCCTGCAGCGTCTCCACGCTCTGCTGCGGGCGGTGCTCCCAGCAGAAGGAGCTGCGTGAGGACGGAAGAGTTGAGTGAGGCCAGGGACCACGCGTGCCACAGCGGGGACTCTGCCTGCAGGGCGCAGGCTGAGGGGGCTGCAGCCCAAGCTAGGGCAGCTCGTACCTGTAGTCCCCAAAGAACTGCGAGATGCAGCCCCGCTGGGAGCTGCAGGGCAGGTGGAAGCGGCGCGAGCACCGCTTCTGCCAGCAGGCGACGGTGGCCCCCTTCTTGCGGCAGACGCAGCAGCACTGCAAAGAGCACAGCAGCCCCGTCAGGGACGTGGCCGGGGCCACTGGCACTTGCCCGGAGCTTGTCCAGAGCCTCGAGGATTTCTTTGCCAGGGCTTGGGCTCAGCTGCCACAAGCCTCGTCTGCTCCAAAAAAGCCCTCACCTTGCGAGCTGCCCGACCCGCTACCCGCCTGATATCCGCGCAGAGGAATCCGAAGATTCCTTCCCCTTCAGCGCCTCGCTGGTACAGGCCCTGGGCTGGAAACTGGAAGAGAGCAAAGCCCCGCAGCTGCTCAGGGCAAGGAGATAGGGACCGTGGTGGGGAGGCTGTGCTGGCAGCGCAGCAGGAGGAGGTGACAGCCAGCGAGCAGCGCGCTGGGGATGACCCAGTCCTGTGGGCTCCAGGTGCCAGGCAAGGGCTTGGGGAAAGGCGCGGGCAGCCGCGGGGAGCTCACCAGGCAGTGCACGTGGGCGCAGACCCCGTCCACCTGCAACATCGGCCCGCAGCCATCCAAGCTGGTGTCCGAGCGGTGGCACAGCACGCACTCTGGGGGAGGCAGGGCGGCAGCCATGGATGAGAGCATCCCCCCACTGAGCACCTGGCAGGTGTCCCCGAGGGCCGCCCGCAAGGGCCTGCTCGGGGGCTCCTGGCAGGGCGTCCCCGGCTGTCCACAGCCCAAGCGGCTCTGCACAGCCCCAGGGGGTGCTCAGGGCCCTCCACCTCCAGGGAGCTGCTGGGGCATCTGCTCTCACCGTCCTCCTGTGCCTCAGGGGCCTTCTCCTCCTCTCCGGCAGCCATGCTGCGCAGCAACTCCTCGCCTCGCCTGGCCTCGCCTCGCTGCCAGGAGCTGCTGCCTCCACGCCTGGCGCTCACCAGAGACGCAAAGTCCCCCCCAGACTCGCCTGTGTCACTGGTGTCATAGTGCTCCCTCCGTGTCACTAGGAGACCATGGAGTGGTGGATGATGCGGCAGGGCCCAGGAGCTCCCCCAGCCTCACAGACACCCCCTGGGCTTCCAAGCCCACGGTGCAGCCTCTTCATCCCCGTGAATGGCCGTGGTGGCTTGGCCTAGGCTGGCGGCCAGGTGCCCACCCAGCTGCTGTCTCGTTCCCTCCTCAGCTGGGGAAGGGAGAGAAAATTCGAGGGAGAAACCCTCGTGGCTTGTGAGGAGGGCACAGGGAGATGGCTCACGGGCTGCAGGAGAAGCAGAGAAGTGAGAAACAAAGAAACAAAAGGAAACACCACCACCAACACCTTTCCCCCACCCGTCCTCTTCCCCCTCTTCCCCCCGAGTGGCGTAGGAGAATGCGGGAATGGTGGCTGCGGTCAGTCTGTAGCACTTGGTCTCTGCCGCTGCTTCTCGGTCACTCTTGTCCCCTGCTCCAACGTGGGGTCCCTCCCGCAGGTGCCGTCCTTCCCAAACTGATCCGGCGTGGGCTTCCCACAGGCAGCAGCTCCTCGAGAACTGCTCCAGTATGGCTCCGTCCCACAGGCTCCATCCCTCAGGAGCACACTGCTCCAGCCCGGGTCCCCCCCGGGCAGCAGCTCCCCCTCCATCCCCTGCTCTTGCATGGGCTCCTCTCCACGGGCTACAGGGCTGGCCCAGAATCTGCTCCGGCAGGGGTCTTGCACAGGCCACAGCCTCTGTCACTGCAGGGCCACCTGCTCCAGCGGGGGCTCCTCCACGGGCTGCAGCGTGGAGCCCTGCTCCACTGTGGTACTCCATGGGCTGCAGGGGGACAGCCTGCTGCACCAGGGGCCTCTCCACAGGCTGCAGGGGACTTGGGCTGCGTGCCTGGAGCACCTCTCCTCCTCTCTCCTTCTTCACTGATCTTGGCGCCTGCAAGGCTGTTTCTCACTCCTTTCCCTCTCCCAGCTGCTGTGTAGACATGTTTGTTTTGGTTGCTTGGTTGGTTTTTGTTTTTTTCCCCTGTCTTTAATATGCTCTCCCAGAGTCGTTGCTTGTTGGCTTGGCTCTGGCCAGCAGCGGGGCCCTCATCTAACATGGGGCAGCTTCTGGAGTCTTCTCACAGAAGCCACCCCTACGTCCCCCCACTACGAAAACCTTGGCATGTAAACCCACTACAACCACAAACGCTTTAACTTGTGGATGTAACTTATGTTTCAAATTTAGAATTAGATTTTCAAATTTAATAGAGTTTGCCAAGTAAAGGCTAGGTCTGATCCCCGTTCGGCATTTCTTTATTCTGGATTTAGTTTTAATATTAGCTTTTGGATCCTGCTCTGGCCAGTCAGCATCACTTGTAGGTGCTGTTCCGGGAAGATGCAACGTAGACACTGCTCTGACATTATCTCAAAGGACTTAATATCACAGAATCACACAGAATCACAGAATTTCTAGGTTGGAAGAGACCTCAAGATCATCGAGTCCAACCTCTGACCTAACACTAACAGTCCTCCACTAAACCATATCCCTAAGCTCTACATCTAAACGTCTTTTAAAGACTTCCAGGGATGGTGACTCCACCACTTCCCTGGGCAGCCTGTTCCAGTGCCTCACAACCCTTTCAGTAAAGAAGTTCTTCCTAACATCTAACCTAAAACTCCCCTGGCGCAACTTAAGCCCATTCCCCCTCGTCCTGTCACCAGGCACGTGGGAGAACAGGCCAACCCCCACCTCACTACAGCCTCCTTTAAGGTCCCTGTAGAGAGCGATAAGGTCACCCCTGAGCCTCCTCTTCTCCAGGCTGAACAAGCCCAGCTCCCTCAGCCGCTCCTCGTAGGACTTGTTCTCCAGGCCCCTCACCAGCTTCGTCACCCTTCTCTGGACCCGCTCAAGCACCTCGATGTCCTTCTTGTAGCGAGGGGCCCAAAACTGAACACAGTACTCGAGGTGCAGCCTCACCAGAGCCGAGTACAGGGGGACGATCACCTCCCTAGCCCTGCTGGTCACAGTGTTTCTGATACAAGCCAGGATGCCGTTGGCCTTCTTGGCCACCTGAGCACACTGCTGGCTCATATTCAGCCGACTGTCCACCATCACTCCCAGGTCCTTCTCTGCCTGGCAGCTCTCCAACCACTCCTCTCCCAGCCTGTAGCTCTGCTTGGGGTTATTGCGCCCCAGGTGCAGGACCCGGCACTTGGCCTTGTTGAACTTCATGCAGTTGACCTCAGCCCATCGGTGCAGCCTATCCAGATCCTCCTGCAGAGCCTTCCTACCCTCGAGCAGATCGACACACGCACCTAGCTTGGTGTCATCTGCAAACTTACTGAGGGTGCACTCAATGCCCTCGTCCAGATCATCGATGAAGATATTAAAGAGGACTGGCCCCAGCACCGAGCCCTGGGGGACGCCACTAAATATCACATATTTAGTGGCTGTAAAACTATATAGCCTGGGAGTACTAATTTCTAATTTCATATTGTGCAAATTCACAATTTTAAGTTTACATTTTGACTACTCTTCACTTACTGAAGTATATCTGTAGATCGGTAGGTAACTGTGCTTGTGTCATTGCCTTGCTTTAAGCTCCCTCCCCCATGTGGTCTCATAGGGTTCAGAAACCAGAAGACAAAAAGAGTACTTTTTAACACTAGCTTTGATTTTTTGTTTTTTTTTGTTGGTTGGTTGGTTGGTTGGCTTTTTTGGGGGAAATGTTTTATTTGGATTTTTGGGGGGTTCTTGTGTTTTGCGTGTTGTTATTGAGTGATTTGAAGCCTGAGTTGTGATTATTGAAAACTTGAAATTAGCAGAAATACTAAGTTCTACCATCTATGCTTTTACTCACCAAGTATACAAATGTCAATATAGATACTTTATTTGCTACTTAATTGATAAAATGTGAAAAGGTGCTTTTTAGATTTCAAGGTACTGTAGTCCTCCATATGCTGCTTAGTCTTTGTTTTTCCAGTGAGAAAATATTTTTCCATGGTAATGGCAACCGTAAATGTACTTTTGGATTGAAGTGTGGGTGTATCAAGAAATAGCTCTCCCTTTGTATCTGTTCACAACAGAAAGTATATGACAAGGACTTCAGCTCTGGTTTTGGAAGTAACTTGTAGATGAGCCTAAATGAAATGACATAATTAGTCTGCTTAAATATCATGACTTGTTTCTTGCACTGTTTCACCTTTCTTCAAAATCTGAAAGTTTCACTTTTTAAGAGTTTACATGTAAACAAGAAATTTTACATCCCTTCATTTCAGAACCATGAAGGGTAAGATGAGGATACCAACAGCTGTGTGTGGAAACACTTCAGTACCGGTGTCATTGGGTTTGTGCTTTCGCTCCCCTCCCTGTCCACTAAGAAACTGCTCTGTAAATACGCGTTTGTAGAAGGCATGTGAATCCTGAAATAATTTTTAGCCCTTCTTTATGACCGTTAATGATTGCATAATAGAATTCAGTGAGGGTGGCTTGGTCACTAATAGCTACATATGTGAAGCATAAACATGTCAATCCTTTAAGCTTTAATGACATTTCTTTTCTTGTGGTATGCTTCCCTGAACCACGATGAGCATTGCTGCAGAGCTCATGCCTGACTTAGGGGGAAACTATTCTATTTCTATAAAAGAGAAGTTTTCTTTTTTGCTACTATTACTTTTTAATATATTAACTATTTCACATTTTTCTTCATATTTTCTTTTGAAGTCAATTATTTTAAATTAGCTCATGAAATGTTTTGAAGAATAAATGATTTCCTTTTTACTTTGAACTAAAGGAAAAGTAATTAAGTAGTGCTGAACTGAACAAACACCCATTACTTCGAGGTACTGCAGAATTATATCCCTATAATGTTTTATAGGTCAGTCAAGCTGCAAATTACCCAGGAAACCCCTCAGGTAGACCTTCTGCTAATGATCTGACATGGCTGCCTGCTTTTAAACCAAGAACTATCAGTTGAAGATCTGTGCTGTAGTGAAGAAGGAATGCTTTTAAACTATTTTTTTTTTTTTAATATGAGAATATTATTTTTAAGATGTATTTTTCATAGCTCTTCTGAATGTAGTTCCACCCTGAATGCAGATTGTGTTAAATGTTGAAAATGTTAACTTAGAAAAATGTTTAAATAACCAAATACATCTAGTTTGCTGAAACAGCAGATTATGCTTACCATACATGTAATAGTAGATAGCTGTCTGCCTGTGAAATTTGAGTGAGCTGTCTTCCAGATTCAAATTGTTTGGACGTGGTCAAAGAGAAATACAGCCAACAATAGTGTGGCCCTTTACACTGTTAACTCATGTTTTCCTTCCATCTGTCTGTCCATCCTCACAGTCTGTTAACTGGCAAACATAAAGTGTATTTTATAGCTAGATTATCAGCTGGGAGCACTGTGCATAGAATTTGTTTATTTTGTATATTTTCTCTCTGAAAGGGGTATTACCAGCTGTTGTGCCCTCACTGTCTTCGCATCCATTAATTGTTTGTTTCCTCTTCTGCAGACACATCCTTGCAAGGCATCAATTTTGCTGGCAGATGTATAATGTGGAAAATATTCCTCTTTCATTTTAGTACTAGAAATGGTCACTTCGTAAGTTCTTTAAAATCTTTTTGGTAGTAACACTATGTTGTAACTGTGATATCTATAGGTAAAGTATGCCTAAGTGATTTAAATGGAGAAAAAACACCAGCTGAAAAAACAGAAGACTTTTCCTGCACAAGATCACCATCTGTTCTAGTGTCATGAAAAAGGAACTACTGGAATGTTAATTGGCATAGTAATTTAACCTCACAAGCATGAACCTCAGTGTTTTAACTTCTGCAGTGTCCTAAATCTGTGTATTAGAAAGCCTGAGAAAGGTTTAGTCAGTCCATATTACTTAAAAATGTTTGCAAATGGGGCAGTGTTGTTGTAAATTGAGCCTCAGTTGTTTACGCTGTCATTCAGAAATGCGTTAGGTCTAGTGTCACAAAGCTTGCAGTATGAGGTGCTATCTAAAGTAGCACACAGGATGCATGTCCCAGTATCAAGTCTGTGACTTTCAGTTACTATCAATGTACAATCCATGACTAGCTTTGTTAGCTTGTTAATGAGCAGATCTGGTCATTATTAGCAGAAAACTTGCTGCTCGTATGCTTAACACAAATTTGAAGTTTTTTTTTTTTTTTTTTTTTTTTTTCTTATAGGAATAGTATTGACTGTTAACTCTGTTTATTTGCACTGGTGGTTCCTGTTACATTTTTTTTTTCTTCCTGTTTATAGATGCCTGTGCTAAGACTTTAGAAACTTATATGACAAACTCTGCCAAGACAAATAAGATATTTTTACAGTTTGCATGTGTGATAGATTCTTTTTTGGAACAGCTTAATATATTGGTGGGATTTAAAGATGTGCTGAATCTAATCTTCCAGGAGCTGAGGAAGTATTCATTAGAATGCATTGTCTCTTGCCGAGTTTGACCTTCACTACCCTGATGGAGTTCAATGCAATTTTGCAGCTGTCTTCATTCTGCTTTTCTTCCTTTGGTGATAATAAAAGTGAAGCAGTTTGCATGTCCAGCCTTAGTCCTCTGCAGTCTTGATGCTTTCCTGCTATCCAGACTCTTGCTGCAGTCACTGTCCCTGTGCCTTCAAATCTCTTTGTCTTGGCTTCTAGTTTTGACAAGCAAGTAATGAAGTAGTTTTGCCTTCTGTATTGCCCTCAGGCTTAGGATCTTGTGCTGCATATTGTTTTGTATAGCAATTCTATCCTGATTTTCAGAACTTGACAGTTACTGCAGTCTGTGCTTTCTGCAGAAGTAAATGTTCCCTTTTAATAATTTTTATTATTAGCAGCTCTGATCCCATGGAGGAATACTTAAGGTTAGCACTGGAACAGCAGTAGTTTTTAAACTAACAATAAAGTACAATGCTGACAGTGGCCTTATCAACACCCAGTCACTAATGTTAGGGCTAGGAAATGAGGGAGAGAGATCTACTTTTATCTTTTCCAGCTCTTAAAGTTAGCAGAACGACATGATGCCTGAAGTCTGTGCTGGTTATTGCATTGCAATAGTTGGAAATGTAACTTAGAAACATGCTTGCCACAATAATACAAGAGAATGGATATTTTTTAATTATCATATCCCATGCAGAAGAAGTCCACTTTATTTGCATGTAACTACATGTACAGTGCTATGCACTATGACCTAAAAGTTTCACTGGATTCCAAGAGAATTAATATTGGTAGAAAACAATACATTATTTTTTTTCCAGAACAATCACATGTAAACACCCTCCTACCCCTGAACTTCTTCATAGCTCTTGTGTTTTTTCTAGTATTAGTTCGAACTGAGAATTCATTGTGCAGTGTCACAGATGTTGGCTTGGTTGTGACTGGAGGAAGTGATTGTTGGTACCATTTATCCTGTGTACAGATAAGGCTTCCAAAGCCTGAATGATGACGTTTCCACTTAATTTACTCAGCTTTCCTGATCATCTTTTTATGTCTGAGATTGTGCCTAGGCTCAACACATCTTTCTGAGACATGCAAGGCAACTGACTATGTTGACATTGGTCCATTGGGTGGATGCTGGTTCTTTACTCTTCTGTTTGTGAACCTTTAGAAGTGTTGCTCATAACTGATTGATAGATGAGGCTCTAAAACAGCTATAATTAAGATAGTGTTCATACTGCCATAATTCCAGGGTAAAGCAATTTTATTTACCAGGAGTACTTAATAGTTACAGCAATCCAAGCTACATTTCGATTAGTCACAGGAGGACCTGACAGAACATGGATGTTAACATTAAGCATTCAATATGTTAATTTGTAAACCTGTCATATTTTCCATGGTGGTGGTAAATGATGTTAAATAGCTTTTTCAATAGATTAATTAGTGGTAACCTTTTGGGTTGATGTATCTGCCACAATTTTTGCAATATGTTTTGATTTATTTATCTTTTAAGCAAATCAAGTGTTAGGATTTATATTGGGCTCATCAGAAAGATTTGGGATTTTATTAAAAAAAAATTAGAAAAATTCTTGAATTGCTTTGTGTTAAATATGGTGCCTAAAGTTTCTCAGCCACTATGTCAGATTTCATCAGGAAATATTTTTGTCCTCAAACAAAATCTGATCCTTTAACTATTAAAGGAAAACTAGAGTTATGAGAGGCAGTGACAATTTTGAATTGTTTCTAAAATTTCTACCAACATATAAAAGTGAAATTCTTTTCTGTGCCACTGTTGCTTTATCCTCCTCCATCAAAGAGGATATTCTACATGGTTAGCAAGGAGCTCAGAATCACCTGTATAAATTAAGAGGTGAAGAAGAACTAAGTTAATGATCGTGTAAGCAGAGAATTTAGCTGAGGATTGAATTTCAATATAGACCTTCTTTTTTGGTTGCTTTAATGACATACCTTCCATGCCAATGTATGGTTCTTGAGATAAGATTTCTACAGAGAAATCTTAGCTTACAGTTTCTTGTCCAAGGAGCTGCTACAGCCCTGTTGACTAAACAGCAGGGTTAATTTCAGCTGGCATTGACTATTACACTTCTGTGAAAATCTGTTATCATGCATGCTCAGGCAGCAAGGTTGAGAAACACACAAGAAAAGATGCTAGAATACCTCAGTGCATCAAAGTGAGGTGAACTCTGTAATTTGGTTAGGTTTGCTAGCAGTATATTAATTCTGTTAGCATAATTAACAGTAGCAATGGGCACCTGACTGTGAAGGCATAGTATGGGCTTGTCCTAAATGTACACAGGATGGGCAGAGGTAACTTCAGTTCCTAGCTGTGGAGTTTGTACTGCTGTGTTTGACAGGTATCTTCGTTAACCTGTACTGCTACATTTGACAGGTAACTTTGTTATCTAGGCTGTAATGAGATGCCTGCTGCACTGTGCCCCTTCCTGTGTTCTGCTGGGTGGATGGAAGTGAAGTGTGCATTTCAAAACAAGGTATTGTTTTATCTTACCTCTAGCAAAAGGTGCTAGACATGCATATGTTACAAACCACTTGATTGTGTTGATGAGGCTATTTACTAAGTAAAAATAGTTTATTTGTACATACTGCTTGTGGAAACCTAGCAGCAAAATCTTTCCTGTGCCTTTCAATAAATGGAAAATCTTTTGTCTTCAGTGAGCACAAGAAGAAGTACTTCTCACTTTTCAATTTGGTGGCAATGGGCTTATATTTTACAGGGGTAAAGCAAGTGTTAGAAAGTCTAATCTCAGATTGTGAATTTACAGTTTGTGACTTGAGCTGTGACCAACCAAGTACTGATGGAATAGCATTTTCCGTTCTTCAGGAGACACCGTTTCAGTGTTTCCCAGTGCTAAGGTGAAGCAGGTTGCAGTTTGTGTGCTAGCCTGCGAGTATAGAGAACTTAGAGTTCATGTTGAGAACTCTAAGTAGTGCAGCAGCAAAGCAGATATTTCCAGCCTCAACACATGCACAGTAACAGTTCCCTGGTTCAATGCAATGCTTCAGGAAAACAGACATCAGGAATAGAGAGGATAGACCATATAATTTGTTTCCTAGGAAATGCAAAACAGTTCTCTCACATTTTCTGAGTCTAGATTCAGAACTCATGAGGAATGGCGATTATATAGAATCATAGAATATCCCGAGTTGGAAAGGACCCACAAGGATCATCAAGTCCAACTCCTGGCACCACACAGGTCTACCCAAAAATTCAGACCATGTGACTAAGTGCACAGTCCAAACACTTCTTAAGCCCTGGCAGACTTGGTGCCATGACTGCATCTCTGGGGAGGCTGTTCCAGTGTGCGACCACCCTCTCAGTGAAGAACCTCTTCCTGATATTCAGCCTGAACCTCTCCTGCCTTAGCTTGACACTGTTCCCTCAGGTCTTATCACTGGTCACTAAAGAGAACAGATCATAAATTTAATTCTTAAAAGAGAAAACATGATTGTATGTGCTGGTTAAGTTCACATCCCCATACTGCACAGACTTCTTCCAAAATGCTAAGGTCCTAAATTGAAGCATTATTCCACTCAATATGCTTCCATTGAGCAGTTTTAGTGCAGTTGGTTCATGCTTTTTTATTATCATTTTAACCTAGGATTTTTTTCAACTGTTGCTTTAATAATGATTAAAACCAAATTCTGTTACAGTTGCAGTTAACACAATGCAGATATGGCAGCCAATTGCGTTAATACAAGTAAAGTTTTATAATTATATAAAACCTCATATGGTTATATTCACATGACAATGCCCATACTAAAGGAAGGAGATGTGTATTTGGCATGTCTTTTTGTTGGAGGCATTGCTCTAAACTTCTGTGTGTGTTTATAATTATATACTCTATTTTATACAAGTATATAACATGTATGCTAATTTACAGTGGTGGAAGTAACATAAGATTACTGGATTAGGAAGGATAGTTTAATTAGATTGCATTTCATAACTATAGTAGGTCTAGCCTGAATTCTACTTGTTGTGCTTGAAAGCCTGGCCATGAGCCCATCTTAAAAGGTAGTTCTTAATTTCCCAAAGGCTCTACAGAAACAGGTTTGCTCAAAGAGATGGGATACAGACCAAAAGCAACTGTTGTTTTAACTGTACATTTACTGCACACAGCGTGTAGAGTTTTAACTCCTGACTTGGACTCTCCAAGGAGCGATTGAGGTGTTCAGAGTATGAAGAGCTGTTTTTGCAGATTTGGTTTTTCATTCATGAAAATTGTATTTCATTCCCTTAGACTGATCATCTAGTTTCTTTGGGAAGTTTAGCTGTGAGTGTGTATACTCAGGTCTGAGTATGCATGCATGCATAACGGTACCAAACAGTATCTTTTTTTTCAAAGCTAATTTACTCAGAATGGGAAGAATTTTCCAAATTGTCATTATAAAGAAGGGTGTATGATATGTGAAGAATACAAAAGCTCAGAGAAGGGAAAGTGTCTTTAGCGTACAGAAAGTGTTAAAAGTAGGGTTCAGTTTTTTTTTTTTCATTATCCCATTGGAAACATTTGAATAATATTGGAAGGAGCTGAAGTCTAGAGGGCTGCTGTAGATGGTAAGACGCTTGTCTGTGGTAGATCCATAACTTCCTACCTTGTCTTTATAATCCATGTCTGTAATACACATATAGCTCACAGTATGGCCACGAATTCAAGTTTATCTCTGATAAGTTTGTAGGAGATATGCTGCTCTGTTTCTATCATTTTCTTAGCTAAAACCACAATTCAGATGCGCAAAATGTAAAGTGTTAGCTGTTTTTGTTTCAACTTGCCATTTCTCAGTAATACAGAACACTAGATAAATGTCCTTGTTTGATTCAAAATGCAAGAAATAAGTCTTCCCTTAAGTGGTTGAACTGGGAAGCTACTGAAATGAAGTTAATCCTTTGGAACGAATGCGTGGTATTACCAGTGAAAGATTCCTGTTCATTTCCTATGTCTCCTGATTGTCTACAAAATAGTGGATTTTAGGCTTCTCAGCCTAGCTCGAAGTCAGTTCATGAGCAAGAATCCAAGCAAGACTTCTGTTGTCATCTGCTCGGTGTTGTTCTGCTGCTCTCTTCAGGTATGTGTTTCAAAGATTTGCCTTGCTAAGGTACATTTATACACATAACACCTCTTAAAATGAAAGCATATGCAAGATATAAATGCAACATGGATACAGGATAATGTGTCTGGAAGAATGAAGTGGGTCAAGAAAACACAGTGGGATTATCAAGAGCAGCATCAGGCATGATAACTGTTAGGAGCAGAGATGTTTATTTTGAGACAAATTTCTAAGTGTCTGCATCAGGGGAGCAAGTGACACAAGCCATGCCATAGATGACTTAGTAGAGATGTGCTGTCTCTTGGGGTTTACATTGTTCTGTGTTCTGAGTTTTCAGTGTATGACTGTTGGGCCCCCAGAGAAAAGCTGAAGGAAGGACATGCCAGAGACAGCACAATTCTTTCTCTGTTCTCTAACTAGTTGTTTTTCTCATAATGCATTGAGGCTCTCTCCTCTGGGGATAAAATAAAATAAAAAAAAAACTGTCCCTTGATCAAACCTAATTTTTCACTGTTTTTTCACTGTTTGTGATCCAGTGGCCTCATCAGTCACTGGGGTCTGCTCTCAAGAGATCCATGACTTGCTGCTGATTGCCATTTCCCTGTAGCAGGCAAAGCAGGTCTCAGCTCTAAAGCTGACTACCTGGGGGAGATACTTAGTTGGTGGTTTTACAGAGAACCTTCATTGTTAGTTTGCACTTATCTACTTTCAAATATGCATGCAGCATCTGGTAGGAACTCCTTAAAGCAGAAGTTTGTTCAGCTGAATATGAAGCTCTAGTGCTTGAAGCTCTGCTGATAGGAATAGCATGTCCATTATACCTGTGGACTCCAAGCAAGGCATCTGTACATACGGTACGTCTTTTTCTTTGCAGTGGGGAGAGTTGTTACAAAAACGGATATAGTTTACAGTTTAATCAGTGTTCCGTTTTGATGTGTGTAAGCAATTAATCACAGTGCAGTGCATTAAGCATTGAATTTAGGGGAGCTAGTGTTTCAAGTATCTGAACTCTTAGCTGTGGTACAGCTCACCTTACAGAGTTGTTTTGCCATTAACACACTACTCTGTGATACTTGCTCGGCTTTCCAAATCTAAGGAAACTGAGTAACAGTTCTGCTGTTGGATCGAGGCTGTGTCTGAGAAGCCAGAGTTGGGTGGCTGTTAAAATAGTCTGACTCTGATCAGAAAGCTATTGTTCATCTTTTCAATATCTGTGTTTGTTACATGAAGGTAGCTTTTGCAGTACAAGTCATTCATAATCTATTTCGATTTACTATTCTGAAGTGTCCATATGGGAGAAACAGCCAAAGCAGATAAGCCTTAAAGTAATTGTAAATCAAGTGTTGTAAATTGTAAAATCAAGTGTTTCAGATGAGCCTAAAGAGAAGATGGCTTGCTTGTCAGATCAGTGGGCTTTGTCTCAATTGACTAAATCTGTATTTAAAAGCAATGATTAGCATACACCATTATCTTCAGGTTACAAGAACTGACAGGTAGACAATTTGATGCCTTTTGAATCTTTCCAAATTTAGCTTGAAGAAGTGAATTCATTTGAAAAATTTGTAAGTAAATTTGCAATATGTAGTAAATAAACTTGGATTTCAGGTAGTCACAATTCACTCGCTATTGTTTGATTATATGATTTCCATAATATGATTTTCTTGATTGGATTACTTCCTTGCTATTATAGCATTAATTTTACAGTTCTCTATATTCCAATGACTCCAGACATGTTCTGTTTTAAGCAGTGCTTTTCTGTCAGTATTCAGTTACATCCAAGATTAGATTCCCATCCTCTCAAGCATTTGTACACACATGAAGATAATAGTGTGAGCTCTTTAGTACTAGGAATTTTAAAGTTGGTGAGAATAAAGGGCAAAGAGGCTAAATTATTGTCCTAAAGGCAGGTGTCAGCAGGCAAAAATGATTTCCAGTTCTGAGGGCTCCCTGTCCTCCCATTATCCCTGGATGTCTGTGCTTTTAACACTCACAGTTTTGTAACAAAAAACTTTGTGTAGTCAAAGCAAAGTTAATTTCTGATTCTTAATTAATTGATTTTCTGCCTTAATAAAGCAAATTCTTTGTGAGTAGAATGACCTGAAAACTATTAGAAGGCACTTCTAGTCTGTGAAGTTAGCCGGCAGTCCAGTTATATTTTTTAGAAAAAGTAGGTTGCATTTAGATTTCTTACTGTCAAATTCAGCTAGAATGAAGAAGGCATAGGAAGGGTTGGGCTTTTCATACTACTTTGTTGCCTCAGATTGGAGGAGGGTGGGTATCAGCATGACTACAAGACTGCCATTGACCAAGGTGTGCTTTTTTCTCTCATGAGGGAAAGTCTTCAACTTGGTGCTTTTGAAAAACTCTACAATTTTACCTTATATCTCTAGGTCTTCCTATTTAGGGGAAAAAAATGCATCTATTACATTTGCTAAATATAATTTCTGTATATATTTGAAGTTTGATAGAGGAGAGCTGTATGAAATTTTAATTGCTAACAGTTATAGGCATGATTAGAAAGGTCTGCATTTATTTGCCTTTTTTTTTTTTTTTTTGGTGTTTAAGCCCTGTATACAGTGGCAGAAAAATCAACAGGATTCTTAGCAAAATGCTTATTGATGTTTCGGTCTTCCAGACAGATGAAACTTGAACATGCTTCAACTATTCACTAATTGAAATGTGTTGCTAGCATCTTTCTCCCTCTATTAGTATATTTCTCTGCAATGTTAGTAACTCAGCCCTGATACAGCTTTGTTAACAAATGTATATAGTCTTTGAAAAGTCAAATTTTCATGCTTCTTTTCTCAACTTGTACAGTGAAAGTGTGCCACTCGTTTATTGGTGCTGCAAAGTTGTATCTATTGCAGTGCTTACTAAACTGCAGTTAAAATTGAAATGCTGAAAGTGAACATTGCTGTTTTATGTGTCTGTCAATGTTTCCCTATGTTTCAGTGCTTTTTTGGCAAATTCTAGACCCAGTGAGATGTAAATGCAGAAATAAGAGTGTGCTTTTAAACTGTAGAAATTTGATCATGTGTTGTGCTTATGTGAGTTTCTTTAAAGATGGGTGGTGGTAGTTTGCCCATGTTTTTCAAGGGGAAATATTTTCAATATTCTTCATATGGCATACTTTCAACTCCATTATACAAATCCATATATTGTTACAAGGAACTGGAGGGGTTTTTTTGGTTGATTATTTTTCAGTTGTGTCTCTGAGGAAATTTTTCAGGCAAGTCTGCAATATAGAAAGCAGGAGATACACAAACTCTTCTTGACATTATAAAGAAGATGTGAAAATACATAAACACTTTTTTTGTTGTTACTTTTTTAGGGAGTATTGTGATCTGTGGGCTAGTATAGACGAATCCTTAGTAAGCCATGTGTACACTTATTAATAATAAGCAATGCCAGAAAGGTGCGTCTTTGAAATGTGATACTATTTCCTTAATTTAAGACAGCAATAAACCAACTTTAAATGGCACAGTAGAGGAAGACTAGACTGTTTTTTTTGTTTTGTTTTTTAAAGATATCTTATTTAATTATGTTAGTGTTTGTTTTATTAAGAGGAGTGGGATACTGCAAAAGTTCCTTTTCTGGGGTTTTGTTTAGCTGCCTTTGTACTTCAGCTACACTCTCTGTACTGTGTGGAGATGTATGTCCTTTTTGGACACATGGGCTTCTGGAGCTGGTGTGCCTTGGTTTTGCAGTGACAGTCCAAGTTGTACATCTCACTGTGCTACTTAGCATCTGCCGCCTTCATCTGGCCACCGTCACCAAAGAGCAGTGTTGCAGCTGCCTGCACTGCCTCTTCCTTCTAAAACAGGCATGGGATTTGGACAGTACAAAAATGCTTTTAGGGTGTAGTGCTGCAAGACACAATGACATTTGCAAGACTGTCACCTGGAGCTACCGTGCTCCTCTGGTACCTCTGACTCCAGTGGCAAATTGATCAGTAAGGTTATAAAAAAGCTGTCTGTCCCATCGTATCCTTGACAAGCAGCACACGAGTGGCAGATGACAGAAAATTACTCATACTTCTGGAGGCTTAAAGATGTCACTTCAAGTCCACCTGCTTAGACCTGTATCCAGGTGCCAGTTGGTAGGGGCAGCCTGGCTCCTGCCAGGAAAACAGGATCGAGTGACGATGTTTGGAGTTGCTGCCAGCAAACTGGCCTCAAACATGCAATTTCACGTGAAGTTTTTGCCAGTGAGCCGACTTTTAATTCTTGATGGAGGTGCTACTGAAAAGCAGGAAGAGGAGCAACTAAGCACTTGGGGAAGTACCTTTCCTCCCTCCAGACACCGGCACCACCCGGCTGGTTGGAGCTGGCCACGGCCCAGTGCCATTCTGACACCTCCTCACAGCCGTCCACTCCCCACTGGCTGTGTGTACCACAGGAGGTTTTCGAGACATGAGCACCTTGTTTTTCTCTGTAAGTGGCTATGGGGCCTACTCGAGCTGAATAGAGGCCTTGTAGCAAAGTTAATTTAATGTATTTCAAGGTTTCACGGAGTGGGGCACTTCTGTCTTGGTTCTGGGACCCAGCCTGAGGAGGAGTGTGGGGCTGGGCCTGTTGGGGAAGGAACGTGGCAGGGAGGCTGCCTGTGGCAGGCCTCATCCCGTAGGCTGAATTCGCCACACATTCTGGTTGTTCAGGTGCTGAATGTTGTAGCAGTAGCTCACTGTTGAAATGACAGTGTCAGTGAAATTACATGTGGTAATTTATCAAATTAAAAACAACTGCCTCATGCAACCAGTAATGCAACTTATGTGTAAAAGAGTATTGTGGTTGTTAGCCTTGGGCATGCCTGACTGAACGCCATTTCATGCCATTATGCTTGTATTTCCTTGAGCATTTGTAGATTTCAATCTACAAATAGATTGTAGCATTTGTAGGTTGTAATGAGCTTGAGGTGATAGCATTTCATATGGCTGGGGAAGTCACTAATGACATCACTTGGAGCATGTATCTTTTTTCCTTCCTTGTAGGAGGCAGATGGAATAGGATCCTGCTCTTCTAGGATTTGGTTTGATCTCGAGGTAAACACCTTAATATCTCTCTCTATATACTTTTTATTCTGCCAACATTGACGTAAGTTGAGCAATGGCAGAGTTTTGCAGCGAACCCAGTTTGAGTCTGTGCCTAGCAGATGAACAAGGAGCGGGGCAGCTGGAACATCTGTGTAAGCTGGGTGTGCCGGTGCTAACCAAAAATCACCAGAGCTCGAAAGGCCTCCAGGCCAAGCAGTGTCACTGCAGATTGGAAACCAGCGTATTGTAAAAATTGGCGTGTTTCAATAAACCTAGAGATGTTTTTCCCACTGGGAGCTGGGAAGAAGGTGACATTTTGGGTTGTGGCTAGTTTCTGAAATACGGGTAATTGTGGATGAAGTTGGCATCGGAATGTTTTTCTCTTATATGAGTTTGGAAAAGATAGGAAAAGTGAATGCTCAGCAAAGGATCAGATCCACTTTTTGTTTGTTTGTTTTTGAGGTGGGTTGGTTTCTTGTTGTTGTTTGGTTTGTTTTTGGTTTGTTTCCTCCCTAAGTCATAGCCTTTCTTGCTGGAAAGCCTGTTTGTTTTGTTTTAAATGAAAACGGGAGTTGGAAGTTGGAGAAGGAAGACAACAGCAGGAATTGAAAGCAAATTGGTAAATTCAGCTTGCTGTTGTGACATGTGTTTATGGTGTGAATTGGACCTGCAGAGCCTAATTGGCACATTCCTAGTAGATAGAGCTGTTTGCACAATGGGAGCAATGTCACGTTAAAGTTAGCTCACTGTGTATATAGTCTGTCAAAAAAAAAACAGGAGCAGGGGGCTATCATCAGTGTGTTCTTAATGAATCTCATAGGGGTCAGTCTATTGCAGGGAGATGAAAAGCAGAAGCCAAGGGCTGTTGTGGTTTTAAGGCTTCTCAGGAATCACCATATCAAACTTTGATTCAACAGGAAGAAAAATAAGAATTACAAATCACCCTTGTTCTAATTCTGTATATGTCAGCTGCTGGTTAATAGTAATCGGCTACAAATAGGATAAGAAATATATTAAAGCTGAAAATAGAGTTTCTAATTACTAGAAGAGTGAGGGTATTGAATGCAATTTCCATAAGGACAGAACTATTATGACATGAAGATTTGATGGGGAAAAAAGGAGTTAGTTGTATTGTTTGTGAAGAAAAAAAAAAAAAGGAATATATGTCCTGGAGAAACTTTCCCCTTTTTAGATGTAATACGTTTGAGGACAAACAGAAGTTGAAGAATAAAAAGGTTATCTGAAAATCAACCCACATTCATGTGTCAGAAATACCAGGCTGCAGCTGCTCTGTAAATAGCTGCTTTACTAAAGATTCATTAAGTTTAATGAAGTCACTTGTTACTCAACACATGGTATGCGGAGAACACCAAGCTCTGTAAATTAAGTAATGATTGATCTGAGCTGTGTGTTAATTTCTTCATACTATTGTCATTCCTCCTACCAGTGTCCTGAACACAATTATGTGTGCTCAGATCCTATTTTAGGACCTGCTGTTGGGTAATTATTTAGAGTGAATGGCTAGAACATTCTGGATTGCTGGGCTTTTTTGTTTGTTTTGGCTTTGTATGTGTGTGTTTCTATCCATTTTCAAGAAAAGCATTGCAAGCTATTTAAAACCATGTCTGTCTTAATAAGAACATATACTAGTAGTAGATTAAAGTGAACTAATAGTTCACTGATTAGTGCCAGACACTAAACTATACACTTCCTGAAGGTTATGTTGTAGTACATTGTGATATTATGCAGCAATTGTGATCAGAGAACTTGTGCACAAGATTTTTTAGAAGGGAAGACTAAGTTGTTTCTGTGATAAATGGTGACACCAGCAGTAACAAATTTTACTTGTGAAATGCTAGGAAAATTGAAGAATGGATGAATAACTAGGAGAGACTCATGGGACAGTTGCTGTCCAGGTTTATCTGGCAGCTTGATCTGGAGTGTATTGAATTATGATAAGAGACTGGGAATTGAGTTAAATTTTCCTGTATAATGAAAATATGATTTAGATGCATTTGGTTTGACAGGGATGGAGCTACGTAAATCGCAGCAAATACAAGGGTTGTAAAGCAAGTATTGCTGAGCAGCCCAAAGCAGGCCAAGTGTGGTATTTTAAAAGCTGGGCCTGTGACACGCACCTTGGACAATTCTACCTCACTTTAACGTCCTACAGGCAGGCTGTATTGCAGAACTTGATTCAGTGCATTACAAAATCCATATATATTCTGTAAAGAACCTTCCTCATTACACTTTTCTTTTATTTTTGCTAACAAGTTTAATGTTATTTCAAGTAACTTTTAAGCTCTGTTTATTAAATTATTCAATGAGGAGAGTCATTCTACATGTATGCTTAATGTAGTGATTTTACCATGGTGCTCCAGTGACAGAAGAGATTGTATTCTTCCTCAGATGTGCCTTCTTTAGGCAGTCTGTATTAAGCCAAGATCTGTTTTTATGAAATGGATAAATGATAACATTTCTCAGTTATAAGTGAATACAATTGTGCTAGAGAAGACTCAGTATGTGATGAAATTTTGTAGGTCTTCTAGAACTCTTGAAAGGAGCAGATTCATAACAATGATCTGCTTGATGTGGTGTGTTTGCATTTCCAAAAGCTTGAAAAATGTCTTTCACTGAAGGCTTCCAAAGTATCCAAGCTGTTACAGAATAAATATTTATAGGTGAACGACACCTGGATATCCATTGTAAATAAACCGGTCAAAAAATAGCTATGGGCATTAATGACCATATTCCATTACTAGTAGCGTGCCTTGGACTTGTAGCATTCACTGTGTTCATGAATGACCTTGAAAGAGTACAGAGCTGGGGAGAAGACAGTTTGTTATTCCAGATGGTTTTAATGACACTGATACTACATAGAGAGTTGTATAAAATACCATGAACAAACAATGCAATGCTGGATGAAACTTCTTGTTGATAGACACAACAAAGTGCACATTGAGGGAAAAACAGTCCTAACTATCCATGTGTTGACGTGTTTAAAATTAGCTATTACTGCTTAGGGAAGACGTTATGAAGTAATTTTGCATACTTATGAAAATATCAGCTTAATGGTTAGGCAGCATGCAAAAGGAAAGTAACAGGTTTGGGTACTGGTACTTCTAGTACCTAAAGGGGGACTGCAGGAAGGCTGGAGAGGGACCCTTTATTAGGTCCCCTCCCACCAGCCCAGGCTGCCCCCAGCCCCATCCAGCCTGGCCATCCAGCTGCTGCCAGAGATGGGGCAGCAACAGCTTCCCTGGGCAGCCTGGGCCAGGGCCTCAGCGCCTTCAGAGGGAAGAATTTCCTCCCAGCTTCTAATATAAACCTAGCCTATTTTAGTTTAAAACCATAACGCCTTGTCCTATCATTGCACTCACACCAGAGGAAGACCAGGAGACGTATGAAATACAGGTAAGCTCGTCCAGCTGTCAGGACAGAGTTCAGGTACAAAGTTTGTAAGGTTGATACTTGAACATGTAGTTTAGCCCTGGAGCCAACAAATCAAGGTGGATGACTCTTTCCAGGATGCATGTGAATTGGAAAAAGTCACTACAATAAAATTATTATTATTTAAATCTTTAAGCCAATTATTTACCTGGATATAGTGAAAATACAGTTTCTCAGAGCTGTGCTGGGAGCAGGGGAGGAGTACAGGAAGATGGATGTGGCTTCCTTTTTCTTAACCCAAACGTGCTGGTGTGACCAAGCCAAGAGTGGGTGCAGTGTGGAGATGAGTTGGGATGATTTTATGTTGCTTGCTTGCAACAATTCTAGAAGGACAGTGCTTCAGCCCCCTCCTGACAGAGCCCGTTTGCCATTGCATGTAGTTGATGTCACAACTGCTAGTAGGTAACTACCAGTAGACTGGGGATTTTTATTTTTTTTTAATCTAGACATTCAAAATCTCCAGTGTTAGGGAGATTAACTCACAGTTAGCCACTGTGAGTTTAAGCTTGTTTTCAGTTATTAGAAATAATAGGTTGAGCTACGTGCAGTAAATTGGTAAGTGTGGAGAAGCATAAAAATGTATGAAACCCATAAGTACTTGAATGTATGAAGGGTTTAATTTGTATTATTAATGGAGGGCTCATTTCAGTCCAAGCCATAAGCACTGAAACTTAATAAATCATTTTTGTACACATCCTTCTGCTTCAGGAAGATGTAAGCTTGGTAGCTGCCTTATTCTCGAGGCTAATAAAAGCATAAAGATGAAAAAGACACGAAGAGTGTAGCACAGATCATGATTAGCATTCTGGTTGTTGACAATTGTCACTGTAGTTTAAGAAACTTTTAGGATATCTAATCAGTTAATACATCAGATTTAAGAACTACATTTAGATTTTTAAAAGTATTTAGATTTAAAAATTACTAACATAACTTAATTATTTTACCTTTCCATATGAAAAGGATACCCTAGATATGTTTACCTGAAGTGCTTCTTCCAGGGCTTATTTCTTACTAGTGACTTGTCTTTTTATTTGCTTGTGTTTTCAAGAAACTCAGAATATTATTTTTTATTTTTAAGTGGGAACATTGTAAAGGAAAGAGAAAAATGATTCTTATTCCAGGTTATTGCACTTGAAATACATCTTTATTTCTTTAGTGAAACAACTTCATGTAAATAAAAACTACCGGCAGTGTAGTACTGAAAATAAAACAGCAAGCACTAAGTCAAGTGGAAGAGTTGTAAAACAGTATTCCATTGCTGCATTTTAAATATTCAAATAAACACTGCAAAAACTTCAGGAAGAGTTTATGGGGTCATGGACGCCCAGTGTAAAATCATTCAAGCTCTGCTATCCAACCACAGCAATTGTTCAACATATTCTTGTCGGAGTTGAAGGCGAGTATCTTAAGGGAGGGGAGTACTTAAGCAGGTACCTACGTGTAATTCATCACCAGCTGGGTGCGTCCTGCTGCTTTCCCTTTTGTACCTGTGCGTGTAGAACTAACAAAGTGATCTAGTGCGCAGAGCACTGATGAAATAAGCAAATGGTACACAAGCATAGATCAGTCTCTTAAGAGAGGAGAGATGCTTGTTTCACTTAATGGTGCTGTTACAGCCCTGGGCACATTGTGCGTCCATCAGTGAGTGCCGTGAGGAGCTGAGGAACTCTATAGTAGGACCATGTGGGGAATGAATGGTGGGATTGCTTGCAAAAAATATGGGAAAAAATAATAGCAGAAAAAAGGGCTTAACATTAATCTGGAGATTTTCTCTAGATAAGTTTTTGTTTTATAGTTTTTTATCTTCCTCCTATGGTTGAAATATATTCAGTGGAAAAGGGGCCTTTTAGGAAAGGCTTCAGTGGAAGGTTTAGTTGAATCTGAAATATTTTAAAGAGCTGGTCATATTCTCTAATGGCCCGGCAGTCTATGGCATTCTATTTCTGCAGCTGGGAGCAGACTTGTCGAGTAACAAATAACAGGGAATGAGTTGTTAGCTGGTAGTCAGCATGCCTGCAGTGAAAATAACTCCAAAGCTTGCATTCCTCGTGAAGAAACTGTTTTAAAATGTATTGGCAAATAAAAGTACCTGTATGCATTCAGGTATGTTTCGGCTTTCTTTTTCCTGAATAATACTTCATTCTGCAAGTAGCCTCATTAAAATCAGTGGGACTGTTTTATGGAGAAAAATGCGAATGAGGCAGGCAGAACCCCACCATCATCGGTAGAACATCCCAATTTATGTCGGAGATGATTAATGGAGACCAACGTCTATGGAGTGACTTACGGCCTTGATGTTTTCATCACAAAAGCAGATGGTATATTTGGGTAGCTTGAGCTTCCTGGTTGCCTATAACATTTAGCTGAATCCAAATACAGAAGAGTTGGGGATTTTGTAAGAAAGGTATTGTGGAAACTTGAATTTAAGCTAAGATACCAAACTCCCCAAAACTCACACAATTTTTGGTAAAACCTCAAATCAGGATGGAGAAAAATTAGAGAGAAAATGTGTAAGTGTGATAAAATATGAGTTACTCCCATAATGTTTAATCAGCCATTTCTATAACCAAGTAATCATTTTAATAGTCATTTTAAGAGTTTGGCCTAGCTTGAAATGAACTGAAATGCGGAAGGATGATTAATCTATATTTTACTTTGAGAAATAAAATTACATCTTGTATTTGTCATCTAGGACCTGAGTTACAGGGTGAAACCTAATTTGTCTTCTGATTTTTGGTTCTCGCTCACACAAAGGTTTCTTTTGACAGAGAATAAATGGTCTTGTGGAAAAGGCACACGTTTGGGACTTGGAAGATCTGGGCTTAGTTCTTAGCTCAGTGCCTGTATTCCTTGAATTCACTTAATCTGGCTGCATTTTCCATCTGTTCTGCTTTTCTAGGTGGTAAGCTTTTGTGGCCATGTTTGCATACAGACTAATACAGGGAGTCCCAAGTGTTACTCAGAGCCTCTCACTGCTGTTGAAATTCATATGCCAATGAAATTAATTCCTGGTTTATGTCGTTAAGTGATTAGATCTTAATTATATGCAAGTGTGTATTTTTCATTTGCAAGGAATGGTGGGGAACAAATGTGTTCTTCCTATGCAGAAAACTGATTAAATAAGCACGATGGCAATGACTTAAGAAGGCTGGTAAATGGTAAGCTTTAAAAGGACTCACGGGAGGGAGCAGAGCAGAAGAGTTTTGAGTCATCCACTCCAGTTGTTTGTGTTCTTGTGACTTGGCAGCTTAATTCTCCAGCCACAGTGGCCTGGACAAGCTAGCCCAGGCCTTTTCCTGAGTATGGGATGCTGAAGTGCAGTTGTAGGGGAGGTTGAGTTGAAATGAAATTGGTTAGTTATGAACTAAAAGCAGTCATTACTAGTAATGATGAGTCCCAAGGAGTTTATTCTGGCAGTTAAAAAGGTTGAAGCTGCTCTAGAGAGGGCTTTATTTTCTTTGGAGAAAGGTGACTTTTTGCCTTACGGAAAGTGGTAAAACTCCAGTTGTAGCTACCTCTTCAGATAAGCTGCAAATTCAAACTGCAGAATCTCGAGTATAATTGAATTAAAAGCATTGACTGTTACTTCAGTTGCTAAGGGGAAAGAAAAAATCCATAAATTTGTCTTGATCACCTGCTGTATTGTTAGATTGACCCTTCCCCACTCCTTGCTTTTTGTAAGCTGTCTTTGGTTCCAGAGTTGTGCTCTACCATGTAGCATAATAACCAACCTTTGATCTTATGTGGTGTATTAACTGCTACTTCTAAATAAAGTTTTTCCTGGAGCAGACTTTCTGGACTGCACAACTTTACTTAAATCCAGCTAGTTTGAAGACAGCAGGTGTTTTAAATTTACTAACCTGAGAGCTAGCATTGTGTGGTATGCACGGTTTTGGCAAGCTGCCTTACTGGTCTGTCTTAAAGCTGTTTAAAATACGTATTCATCAGCTTTGCTTATCCCACCCCCAGTCCCTGTGAAGGAGATTTCCGCATTTTTGCCAAGTAGCGGGGCATAGCGGCTCCTGCCATTACTGTTTGCATTTCAAATAACGTCACCACTAGAAATCCAGGCAAAAATAGGTAGACTGCTTACCCAAGGAAGAACAGTTTCCACCTGGCTTTATTTAGGTTTCAGAAGCTCTTGGTAGCAAGCGATTGCCCAGCTTTTTCTGTGTGTGCCATTCCTTGTTTACCTTAGCCTAGTTACAGGAAATAGCAATTTTGTGTTAAAATAACTAAAGCCTGTAAGCTCCCTTGTGTCCAGGCTTTTGTGCAGCTCCCTGTCTATAGTTTTAGACTGCAGTTCCCTAGTAGGACGTGTAATTCTTCGTGTTGGGATTTCCTGGTGCCGTTTGGAGGGGTTTGCTGTGCCCTGCTCAGCAGCAGGGGGGAATGGTGTTGGCTGGGACAGGATGGGGGAGGCCAGCACCGAACACCTCCCAGCGCTCTTCCTTCTGGGGATGGCATCTGCTCATTGCACGTGGTGAGGATTAGACCTTGGTGAAAGATTCAAGAACCCTTTTTTATTTTGTAATATCAAACGTAAGATGGATCAAAATGTGCCCTTTAAAATAAGCATGAAACGCTTTGATTTGGAGTTAAAGATCAAGGCAAACCTTTCAGGTCTGCAAATGCTCAGGAGTGGCAAGGAATTAATCACAGGGACAAGCTGATAGTTTTTCTTTACTGTCAACACAAATGATGTAATGAAAAGCAGTTTTGGTAAACGGCATTTATCACTATTTCTCCATTTTCTTTGCTTAACGATAATTATTCATGCCAATTAAATATTAAATCATCAGCTGATTTGGAAATGCACTTGATGCTGTAAGTGCACTACCATCCATATTGTTCAAGGATCTCACAGTTAATGTCCTAAACCTCGTTGCTAATATTCCTACCCTCAGAGCTTTGGAAGGGATTCATTTCGAAGCACGGGAAGCTCTCTGCCAGTGTGGTATTAAAAAGAGGATGGATTTTTTTTCAAAACTGCTCAGACTGTGTGGGGAGTGTAGTTTAGTGAGTGCCAGGTGCTTTGAAAATACCATATTCTGTGTCAGTTAAATACATTTATACTTACAATTTAATATTTTCTGCTGCATTCAGAAATACTAACTGGGACGTTCTGAGGACGTGGAACCAATTGCTGGCTGCTGTGCAGTAAGCTCTAGCTGAATTGGTATTTGTGGCTCTATTTGTGCATGTTTTTATCTCTGTAATAAAGAGCAGCCTGATGGATGCTCAAATCCTGATGGATGCCTGTGGATATCAGCACGATTCTCATTTCTTAGGCCTTCCCTCAGTTTAGGCTACTTGCAGTCATGTAGACTCAGTGTCTAAGAGGCTTCACTAATACAGGCTCATTTTATTTTTCATTAATGCTTTTGTACGTGTGGGCTTATGTCTCCATAGCTCTCACAGCACAAGTGCAATTCCACTCAACAAGCAAGGGGTTGGACTGTGTAGAACCAGGTTGCTGTGTTGCTGACAGAAGCCTGATGGCCACCTTCAGCCTCTCCAGGAGAAGCTGGCAGCCCCGGGCTCTGCCCCTTCCAGCTGCATGTCCTGCTGCAGGGTCAGCTTGGCCCTCTTCAAATCTCAGCCCCGAGTCCAGACGTGACAAAACTTGGTTTTGCTTGCGCATGGAAAAAGTTCATCTCAGGTGATGAGTTTTTTTTATTATTATTATTTTTCCTGTCTCAGTGTTTGCTTAGCTAACATTACAGCCTGCAGGACAGTAATAATGCTGGCCCACGTTTTCTCTCCACCTGCCTCCCTTCCTCTGCCAGCACCGAGGGGCTGCAGTCATTTAGTCCAGCTGTAGTTTGTTCAAAACTCAGGAGCTGAGATGTGTATGCGGTGCAGCTGCTTCACTCTGTTCAGGTTCAGACATGATCTACTCCAGCTCTGCCTGGTAAGGTCAGGGACTCTGGCTTGTTAAAATGCTTTGACCCTACCTTTGAATTCAGGGGGCCTGGGGAAGAACAGAACCCCCAGACTTGTTAGCTCTTCTGCTGCAGAGGTGCCCGGCTTGACTGAGGCTCTGTAGGTACGTTTGCAAAGCAATGTTTAAAAATAATCATTTCACAAATTGACTAATATTTAGAAGTGTAATAATCATAGTTTAAATTAAAGATTGGGATGCTAGAATAAAATTAATTGTAAGTCACGGGCATTTCAAAGATGCTTAGTATTTTCTTCATTAGTGTAGAAGCTAAATTAAGATGAGCCAGCAACACCCAGCTTTTGAAGTTGTTTGGACCAAATTTTGACTAGTGACAAGTGTCTGATATTTTGTTGTACAGAACTAAGCAACTGTAATTTGTATGCATCCCCTAGAAAAGTTTGAAGTTACTTCACTTAGTGTCCTGGAAAGATCACACCGTTTTTTCCTGGAGGAATTTGTAGGAAGAGCAGTAGGGTTGTGTTACATTTTGTATGCCTGGGAAGTAGCACACAGCTATACACTAAGCTTGCTCTCCTGCCGAGCTGTAGGGAATACAGGTAGAGTGAGGGCAGAAGCAGAGAATTTTCTACCTGAAATCAGGAAGATTCTCCCTGCTAATCTCATAAGAGAGGGTATTTGGGGCTTTGTATATACAGGCAACTTAAAAATGCAGTGAAGACAGCCCTGTGTTTTGTGCTGTCTTTGCATGCCCCAGAGCCCTGTACCCTGGAATCCCAGATGGAGAACACCGTGTCAGCTACACACAGCCATGGTGCTGGCATGACTCACTCTCTTTTACATGAAATACCAAATTTAGATGTACTTTTGTGTATGTTTTTAAGCATGCCCACCGTTCAGAGGAACCCATTTGATGGGGCTAATCAAAACAATCACTCAGTGAAGTAATTTCCCTAAAGAGCAGCTTATTTAAGCTGTCAGTCTTTGCTCCTTTTCGTAGCTGTTCATTTATCATTTGCCAAGGTGTGTGGTGATTTATTTTTAAGCAACTTGCTCAAAACAAAACAAAACCTTATTGGTATTTTTTTCTTCTAAAAAAATTATTTCACATTGTTGGGGTTCAAGGGAACACCTCTAGAGAAACTTCAAAATTATGTTCCATGTTGAGCTGTTTACCCACTTCAGACCCTGTTAGGCATTTTCAGGACTCCAAATCATTCAATACTTCTCTTCATCAAGAGGAGGTAGAAGAAAGACAGTGGCTTCCCATGTAGTTACTCTTAAGTGAAGTGCTGCAGTTGTGCAGTGGCTATTTGTAAGGTTGATTTTCTTTAAGAGAACTCAGCCTTGGTTTATTTTCCAAGTCTGTCTACTTACCTGCTCTTTGCAGTGTGGTGGGTTTTTTTGTTTGTTTGTTAGTTTCAGAATATTGCTGGTAACAGGGCAGTGCTAAAACAGATGATTCTTCAGTGGTTAATATAAAGAACTGTGTGATCAATGGGAAGTCTCTTAACCTCTGCTTCATGAGCAGAATGCATTTGTTCAGCGTCTAGAGGATGCTTCAGTGCTGTGTGCGTATATATATATATTATCAGGATGTTACCTGTTAGAGCAACAAAACAAGGATATTAAGTGACTTAAATACAAAGAAAAAAACTACTTTAGCATAAAAAATATGCAGGGGAGGCACAATGAAAAGGATGGGCATCCAGCTGAAGTAGTGTGCACAGAATTGTGTCAGCGTGGCAGGAGGCAGGGGGAGGATCCCCCTGGTGCATCCCTGTCAGCGCGGCAGCACTGCATGAGGTCTGGGCCATGAACTCCAGTATCAAAGGGATTTAAGATGATGAGCATGCTTTTCATCTCCTAGGTGAAGTAGTTCACGTTCAGTGAAATGTTAAGATTTGGGGCACTTGATCAGGGAATAAGTATGTCTGTTGCCATTGTTGTTTCAGTGGGAAGCCGGTCACACAACAGCCTGACGATCAGGCTGACCCCACAGAGCTACACCCGAGTGGAGGCAACAGGAGGAGACCAGAACAGCTCAGCAGTGGCTGTGTCAGAGGAAGGTGCAGCAGTGTGTACACAGAGGTGTTGAAGCAGTCCCATTGCGCATGTAGAAGGCAGGGAATAGCTGAATCTGTGTTGTCTGTTCACCTACTGTGGCCTCTGACAGGGCCCTCTTTTATACTAGTTTTTGCACTTGAATATAATCTCCCATACTGATAACATTTTTAAACTTGCTCATGGAAATTTTTCCTAAACCTTTTTTTTTAGTTTGTTTCTGATTTTTTCCCCCTCAGCACTACAATTTATACACATTAAAACCAGTCTTCAATGATGGTAATTCCTTGCATTATTGTTTGTATCTCTTGCACTGTTTCTATCATTGTCTTTTTTTTTTTTCTTTTAACTGCTATTGATCTGCTGTTTCTATAAAAACTTGTATTCTGGACTCAAGGTTTTGTACAGAATCCAGCCTTGAACCTCTTTTATTGGTTAGGTTCAGCTTCCTTTTCTTATCTTTAGCTTTTTGTTTATCTGCAATGTTTCTTGTTTGTCATTTTTCTGACCAATCACTGAGACTCACAGTTGTTTCACAGCTTACCAGTATTCCCTTTGCATCCTTTGCTCTCCTGCTCAGCATGCAGGATTCCTGGAAGGTGATGCTGACAGACAGATGATGAAATGCCATGCACAGCAGGGCTCTGCTGCGGGGCCTTCAGATTCTGCTCCAATGCAAATCACCCAGGGGTGACATGAGCAGCTGAAAACTGTTTATAATCAAAATAGATAAGACTTGCAAGATAAATATAGTCACAAACCTGAATATCCATATGTAGAAGAAAATGTACATGTATTTCTTAGATATTTGATTGATGGGGGAAATAACAAAGCTTAGCAAAAATACAGGTTAATACTGGGAATGATTTTCTGTGCAATCAGATCCACTAGTAAATGGGAAAAGCATGAAGGGTGGAGCTGTGTGCTTGGACTGGACAAGGAGAGGAGAGAATATACAGAGCCCTCAGGAGATGGGAGGAGTAAGCAGAAAAAATGCTTCGTGAGTGTTACAAATTTGATAACATGCATTATCAGGGATCCATCATAATGATTCTTTGGGGTATCCAGCCTGTCAGCAGAGATTTGTCACAGCAATCCAGCTAAGGAAGGTAGCTCTCAATAAGAGAGAAATACTTCGGGATCTTTAAAATAAGGTTCCTGATGTTTATATTTTTTAAGAAGGAGCAGGAAGATAGCTCAGTGGTTGGTGGTTGCGTGTGCATGAACAAGGACGTTTTATGTATTTTACCTGAGAACACAGATGGAAGTATGAGCAGGTTTCTAGAACCACATTTCTCAGCACAAGCTGCTACAAAAAATGGTCCCTTCAAAAGCAATTCCTTTTTCCAAGAAACCAACTGGAGCACTGAAAATTCCCAGTCACTCCTGAGTGCAAACTGCATGTTTGCTCACTGTAATGCAGTAACGATGTTTTTTGTGTTCTTACAGTCTGAGTGTGCCTCCTTAGCTTACATCTGAATTCCTGATACTTCTCTGTTCTTTCAGTGTTTCTGTCTGTCTACACCAGAAGGCTAACTAGAAGCCTAATAGTCAGGAGAAGCCTAACTTCTTCCCTGTTTAATCTTCAGCCATTACTGAGGCATGTCTTCAGGCATTCTGTGTTTCTTAAAATGTGTCCAGTTTTGCAATAGAAGAGTTGCAAATGTTGTTTATCCATTCTAGTATAAAGCATCACAACAATGATGATTGTCATTTCCTATTGCTGCCTGCTGTTTGTTTTCCTGCTGTTCTAGTCTCGTTTAGGAAGCACTGAAAAGCTAGTAAATACAGCCAGCCTTTATATACACCTTCATCCAATATTGCTTTTGAAAACGTGTCAGGCTTGGATAGGATTTCCATCATCATTTCTGTGTTTGTGCTTAGCTTTGTTCTCTGTATTCAGTTACCCACAGGATTTATTTTACACTGTGGCCATAATGGTTCTAGTAAACACAAAAAAAAAACCCTTGCAGATTTAATAGAACGTTCTTAAAATATATTCTGTTCTATCGAGACTTAGGATGAAATGGTAAGAGACACCCTCAAATGCAGCTAATTCATGTAGTCAAGTTATTTTCAAGTCATTTTCAACTTCTTAGATAACTGATCTGAAACAGTTTCTTGAAATATTTCAAGTAGTAAAACTGTTTGCTATTGGAAGGTGCTCTCTATACATTAGGACAACATTGTGCCCTGGGGTTTGGCCAGACAAAAACCTTTTCTGCTGTTAATTGACTGTCTATTAGACTGAGTTAACTAGCACTTATGCAAATATCCATCAATATATTTCAGTTGTGAAAACACATTTTTTAAAATGCTACCAAGGGTTCAGACTTGAAATCCAGCCCCCATTTGTCCTCTGGAAGTCAGCATTGCTTTTTGATCTGCAGTCTCTTGAAATGCTTTGATTTCTGGCTTTAGTTGAATGTCTCCACATCTAACAACACTCCTGCAGGTTTTTTATGCCTGTATTAAGTCCATTGCTTTGAAAAATACAAATGGATAAAGTAAAAGAGCTTTCAGGTATAGATGTGGTATAGTAGCTACATGTGTGCAACTACATCTACGTTGGCAGTTAGGATGGCTTCGTGACCTGTGTTCCTAAACTACTGTAGTATGATACAAAAAATGCTTCACCAAGAAGAAATGTAGGAACATCATATTGCCAAACCATGTTGCCTGAAGTCCTTGGTGGTTACCTGTCTCTAGACTACAGAAGTGATGCATGCATATGCGTGTACATCCATGTAGACATGTACAGTGAGTATTTTAAGCATACTCTATCAAAATTCTGCTGTTGATTGCACCTTTTAAAATTAAAACAATGAGTATTGCATGTTTCTGTTCCTAAGTAGTGATGAAACAGAGGATCAGGAAAATGTCTTGCATGCCTGGTTTCCCCCAGTGCTGTCTGTGGCAGGATACTGGGCTATCCACATCCAATTTAACAGACTGTGGCCAGAAGTTAAGTCTTGAAAGATAAAAGCTGTTGAGGATTCACATTGGGCGCCTGCTAGCAGCATCTGCATTGGTTACTGATTTTTTTAAGCTGCATTTAACTTACAGATTGTCAAGTTAACTGTATCTTGCATGGAAGACCATGTAGATGATACTTTGATACTTACCTCTGTATTTGGAGCGCTCAGTTCTGACATGTGTGCTGACCAGCTCCTTAATTGCAATATGTGGAAATCTCTGTCCCCAAAGCACGATGCTGTCCTTACCAGCAGCTGTTCAGTTTTTGTTGTGTGTTCTTTTTAAGCAATTTTTTTTTTTTTTGGTGTGTGTGTCTGGGGGGAAGGGGGGTTAGTATGCAGTAATTAGTAAGTCTTTCTCATATTCAGCATGTCCCAAGTTGCTTTATGGTCTGTTTTAATTGAATGTTAATGTAATACATTATTACATACAGTGTAGTACTTCAATACATTATTTTCTGCCAATTCTTTCCCTTTATATAGAATCACAATATCTGTGTATTTTATGGTGCTTTATCTCAGAGTGGTTTGTGAAAAAGGTTAATACTATCACCCCTTTTTGCAAATGGAACACTTAAGGCGGGGACACATAGGGCAAATCTTTCAAGATCATTCAGTAATGAGAAATAAAACTAAGATTTAGTGTGCTGCTGCAGTCACTGAATATTGCTATCTCCTTGATATGGCTAGTAATAATGCTAGACCAATGTCTATTTTAATTTTATTTTAAATCTTTTCAGATGCTATATATGTATCTTTTTCTTTGAAAGTTTATTCTATGAAAGTCAGGTAGCTGGTTCTCAGCTGTTATTTTTCTAACTTGGCTCAATTTCTCCTTGTTAAGCTGCTTTTATGTAATCAGTTTTGTGTTACAGTATAAGAATTTCAGCAAAAGCACTAGCTCTAAATTCTAGTTTCAAATGATGAATTGTGCATTCATTCAGTGGAAATGAATTGTGAATCCATTCAAATCAGTGGAGGAAAAAAATGTTATCCAAAGTATTTTCATAAAAATGACGGACAGTATAAGATTACTTAACATTATCTATCTTTCTTTGAGAACACTTTTGATTAGTCATTAGGAAAAAAAGCTGTTTTGGGTAGAATGAGGTATTGAATCTGGATCAAACTATTTAAATTGGTTATAAGTTAAATATAAATTGTCATTATCTGAGATGATTGTAAGCAGCTTCCTGGGGGAGGGGTTTAATTGGGGCAGATGGATTAGACAAGGCTGTCCAATCTCTGATGTGCTCTACCAAAATTCTTCTGTTTCAAGTCAGTGAGGGTGGAGGAATGAAGTGAATAAAGTGCAATAAACAGTATTTTTTTGTGTAAACACCACATTCAAAATTCTGCCTCTGAAGTTATGTCTTAAAGCAAGCACAACACTGTTCCTGGTTTTAGATTATCTAACTGGGATGAACAATTCATGTGAGATGAGCAGCATCTTATAGAGTTGTGTATCTAACTCTGCAAACCTCCATTCTAGATTATTCTAGAAAATAGGTAATTTTCAGGTCTGCCTTCCGAAGTTCACAAATGTTCCCCATCAAAAATATTGTAGATTAGAGATATCTAACTATATATGCATACACTATCTAGATACGCATGTGAAGTCCTTATGCAGGTGACATTAATGATCAGCAGCTACTGCAGATGGGAAGGCTATATATTGTTGGCAATAAACTATTAGGCAAGACACATGCAGCACAGTGTTTTCTTACTTAGCTTCTTGCCAGAAAAGCTTGCGTTATAAATCAAGCTCTGTTGTGAGCGCACAGTAAGTAGTAGAACAGTACAGACGGGATGGTTCCGGTCTGTCACTGTCAACCTCAGTCATCTCATGGCACTTACCTCAAGCATGTGGAGCACAGGTGAAGTGCCTTCAGCTGCCAACAGTTACCACATTCCGTTTGTGTTTGTCTGGTTGTGTCCTGTCCCCTCTACACCATGCTGAGAGTTTATGTTCTGGAACGCAGATACCTTAGAGTGCCCAGACAAAATTGTGTCAGTCCAGGTGCTACGAGGGCAAAGTCAATAAGGTTTCTACTTCCTATCATTAAAATAATTTTGTTCTGTGCATTTTTCTGGAAAGCTGTGTGTAAGCTGTAATTGAGCCATTGGCTGTTCCAGATATTGCAATTTGGAACAAGGAAAATGCATCGCCTTCTTGAAGAGCAGTTTAAGAATTGTTTGAAACACTTCCAAGACTGAGGAGATCCAGGGGCTTTGGAGATGTGCTCCATCTCTAGCAGTGTCTGGCTGAGAATTCTCTAGTGGCTCACTTGTCAGTTGTGTTCCTGTGGTGTTGTTTTTTTTTTGTTTGTTTTTTTCAGAGAGCAAACCAAAATTAAAGGTTCTTTTACCACAGAAAGACCACACTTCTAATAGCACCATAACTTTAGGGAATGCCCTGGTAAAATAAGTAAACACTATTCTCATCTTTATCCTTTGCCATGGATAATTTTTTATCTTCATTTTTCGCTTTTGTCTCTAAGCACCACGGAGTGGGCACCATGGAGTGTATTTATAGAACAAATACCTATACCTCCTTCCCTGGAGCACCAGAGAAAAACTGTCTGACCAGCTTCTCTAGTTGCCTGAACTAGACATAATTGCAGCACCATTGAGTAATTCCACGTGGTGGGTATTCCTTCAGGTCTGGTATTCCTTTTAAACTTGTGAAAAGTGATGTTTGTCTGTTTTCCTAAAAGAAACACGAGTCACCTCTTGGGTGTGGAGTTCTGAGGCTGTTTCTTCTCACAACAGTATGTTGGACAGAAAGGTCCTTGTGTGAAGATTAAGGTGGGTACGAGGTTGTCCTGCTTTATTTGTTGGTCACAATGCTTTTCACCAACTTCCTGGGAGATGTGAGGTATCTCACCAAGAGTCCTGTTCGCATCCTTCCTTCCTGTTCTCCATTAGTGCAGGCTCTCAGTGTGGGTGCTAGAGCCTGTGCTAAAGCTGGTGCAGTGAGTTTCCTTATTTCATCACTTACAGTGAGAACTAAGAGTGGAAGCTGTGCAGGTGGGTATTTGAGGTAACTTCTGACCTTTCAGTGACTGAGCTTCTTTGCATGATAACAACCCAGATTCTATACCTTTCCTACATCCCAACAATCAGAAGCACTTCAGCTGGAACTGTTAGCACTGCCATGTACATGTCTTTCAGCTGACTGAGGAACTCCTTGTCCCTTGCTATGAATCATCAGGAAATGAACCTCAGTCTGGGATCTGGGCGTCTTGGTTAGTACAAGATGAGTCTGAGCTAATAACCCATCTTGTGGTTTGACTCAAGTATTGGTGCATTCCAGCAGGCCAAGAGCCTGAGTGGGTCTTGTTCATATTTGCCCACAGAAATCTCTTCAGGCATAGTGTGGTGGGTAACTGCAGGTACCCTGCCTATTAACTGTAGCTGCTGGAGGCACTAATTTGTCTGGATTCATTGTTGTTTTTTTTTGTTTTAATTTCATGTATCAAGGGTGTGTGTCATGATTGAATGCTGTGTGGACAGTGCATTTTCTATTCTGAGAAAGTAAAAATTGCTTATTTATTTGTAAAAATTAATATTCTTGAGAATGCTCAGAACAAGTGAGAACAGGAAAAGTTAATGTAAGCAGGATGGTGAGGAGCAAATACTCATTTTGAATGTCATAAGGCAAAATATTAGAGGTAGGAGTCCTTCCCTAAGACACTAGGATAGACTTTAGATTTTTCTCATATTCCTATATTTAAAATCTAGACCAAATACACTCATTTTTAGTGTTGACATTTGCCCTTCTGTGATTTCTAATACCACAGCTGTGTTTTTTGTCATCATGTATTATTTGGACACAGAACAGGCTTCCAAATCCTCTTTCCTTCAAGGGAATTGACCTTCTCATTAGTTGGAAATAACACTATGATAGGTAATCAATATTTAATTGAAATACCAGCATTTCATCCTAAGCATTACTCATCCTTGTACCTGGAAAGTGTTGAGACTAAAAGCATAATGTTTAGACTAGGCTGTGTATGGCATACCTGCCCTTACACATACAAATCATGTATATAAGTGTTATTTTGAATGTACAAATTGCATGTTGGTATCTGGGAAGCTCCCCGTGCATCAGTCTGCCCTTACACTCAACACCCCATAGCAGAAGGTAAAGCAGTTGCCCTGAGTGCTGCCAGGTTTCCTGGCTGACAGGGGCTTAGCTGGAATTGCTGTTGGAAACTTCATTAAAGAATTCAGTGGCTTTTTTTTTTTTTTTTTTTTTTTTAAGCTGCTGTAGTGACTTGGTAGGAAATTACTGTTTTTCTTCTCACACTTCTAAAAATGTCTCAGATATAAAAAATGATACAAGTATTGATTGGCAGTCAGAATTGTGAAGTCAGTTTTGGTACTTTAGAAGAAAATGCACCTCCACCTACTCATTTTCTGTTAAGCTGAAGGAGGAACCAAGCAACAATCTCAACATGTGGCTTCAGCTTTCAATGGAAGTATGACCTAGTACACCCTGGCTCAGCTCTGGTCTACCTGAGCTGTAATAGATTAAAGGTTCTGTGAATATGCAAGCCACTTACCACTAATATGTCACTTATCTCTAAGGAGGCTGTGTAAATCTTGTGCTAACACGTGTATGTTTCAAGTCAAATTGAAAACCCTTCCAAATGTTGTTATGCTCTGGAGGCTGGATTCTCTTTATTGGCTATTTCCACTAACTTTATACCTACTTGGCATTTTAACACAAAATGCTTGGCATTTTTTAACAAGTTTGCTAGAGGTATAAACAAATACTAGTATTACTGCTGAAGGCTTCATTTTTTGTGTCCTATCTGCAGAAACACAAATGGGTGAAGACTGAAGGGTGTTTTCTTTTCATCCTGCCTTGGCTGAGCTACCTCCCCTATTTGCAGCTCAATATTGGGAGCTACAGAGGCAGACCTGTATCTAGGTCTGCTTATGAAAGTTACTCAAAGCAGCCTGTGTAGTTAATGCTTGAAACAAACCCACCTCACTCTGCTTTCACTTAGGGCTGCCATTTGTGTATCAGGAATTCCACAGGTGAAAGCATCAGAATTAGCTTTCTGCTGCTGAGCACGCCTTTTCATTTCTCAATGAGCATAGCAGAGTACAAGTATGCATACCCAAACCTTATTCTGCTACCAGTGAAGATACAATTTGCAGATTGAAACCTAAAATCCTGAAATCAATATTATTTGTATGGATGGTTGCTATTACCTGATGGAAAATACGATTACTCCAGTTCTTAGGGTGTTCAGGGTTACATCCTCACAGTGTCTAGTGGCAGAGACAGACCTTAATACAACACAAAGGTAGAAGAGTAGGCCTTACTGTGGCAATATTTAAAGTGTGGTGTATCAAAGCTGTAACGTACACTTCGCCTTTGTTCTGGCAAAGTTGGTAGTAGGTGGAGGAAGAGAAAGTAATGAGAATGCATTTTCCCAAAGAAAAATGCTGAAGTTAGGTTAAAAAGTTCTGGAGAATAATCCATACGGGAGTAGCAAACTGATGGATAGTTCTGCAGGTTAGTTACATGAATTTCATTGCCAGCTGAGAGAAGCTGTTTCAAACTGAATCTCTTGCAGCCCAGACACTGGCTGCCTTGCCAGTCGTTCTTACCTGGCAGAGAAAGCACCACTGGGCAGTGATGGACAGTACAGCAAGGATGAAGCAGCAGATGCCTTCTGTCTGCTCTGACCAAATATAAAAAGACTTAACAACTGATAAGAGTAAAGTTATTTTAGAATAAGGATCAAGGTATGTATCTTAAAGTTAGTTAAAAGACAGCTTTTCCTTTCTTACCATTCATCTTTAATTCTCCACAGAGAGTGAAAAGTGTGTAAGCATGTGGGGAAAACAGATAGCTGATAATATTCACTTCAGAGAATAAACCATAAACAGTACATAAGGGCTACTGCTCCATCTGCTAGGTCTAGATCTCCTTCATATGCTATTGGAATTAAATCAAAGCAGAAGAAACTATGATTCACTTTGCTTTTCTAACATGGATCCTCAAATAGTTTCAAGGAATAAGAAACCCTAACAGCAACCACACGTAGGAGCAGCAGACTGCATTTCTATTCCTCACTAGTGGATTATTTATTTTTGAGTGGAGTTTGGATACTTAATTATCAGGCATGTCTTTTCATGAAATGCGATAGTGTCAACATTGTAGTGAGTGATACCTGGTTACCTGATGCAGTAATGGTTTCACATGCACTGCTTTTTATATGCTTCAGTTGTTTCAGTCAAGAGAAGCACACATTATTGTAAAATGGCTTTCTGGGAATCACTGTTTTTGTTTGTTTATCCACCAGTGGAAGCCTGTGATAAGGCTAAGTTTACGCAAACAGTAATACAGGATTTATGATTGAAAGGAAAAAGAGTGTCTAATTGAGGCCACTAATAGCAGAACCAGCTCGATTAGTATTTTCAAAACTGATTTGACTTTTGAAGTGTAAATGACTACAGAAGTAATGCAAAGATTAGGGAAAACAAACAAACAAACAAACAAACCACCTTAAGTTTCAGGAATGTAACTTAAGAACCTGCTTTATCTGCATACAGCCTGAAGTTACACAAATTTAATTCTGCAAATTCTGATGGTTTTACACAACCTGTCTTAAAACAAGTAACATAATTCACTTGCCTGTGAAGGGGCTAGAGAACAGTCTTATGAGGAGTAGCTGAAGTAGTGGGCTTGGAGAAAAGGCAACTCGGGGAAACCTTATTGTACTTTACAATTACCTTAAAGGAGGTTGTATCACCAAGTTATAGGATGAGGAGAAATGGTCTCAAGTTGCTCCAGGGGAGGTTTAGGTTGGTTATGAGGAGAAATTTCTTTACTGACGGGGTTGTATGGCATCGGAATAGGCTGCCCAGGGAAGTGGTTGAGCCACCATCCCTGGAGGTCTTCAAAAAATATGTAGATGTAGATCTTAGTAGCATGGTTGAGTGGTGGACTTGTCAGTAGTAGGTTAAAGGCTGGACTCAATGATCTAGAGGTCTTTTCCAACCTGAATGAATCCATGATTCAATATGGTCAGTATAGTCCTTCCAGTATTGTTACAAATGATCAGGTTATATAATCTTTTATCTTACTAATCAGTTGACTCCCTTTGTATATGCCTTCAGCAGTTATCCGTTTAATTGTGAGGATTTTTTGAGGGTGCAGGAGGGGGTTCTGTCTTTTTTTTTTTTTTTTTTTTTTTGGTTGATTGGTTTACCTTCCAGGTATGGGTATGTAGTAATGGAATTTCAGGTGTAAAATTTGAAAAGAAGCTCTGCATGTATAGGACAATTTTGGCTACATATGTTCTTTAATAGTCCAGGTTTTAGTGGCTCATTAATGATTATGAAAAATATGCTCATAAGTGATCAGTTATACTTGCATAGCTTTATTCTTAAATAAAAGTACTGTATGAGTGGGCTGCTGCTTTCAAATTCATCATAGGGTGGCCTTTTGTTTTTAGATTAAACTTGTGCAATTAGTCTATCAGCAATTTTATAGGGCAGAGGAATAAGCACATTTTTCTCAATGCCCAGAACAGCAAAGGAAGCATAATATAAAACATTAATCTACACTAGTGATGGATGATGTTGCTTGTTGTGGCATCTTATTCTTGCCATTTGAGTGCAGATTTTGCAGCAACTGAATACAACCTGTATTTTGCCAGAAATATTAAACTTGCCTCTTTCTTTTGAACATATTTTCCTAGGAACGAGAGTGGGGGAAATGTTCTCGTTACTGTATAAATCTAAATGAACAGTGTAGAAAGATCCTTAGCAATATGTCAGTATCATAATAACAAAATGTAGTGCAAATTTGTGTTATGAAGGTATTGCATATTGTTGTAGTAGGTTTAATATATTTTTTGTTAATCTGTTGTACAAGTGTTAATTGACAAAGTAGTAACATTACTCACCATCAAGACACCTTGGCTATTGGCTATAAAAATAAAACACCTATTTGCAGTATTCTCATAATTTGTTGAAAACTGTTTTATATAGTGGAAAGGGACTCATCAATAATTCAGGAACCATCCAGTCGGTATAGTAAGTGCAAGGATAGATATGGAAAGAATATTATTAGAGGGGGGCAATAAAAGAGCAGGAAAGTCCTGGAAGTATAATCGTGTATTCCAAAAAGCAGCCAGCACTCAATTTGATATGCAGCTGATGCCACCTTTGCAAATGAAACACGGGAAGCTTTCTTAGCGATGAATACAAAAATGCAGAAATAGGTTATGCAGAAAAAGGAAATTAGAAAGTAAGTTTTATACATTGGTGTGATTATAACTGTGGAATATCTTTCAATCCTTTTGGGACAGGTAGCCTGATGTGTTACTTACTGGCAATAGACTTTGCCCTTAGGATTCACTTCAGCCTTCAAGGAATTATAGTTTATACAGTGAATTATTTTTTTCTTGAAACTTACAGACAGGCAGCATGAAGACTGGCCCTCTTGGGATTAGAGTGGCTAGAGACAGGGAGGAGAAGAAAAGAATGGCTTTTATTTGCAGCCAGCACAGCGCAGTAAAGGACCCTAAGTATATCACACTGGAATAGATTTTCAGGGAATTTGCGATGAGGTGTAGGACAGCCAAGAGAAACTACAAGAGAAGCACAATAGAGTACTGCATCTTACAGCTTCGGCTCTTACCCAGAAGGTGATTTTCTCTGCACCTGTAATGGATGCTTTCTCTGTGGCAGGTAATTCTAGGCAGAGAACAGATCTAGAGGTTGCTCCAATTAAACCACTAGCTGAGCTTTAAGTAGTAGAACCGTTTATGTTGCAGCGCCTTAAACATTTTCACCTATTCTGTACTCCCGTATCATACAGCAGGTTCTTTCTCTAAGATTGTGCGGTAAATGGCAGTTTGCATAATGGCTGTGTATTGGGAAGCTCTTGTTTTGACAGATGTGTTAACCCTGGCTGTATGTACAGACTAGGGGACGAGGGGCAGGAGAGCAGCCCCACAGAAGGGATCTGGGGGTTCTGGTTGGCAGCAAGCTGGGCAGGA
This sequence comes from Anas acuta, assembly GCF_963932015.1. NCBI lineage: Eukaryota > Metazoa > Chordata > Aves > Anseriformes > Anatidae > Anas > Anas acuta. Next base: position 17,958,244 of record NC_088987.1, read on the forward strand.
GGGAATGGATCATCCCGCCCTTCTCGACCTGCTGCGGGCTTACCTCATGCCCTGTGCAGCTTTGGTACCGCGGGATAAGGACACCGAACTGTTAGAGAGCGTCCCAAGGAAGCCCCCACAGATGGGAAGGGTCTACAGGGGGAGGTGTACGAGGAGCAGCTGAGGTCCCTGGGTTTGTTCAGCCCCGAGCAGAGCAGGCTGAGGGGAGGCCTCATGGCGGCCTGCAGCTCCCTCACGGGGAGCGGAGGGGCAGGCACTGAGCTCTGCTCTCTGGGGACAGCGACAGGACCCGAGGGGACGGCATGGAGCTGGGACAGGGGATGGTCAGGCTGGGGGTTAGGAAAAGGGTCTGCACCCAGAGGTGGTCGGACACTGGGACGGGCTCCCCAGGGCAGTGGGCATGGCACAGAGCTGCCAAAAATCAAGATGTGTCTGGACACGTCTCTTGGACATAGAGTTGGGGTTTTGGGTCGTCCTGTGTGGAGCCAGGGCTTGGACTCGATGATCCTTGTGGGGCCCTTCCAACTCAGGATGTTCTATGATTTGGGAAGGAAATCTGCAGATATGTTTGCTTCAGATACACCTCTCTGGGGAAGATTGACTTGAAGTTCCAACTTTTTTTTCTTTTTCTTTTTTTTTTAAATATGAATGTCCCTTTTTCAGTACCAAGATATTGGAAGATTGAATGAATCTATCAATGTGCTTAACAAGTGCTTTGTGAAGTGCTCGGGTGAGCCTTGCTTTGTTACTAAATTTGAAAGTTGCCCTTAGATGCATTTACATAGATGTCCTTCTGTTTAGGACAGGCATGTTTTTACATGGAGGATAAGTGGTGTTTAAGAAGCTTTGAGATTGACTTCCTGCTCATTTGACAGGAATTATAATAGAAATTAGATCTCTGGTAACTTGGCTTGTAGTTTAATATTACCTGTAAGTGTATAGGACAGTCGAGCATTAATTTCAGTACTTGTGTTTGTGATAAAATGGAAGAGGAGAGCCTTCTGACTCACATGTCAGGTGTACTAGAAGTGGGAGGCAGGAAAAAAACATTAGAGCACAGCTATTGCACAGGAGCTGTTTTCTGATGGGGATTGTTAACATCACAGGGATTAGGTAGTTGGCTATTTTTAGATGCATATAACTTTTAGAGGCAATTTGAAGCAGTAGATATCACCTAGGGCATGTTTTGTGCTGCCAGAACGGCACCTTGAGATAAGCAGGACTTTTCTCAGTTTAGAATCCTTAATTTTCAGGACAGAGACTGCATAAATTCAGACTTGCACATTATAACCTCTCTGTCAAGCAACTTGTGAAATGCTCTCTGAGAAGGAGAGCCAGCTGGCCATTTAGATGAGCGGTAAGAAGGGAAGAAGCGGCATCAATTGTAGCAGCAGCAAGAAGGCACATTCACAGATGTTCATTTATTTCTCGCTCCTGCTGGGCTGACATGAAAAGAAATAAAGGTTAGAGCTAACAGAGGAGTACACATTTTCAATGAAAACACAGGGTGTGTCAGGAAATACTTTTATTTTAAATTTAAAGGTGATGGTGGGAACATCAAGTTAATTGTTGAACTCTGCCTTTCTTATACCGCTCTGACCTCCTAAACTAGTATGAATTGGGATTAAATGGCTAGTAGGAGAACCTGGAACCCCCTACTCTGTCACTATAATTCTCAAGATGTGTGAACATATGCTATTTGTAGATGAGAAATTCAGAGAATAATATTGTTCCAGATAGTCTGCCATCCTCTCTGAGCGATGTAATATAAACAACTCATAGAAACAGCACTACTGGGTTTTATATTGTCATAAATGGAAGAAGAGTTTGGTCCCTGTTGTATAGTAAGAAATGTCAATTTAGTGACAACTGTATTTGTAGTGTTTGTTGGTACTGCAGATTCCTTCTAGCTGCAAGTGAGCAAGCCTACTTTTGGCTGAATGGTTGAATTTGTGGAGCTCCTACCTCGTGGCACCCTGTTCCTTGTAATTTTGGCCACACCTGCCCATTTATCTGAGACTAATTTGAATTATCAAAGCAGTACAAATTAACTACATCAGGAAAACTATGATTTTGGTATAAACTGGTCTTGTGCTGTAGCAGTCCAGGAACAGGGAATTGATCTGGCTTTTTTCCCTCTATAACTTGGACAGGATTTTTTGTTCAGGCCCCAGAATGAACCTGTCTTGACTTTCAAATCTTAATTTAGGAAATGCAGCTTATTATTTCTGAGAGAAGCAAATGTGAGTTCTTCTTAAGTTATCGCTCAAGTCGCTGTAGTTCAGATTAGATCACTGAAGCCAGAAGCATATTGCTTTCTTTTTCTTAGACTCTTCAGTTAGACTCAAGATGGAATAGACATAGACTGAGATGGAATTAAAAAAAAAAAAAGAAAAATAAAAAAAAGGTGATCCAGAAATTCTAGGAAAGCAGAGAGGTCAATACAAGTCCTGGAAGTCTTGGTATAGAGCCATAGCCAACGGAATCCTTTCCCAGAATATGCACTTCCAGAAATGTAAGTGATGCTTCCCTTTGCTTAAGTATCTGTGGGAACAGTACAAAGCCTAATGCCAGAAATTTAAAAAATCTCAAACAATAAGAGAAACTTTTCCTTTTTTTTTTTTTTAACAGAACTTCACTGTAAATTTATCATCCTATTTGCTGAAGTTGCTTTGAAAAGAATGGACAGATGGTGAGATTTGGTGGTTTAACATATTATGTTTTTATCCTTTCATTTCTGCTTTTTTCTTTTGTCAAGGCTGTGGTGTCTTCCCGTTTCAAACAAACCAAAACAACAACAACAAAAGCAACAACAAAAAGCCACTGAATGGAAAATACTGAAAGTAATTGCAGGAGTTACAGGATTTGGTTCTCTGAATGTGAGTCTCTTTATAACATCCCCAACAGAACTTTAGAGTTAAATATGCTTGAACAGCACCTGGCACTTATTATATTAATGATAATTGATTCTCAAATACTCACAAATCTATACTACGGTGCAAGCTCTGTGACATCCCAAAATACTTTGCTTGAATTGAAATACTTGAAGTACTCCAGGGTTTAAATCAAAATGTAATTATTTTGTTCCTCATAAATCAGCATCCCTGAAGATAATACCAGCTTGTCTAAGAACCCAACAGCTGAGCAGCCATTCATCTTCTAAAGAGCCATAACGTTAGCAATATTTGCATGAGAAGACAGTGACTCCTTGGACTTGGAGACACCTACTTTTGTGCAGAGCAGTGGTGTACTCTTAGTGCAAAGAATTTGCATGCTGGGGCAGACCTTTGAAGCATGTACCAGCTGATCCTAAAAGATTAATTACTGTCTTCCTCCTTCACCTGTAAAACTTGAGAAGCAGTTTTCTATTTATGCTGTGAGAGTATGTCTGTGAAATGCCCAGGTACTGCAGTGATGGGAGCCTGACAAGTATATGAAGTACTTTATTTCTGGTTTTCTGTTTTCATGCTCAACATAGTTTGTTCAGCTCTTCCAGTATTGATAAGGGGTTAATTGTGTTTCTTTATTACACAGAATAGGCATATACTGGAAGTAATGAACTTGAGTTTGTAAGGCATCTCAATATACTCAATAAAATTCTCTCCTTCTGCTCCTTCACACCCTAGTTAGAGGACTGGTTTCAAAATCATTTGGCTAAAGCAAAGAGATTTTTTTCTACACCTCTTTTGTGAGGGTGACTTCAGTGAGTTGTCATTGATGATTAAGGCTGAGCTTTACTCTGTGTGCAGATGCTTTTTACATTGCAATAAGTGCGTGTCTAGAATGTGTGTGAAGTAATCATGGCTCCCACCAGAAATATTAAAAATCTATTTTAATTTTTAAAGGTAACAAATTCTTACGGCAGACCCTGTGATGGTTGTTCTTAAGGTTCATGCCCTGAAATGTGTTGTGTCACAGTTAGCTTTGTGTATGCCCACGCAGCATATGCTTTTAGTTAGTGGAATCCATCTGGATTTTTAAATACGTTCAGCTAACATAAGACACATGGACTCGAGGAAGGTGACTTTTTAGGCCTGGGTTGTAAGAAAGGCTAAACTGAAAGGTACAATGAATCAAGGGTTATTCAACATTATTACCATGTCACCTGGGCTTTAGCTAACAATTCTATTTGTAAACAAGCCCAAAACGTAGCTTTTGAGTTTGAATGGAAGCTAGCATTGGTAAAGAGAGAATTTTTGTGCAGTAATAGATTCTCTTTGGCACTCCATCCATACATTTCTGATTGTCTCCTAAGACAATCGTGAAAAAAAAAAAAATAGCTGCAGGATCTTTGCATCTCTCCAAGGAAAGTGCACGCATCTGCAAAATGAAGTTACTGCTGCCACTATGCTCTCTGGCTGAACCATGTCCCTTTATAGCTGTGGACTTGGAATTCTTTTCTGCCCCTGGCTAAAGCAGTGGGTTCTGCGACCATGGACTTCACGCTGTATTTCCTGGAGCCTTTTGGCTGTTGTTCTCCATGGGAAACAAATACTAGAAGCAGGTAAATCTTATCAAAATACAGTTAGTGCCAACACAGAACAACACAGAAGTAGATCTTTGATGGATCAAGCTGCATCTGGGTGTGCTCAGGGACTGAAAAATAATTTTTCTGTGGAAATAACTTTCATGCTTGAACTTTAGATTTGCATATATGAATCTGGGGTTGAATTCAGCAGGGTGGAGGACATGAGTGAAAAGCTGGTGCTCTAATTGCTTCACTCTGTTTCAGGCCCTGCATCCAAATTACCAGCCTCATGGTATGTCCTGGATTTTCATTCCTCAGTTTCCTCTGACTGAGCAGACACAGAGCAGGTGTCCCTGAAAGCTGCTGAGCTGCTCATGTTACTTCAGAGGCTGTGGTCTTTTTGCTCGCTGACCACATCCTTCTGTTACTTTTTGACTAAGACCTCTGCCCGTGGCTCTGAGACTGCTGGAATACATTGCTTTCTGCAGCCTTTCCTATTACGTGCCAGTGCTGGTGACACTTGGTCAGGTCCTGCCGGGGGTGAAATGCACACAATGCAGTCACTGCAGCCATCTGCTTCACAGGGGTTGTGGGAAATAATCACATACACAGATAAACGTTATCAAGGGTGCGAGAGTAATGCTTGCAAGAGCTGAAGCATACTTGCTGCCAGAATTTGGATGCCTCTCCTACCTATGAATGTTGCTCCAATCCAGATGACTGACTGTCATTTAAACCTTGCTCTGACCGGCTTTATTTACTGCATGAGATTCACGCTTTGATTTGAAGAGAGAAGTATTGATTTCCTTACAGGCTTTTCTGTGGTATTTATCATTTAGAGATGAGTTTCACAAATGCTAATTGATCCTCTGCCTGTCTAGTAGGTGATAGGGCAGTGGGTATTCTCATTTTCCAAATGAAGAGCTGAAATTCAGATTTATTTAGCCAAAACCCAAAAAAGCTCATTTCTGTGTACCTTAATTGACACGACAGTGCTCTGGCTCATGACAGTGCTCCATTCATCAGTTAGGATGCTCGCAGTCCACAGTCCCTGTGACCCCAGCTGCAGCTGTGAGCACTCCAGGCTCCTGTGTTTAAGACCCTGGGGTCTTGGAATATCCAAAAATGAGCAGCGAGGTTGGTGGCATCTCTGGGAAATTTGTTTAAAACTGTGCCCTGGCTCTGTAGGAACTCATACAGAGTGCTGTCAAGGTTCTCTGGGGCAAGAGGGTCTGCCCCCACCACGAGAAGGTCTTTTCTTGTGTTGCTCCCCGCTCTTTGCAGCTCTGGTTAATCCCTTGTGTCCCATGGACAGCTCTCCTGCTTTCTGTGGTCCATCAGTCCTAGCCACCTTCCTTCTCCCATGGGCAGCAACAAGGTTTCTTTCCCAAGGTTCTCAATTAACATCATTGACTTGATCTCAGAGCAATTGTCCTTGTAATTGAAACTTGTTGCTAGGTTTCTGCAGAACGATGCACTGCGTCTGCACCTGCAGAGTAAGGATATTAAAGCCTTAAATGTAAAACCATGCCCTGGGCCTTGGGTAGGGAAGGGAGGACGAATCTGGTTTTGGGAATTGAAGTTGAATGCTGTCAGTGTTGTGTGTATCCTTGCTGTTGCCCCAGGCTACTGCAATGCGAAACTCATGCGACATCGACTTTCTGCTGAAATACAAAGCAAGTCCACACAAATTTCAGGAGCAAGGTGGTTATTATTAACGTGCCTTTTTTTCTTCTGAACAGAATTTGCATAACCTTTCTATTATTATGATCATACTTTAAATAAGTAATTAAAGTGTGGCTGTAAATAGGATATTTCCTGTAAGCAAAAAGCCATTGAAAAAAAAAATGCCACCCACCACCTTTATTTGTAAGAGGTATTTTTGTGGGCAGTGGCTGCATTCACCCAGTGTAGTGGTTTCAGGGATGTTGTCAAGCAGCACAGAAAGGTGCTGCCTGTCTTTATTTAAAACCACCCCCAGCTGCATTACTTGAACAGAGGAGCAGGTTTGCTGGTCTCCTCCCCATAACTCATCATGAAACTACCCTGCAGTTGGCTGCAAATGGCAAGCAGAGCCAAAAATAGCAGGGGTTGCTGCAGATCAGGATTAGGGTGTGTTGGTGGTGGGAGAGCAGTATGAAAAATCTTGCTGCTGCTTTTCCTTGTTACAGCCAGCTTTTGCTAAAGGCTATTTGTTTCTCTATTTCTTGATATTTTATTTTTTTCTTCAAGACCAGTTGAGAAGCATCATCTGAAATTCAGATTCATTATGCCTGTTTAGATGAAAACAAAAACTTCTCTTGGATTTTGACTGTTTCCCTCTTCCTCCTAACTAGCAAGCCCTAGGCCTGGCATCTTTTGATATGAATAAAGGGTAAATAAAGAAGCTTGTAGTTAGTGACTGCGCTTTCCAGAATTTCTGATGCTAAAAATGGGTAGCTGTTACCAAGAGAGGCTGCTTTCTTGTTTTCCAAGAAAACGGATGATTCTGTGTGTGTGTGTCACAGTAGGAAAGAGGTCAGCTCTCCTGGTAGTTTTTAATTGCTGTGACATGTCACAATGCCTTTTCTTTTCCATCCCTGCCTTCCTTTGCTGAGCAGCAGTTGTGGACAGAAAGGTGAGTATTGTAATGAAAAAAAAGAGGCTCTCTGCAGCCTGTCGCTTCGCTGGTATTGTGGGACAGTGATAGCTATAAACCTTGATCTGGCTTTATTTTTGTATTTTTTTTTTCATTTCTGTAAGATATCAGTGGGCAGCAGGTATCTTTGTAGAGCAGCACACAATTTCTTCCCAGCTTTTTGGGGTGCTGCTTGGTGCTGTCCAGGTAACAGATGAGATAGATGCATGCAAAACTTGACTCGGATGCCCTTAAAGCTTTTCAAAATGTATTGTGTGTGGAAACCTTGACCTTACCAGAGACACTGGTGGAGGGTAGGAGCCGGTCTGGTTGCAGCACAGAGCTGATAAAATTCAGCTGTGAGGCTTTGAGGGCAGAGGAATGGTTCCTTGCTGTTGCTGCACAATTCTCATCTAGCTGTGGGTACCCAAAGGGCACTCTTTGTGCTGCTTCAGGGTGTGTAAGTTTGATTCTTAGAGCATCTGCAGCATATCAAGCTCCTCTACGCGATGTAGAAGAGTCCCTGTGTTTTCACACAGCAGCGTGCTGTGGTTTGTGTTGGGTTTTCACATAATATTGTCTGTCTCTCTGTGTAAAAACTGAGGAAGAGGACAGGAAAAGGTTGGGATTTTCCAGGTGTATCTTAAGAGGAGAGCTTAAAATGCTGCTGCAAGTGCTATTCTTCTGAAGCCCCAGGGGAAGGTTCAGTGGGAGGTCACAGGAATTCTTGGTTTTGGGTCAGGAACCTAAACCCATGGCCTGCCTGGCTGAGGGCTGTGCCCTGAAGGGGCCATGAGGAGCCGGGCAGCGTTCAGGCAGGGCTGGGCAGCTGCCAGCCAGCTCGGCAGCTTGCAGCAGGCAATGTGGGGCTGAGGGGCCGGGCTGTGCCCCCGGCCTGTCTACCAGCATTTTTTTATCTGGTGCGTGACTCCTGTTCCATCGCATTAACCACGCCGTTACAGCCTGTGCGTGGCTTTCTTGTTTTCGTGCGAGCAGTTTGTGTAAGAAGCTTTGAGATGGCTTTGCAGAAGATGTATCCCATTAGGATCAGCTCTTTTTTTCTTCTTGCTTTCAAGGCACTTTGGAGACTTTTTTCTCCGTATAATTCAGCCCCAGGCACAGCATGTGAGCAAGTTTTCATCTGCAGGCTTGTTAGCTTTGCTTCTCCAGCTTTCAATCTTTGCTTTCTTCCCCATGACCTGCTGTTCTGTTTGGCAGCTTTGGGTCACCATCTTACGAGTGTTGCCAGCCACCTGTTCTGTACAAGTGCTTGTAAGTGAACGCCTGTTTTGAGTCCATTTTCTTGTTGTGCGCAGGCTGGTGAGCTCCTGCTGCTGCCAGCTTAGAGCCCCCCAGGGTGTGAGATCCATACTGTGCCCAAGCTGTGGATGGGAATGGAGTGGCAGAAATATGAAGATTTGGTCACAGTTTTGAAAACTGTGGATTTGATTCTGATGACTCCTCTACAAAAATTCAAGAAATTAGGTGTATTTTAAAGGCTTATGGGCTTTACTTCATTGTCTGTCCTTCTGTAAGGACAAAGTGTGGGAGAAGAGTGAACATGAAAAGAGAGTCAAGAAGGAAAGGGAAGAAGGAGCCTCCTCTCCTTGCAGTTGTTTTCAGTTATTTTTTCTATTCCCAATACATCTGCCATAAACACTGTTTTTTGGGATTTTTGTTCCCCTGAAAACCTAGGAGGAGAAAACTTAGGCTATCCTTTCTATTGAGATGATTTCCTCCTGTGGAACTAGGGTTTGAAAGCATTGTCCTTCCATTAACAGCTGCCAGTGAAATGCAAAACAGGGCTGTAGGCAATCTGATTCACTTGGCTCAGTTTTTCCAGGAGGCAATACTTTAGCTGTCAGTGGCAGGGAGAAAGCTGCCACATTGTGTTTTCTTCATTTTGTCTCTCAGGATAGGATTTATCCTGTGTAACTTCAGTAATCTGAATTTAGGCTTCCAGCTGAAGTTATCACTAAGGCCCCTGTACAGTTCCCAGCAAGAAGGGAGAGGTTTAAAGCTGGTTTATCCTCTCCTAGAACAGTTGTTTAGATGAGTTGAAATCACCCTTGGAAATGACTTGCATTTCCTCAGTGACTGTAGAGGAAACTGAAGGAGAAGCTTTGGCTGTCTTATAAAATCTTATAACTTGCCTAATTTCAGATACTTTTTCTCTCATTCACCTCTGGTTACAGGAAGAGAGCATAAGAAATGTATTTCCATGATTTCTTCCTGGTTCTGTACTCCAGTGAAGGTATAGCTGCTGGTTTTATTGTGTTTCTTTTCCACCCAATGCTTGATGTGTGCAATTCTGATTTGATGTGGATGTCTTTATCCAACACCCATTTTAGATAAGTAAGAAACAAACAGACAACCTCAAAGAAAAAAGAAAGATTTAAACAAGCTTTTCTCCCTCTTCTCCCATGTGCTTTTTGAAACTTCTCCACGTTTGGAAAAGTTAAGGACAAAAGCAAAACAAAATGCCACCTTCTGCCACTAACTTCCTAAAGCTGATAAAGCTTTGAAAATGGAAAAAGGGAGGCAGAGGAAAGGGAAACAAGAAGGAGGATGTGAAAGACAGTTTCTGTGGACTTTTAATTGCACTGAGACAAAGGAGGAGGAGATGCAGTAGGGAACATGTCAGAACTCCACATCTCCGTTGCTAAAAAGCAAATGGAAATGCCATTCTTTTTCTTTATTTTTCCTCTGAAGTAGTTCTGCATAAGAGTTCTTACTAGGAGAAAAAGGTAAAGAATTATATATATATATATATATATATATTTTTTTTTTTCTTAACCTAGTTGTGACTGCTGCCATGTTGACAATGTAGCGTGGCAGCGGTTATATTTGTACGCTGTTGCAGATACGATGTATGTTTTTTTAGATGATTTTGACAGAAGTTAGGATAACTTCCACTTTCTTCTATTGCATCTTAAGTCCCGTTGCTGAGCGTGTTGGTTTCAGAACACAGTGACTTAGTGAAATGAAGAAATTAATTCTTTTATGTGGCCCAATGGGGAATACAGTTGTAAGCATTATCCATCTCTTTTGTGTTTGTTTTTTTTTTGCATGTTTGGTACCTCGACAAACACTGTCCTAGTCTGGAGGAAACTGATGGCATCAACACTTGAAAGCAGTTTCTACTTCAGTCTAAGTGGCAAACTGGGTAGAAATAACTAGAATAACGGCGTGATTCGTAATGCTGGCACTGCAGCTGAGTGAATTCTGTAGTGATAATGTCAACCACAGCTGATTTGGAGCATGCCCCTGTCATGGGAACTAACCATATTCTCAAGACTGTACATCAAGCATTGCAGTTCAAGGGTGAAGCAGCATTTTGGTCTTGTTTTTAGGTTAAAAGTGCTGGACTTTCACTTTTTTGAGTACAGGTTTTGAATTTGTATCTCAAAGGGACAGGGTGGACCAGTTACAGCTTTTCTCTGTCGGTAAAGCCTGCTAGGCCCAGTTACCATCTAGCATCTTGTCTATGAGGCATACTGTATTTCTACAATGTTTCCCTCTATAACAGTCAAATCTCAGTCTTTGTGTGTATTTTTGTATTTCCCTTTTTAGGTTGCAGACTAATTTATATTCAGTTTTCTTTTTCCTTTGAGTTCCCACACACAGGATTTGTCAAATCAAAGACTTGCAGCTAGAAATTACAGTCATTCAGTAGCTGAAACATAAGAACAATTATTGCAGTTGTCTGCCATTTGGTTTTAGTTTGGATAGAAGAGAACAACAGTAAACAGGACTTTGAAATGTAGGGCCAGTGGTTTTCAGGACAATGAGAATCTAATTCAACATGCTGATTTTAATGTGGTATGCTGTGAAAAACCTTGTCATTACATATATGCAGCTGTCTTAAATTCAGGTTTTTGACCTAATCATGTTGTTTTTTTTGTTTGTTTGTTTGTTTTTTGTTTTTGTTTTTAAATACTGGCAAGCATGAATGAGATCACTTGCAATACAAGACTCCAAGTTTTAAATGTGTATGTTGCGTCTACTGTGTGAATCACTGTAGAAAAATGTAATGCATTTGCTGATCAGTTGTATTACTGTTGCCTTTGTGTTCTCTGATTTTTTTTGTTACTAGATCTTTCTCTGTGGTCAGGATAAAAATGTAATAATTTAACAAGCCAAGAACCTAAACAGCATGTCCTTTCGGGACAGGAGGTAAGAGTGTACTACACTATAACGGTCTCCTGCAATTGAATTTATATTTTTTTATAAAATATAAAATATACGTAGAAAATATATATTTAATTTTTTTGAAGTGAATTTATATTTTCTTTGAACAGTACATGCTACTACTCTGATTTTTTTTAGGCATCGACTGGCACTCATATTGATTTGATTTTAAAAGCCTTCCTTATAATTAGAAATTCTTTTAGTACGTAGAGGCAGCTATATGAACATTTTAATCCTTTACTGGATGCTGTGTCTGGCAAACAAAAAAATCTTGAACATTTTCTGAAATGTGTATCTAAAGCATTAGAGAACTGTCCTTTCTATTTTACTGGGCAAAGGTTCTGTGCTCTTCTGTCCTTGGGGAGTATAACTAACTCTGTTAGATAACCGTAGGTTTATGTCACTTACTCGTACTTCTGTCCAATTGTGTTCAGTGGCCAAGTCCCGGTAGGACACACTGAAGCAATGGCACCCCTCACACAAAATCTGCAGTTTCCTGACTGGCTTGCCTTTAGGAGTAGAAGAGGCTGTCCTTGGTTAGGGGCGTGATGCTTTGTGGCAGTTTGTAAGTATGTGTCAAGAACATATCAGCATGTGTGCATCCATCCCAAACTTCAGAAAGGATGGACAGCTGCTTACTACATTGATACAGACAGAACATACCAAATGAAACAAACTCTTCTGTGTGGTCAAACACAATCCCAAAAAGACAATCCTATTTTATGAGTAAATCTAAGCTCTGGAAATAGGAGTAGTCTACCTTAATTTCCACCCACAAAACAGGGGCAATGAATGTTGCCTGTCATTGCTCACTGGGTCCAAGACAAGGTTTTCAGAAACACATTTGGTGAGCTATTCCTGTTCATACTACCATGTCAATGGCAGCTTTCTCTTTAATAAGGGATAGAAGAGAGAGATCAGTACTAAATGCTTCTGGAAAAAAAAACAAAAAACAAAAAACGAAAGATTACAATAAAGAGAGAAATTCCAATATTTAGTGTTAATTAAATGGACTTTAATTGAAGTCCATTTCAGATCCCTGATTTTGGTTTTGCACTGAAGGGCCTTCTTTACAATATCCCAGTAATAAAACCCCATATTTTGCAATAACAGAGCTAGTAAATAAGCATCTTTATCCTCGGTCAAATTTTCCAAGTCTTAATAATGCTTTCCTCTGAAGGATTGCTGTAAAAATTTATGAAGCAAGAAGTGGGTCATTGCTTAAAGCTCTCCTTGGGCAACAAAAATTGGTGATATCATGTTCAGATGCATACAAATTCCTTCTGAAGGATATGGGCATTTTAGAGAAAATAAAACTAAAGCTCATGTTATCCACCTGTGTTTAAAAATTCTTCACCTCCTTGCATTTAAGTTCTTAAAAATGATTTATTTACCTAGGCAGATTCTCTTTCAGATTTTTTTTTTTTGTAAGTAACTGGATAGCTCCTCTTCTAGTAGTGATTCAGGACTTTGTTATTGGAACATCAGCCTAATCACAGGACTGAGAGCAAACTGTTGGGTGTTACAGAATCAAATGTTCAATTGACCAGTGATGTTTAGATAAGAAATACGACTGAGGTAGCTTGAAGCTCAGCTCACAGAGAGGAAAAGGGGAATGTTTGATCCCTGTCTGTTTTCTTCTCTTCTGCTACTTCCATTTCCCTCGCTGACTCAGAATCAAGTTGTGCAGCAACCTAATTTTTTTTCGGATCTTCCGTTTCACTCCTTGCTGTTATTTAGGATCTAGTTGCAGCTGTATTGTATATGCTTAACAAATGAAAACTTTCAGAGAACATCCTTCAATTCCCACCCCCTGCTAAGGGTTTTCAAAGGGTAATACATCACAGAATCAAAATGACTTTCACTAAAAGTTCATGCTGTTTAAATCACACCAAATGTTATATTGAGCTGTAGCATACATAATTCATGTATCATTAACAGCCTCTACAAGTCTTTGGCTGCATGGCATACCAATGAATCAGAATGTGTGGGTATTTTTTGATACCTGCCTTTATTTAAATTGTATTTAGAAGCAACAGCATGTAATTGTACTAAGTTGGAAAATCAAACAGGCATGTAATAAATTATGGCTTGTGATTGACATGGTAAAGTAGGTCTCTTTCCTTTCCTGATGTTGAATGAGCAAGCTTTTTTTTTTTCTTTCTTTTTAAACACAAGAGACTACAGATTTCCATTGTACTATTATTATTAATAAATACCCATTTTCATTCCTTATAATTTCAGAAGTTTCCTGCAATCCCTTACTTCATTACATGACTGTTGAATAAGTAGTGTCCTTCAGTAAGTGCAAGATGCCTGTTAGGTCACTTCCAATCTATTTCACAAGATGCTAGCAGGGTCAGAAAGCTGGCCTTGGGATTACTGATGTGTAAGCTTGTTGCTTATGATTAAGAGATTTTTGGCTTCTAGTAAGTTTCTTGTAGAGCTTAGGGATATGGTTTAGTGGAGGACTGTTAGTGTTAGGTCAGAGGTTGGACTCGATCTTGAGGTCTCTTCCAACCTAGAAATTCTGTGATTCTGTAATGCTCAGAGCTCTGCAATTGCAGGTCTCTGTCGCTGCTACTGTTATCCTCCTCCTGTCACACAAGTGTCAAGTGAAGGAGGTGATTCAGCAGGTCTGTTAGTGAAGCTGTTAAAATCCCCATGCCGGATCCAGGAGCATGCTGCAGCACCCAGCTGAATCAGAGCCTTAGCTCCACTTGTGCATAGTTGGTCGGAATTTTGTTTAAGCATCTGAAGGTAGTGAAATACCCCGTATTGCTTAATCCTGGAGGATGTTACCTGACTGCAGTAATGGTGCCTGAGAACCCCAAGCCAGTAGAACTAGAATGTAAACTGACCTTGTCAGCAAAAAGAAACTTCCCATCACAATTGTCTCAGGCAGGGCACGGGAATGTGATGACCTGGAAAGAGAGGAGGCCAGGGTCTTGCAAAGCATGCGTTTTTCGGAAGCTCAGTTACAAATGTTGATTATAGCTCCCAACTAATTGACAAACAAGTAGGTTAAAGATTTTCTACAGGATGTTTCCTATTCAGAAATGTGGCTATTCTAACAGATATATTCTGTCCTTAGACACTGATATACCCATTTCTTTAAGCAAAACTTGGATTTAAATATGTGTTTCAAGTAGACTTGGGCTGCAGGCACTTGTATATATAGTTGCATGTAACAATCTTTAATAATGAATTACAATAGATTATTAACGATTTATGAAATGTCTTGACTGGTTACCAGGAGGAAGGTGTTTTTTTTCTAAAATATGGTAAGACATTGATCAGCCTTCTGCAGGAAGCAACCCCAAATGATGAGGATGACTTCTCGAAATTAAGTGATTTGCACTCTTCAATTGTTGTTTTTTTAATGCGTCCCACACTTGATATAGTATTAGTAGTATGCTAGGAAGTTGTATTAGTAATATGTCCTGTTGTGGCAGCTGGGAAACAAGTAGCCCTGACCTCAGCATTAGCTCACTGGTTGCCCTGTTGTAGTGGCATTGGGTGTATTGTCTTGTTTTTCCTCGCAGCTTATTTCCCCAGTCATTTTGGCTAGCCTTGTGAGTGAGTTTGGCTACAAGAACTAACACCCACCTAACTGCAGCTGTAGCACACGGAGGTTTGTGGGGTCAGCTTCTGGGGTGCACGCAATGTCAGCGATCACCCCCACATGGTGAAGGCAATGTCTGAGGCAAAGATGTGTTGAACTGTAGAAAAATAAAACAAATCATTTCTGAAGCAGGGTTGTCAGTGTATCAGGAAAGCTTAGTCTAGCTCACATGAAAGAAATGTGCCTGGCACACGTAGGCCAGTAATTATATACCTGTCTGATCCTCTGGGCCTAGAACACAAGTGCCATAAAATCAGAAATGGTGCCAGTTTTAATCCCAAAATGATTACTTCTTTGAAATGGCCACTCAGGAGACAAAAACACACCTGGAAAAATAATACACGATTAAAATTTTTGGTGCCTTCTAATGCAGCAAATGCTTATGCCAGTTTATTTTCCCCTAAAGCTTCATGCTTTTGAAGAGCAGCTGAATGAGCATCACTTGGAGTCAGAGCAGCTGTACCCTGCCTTTTCACGGCAGGGTCTTTGCTTTCCACCGAACTGTGGTTGAATGAACTAGAGCAAATAATATTCAGCCTAGCAAGAAATTTGGAAAAAAGATTCTAGCTTGTTAAAAATTATTTTAATTAAACATCAGAATCTATCAAATACTTCTCCCAGCAATCCGTGGCATAACATGAAAAATGGAGAGTGTTACTTTGAAAAATGCTGCAGTTTTGATATAATTAGTAATTCATATGACAAACAGCCATGTTAGTATTTAACTTAACTTTGAAAAATAAATTAGAGACGTTTTTTTTTCCTTCTAACTGATTTGTCACCGTTTATAGCCAGGAAAAATAAAGCAGTGAAGTAAGGGCTAGTGAAATGTCAGGATACGAAGCTGGGAGAAATACGTGAATCATGCGGCACTTCCAGAGTTGTTGGCATTTCTAGCATGACTTTTGTGCTACCCTGCAAATAAGTAGCCCTCCTGGGCACTGAACTGTTGATTCAAGTTCTGATGTTCTGACTTCTTGCTGTATGATCTGAGCTGTATTTAAGTCATGTTTGCTTAAAGCTGCACTGAGGTGTAACTGATCCTACCATCAGTAAAAGCAGCTCTGCTCAGCTCACCACTGGGCTCTGGAGAGCTGTGCAGCCAGAGAACAGCACTGCTCGCTGCGCCGGAATGCTAATGCAGAGGCAGCACTGCTGACACAGTGGCGGTTCGATGGCTGGAGGGTTAGCAGAAGCTAGAGATTGCATCAGAAAGTGCTGTTATCCTCTCCTGAGTCAGCTTTGCTCTTCCCCACCTGTTCGTCTTGCAGTTATCTATGCTGAGAGCACACAGATGACATAGTAGTGGGTTCTTTGTCTGGTTGGTTACCACTGAGCTGTGCCATTACCGGTTTAGATGCATCATTTCAGAATTTAAATGACTCTCTAGCTGTAGAAAAGTACAGTATGCAGACAATATAGGTATGTACAGCTACAAAGGCTGTTCGTTTTTTTTTTTTTAAATGCTTTGAAGCATAGCTGCTAAAGATGTGGCACTGTCAGCCACAGGCTGCAGCATCGTCTAGTTTATCTGGGCCTGAATTAACGTGGCATGTTCCTGGTATAAAACATTTAATATTTAGGAAAAAAAAAAAAAAGATAATCACTGTCAAATTCTCTATAGTTTTTGTGTAGAATCTCATTTTCTTTTTCTTGCTAGGAGCTATGAAAGCCTATATCTCGAAGATGCAGAGAGGCCAACTACAGGTTTGCTCTGCAGGATTAGCTACAAGCATGCATTTGTGTGCTGAGGTCATCCCTGACCTGAGGACATACAGCTATAAAGCTCAGGGGAGGCAGGGAGGAGGATAGGAAGCATTTATGTTCATTGTATAATTTGTGTGTTCATCAGCTCTGGATTTTGCTGTATGAGAACAGAACTAGGATGCTCTGTGTTTTGTAAAGGTCACGCTTCTGCTTCTAGCCCTGATACCTGGGCAAGGTTGCTTGCATGCTTGATCACAGAGTTATTTTCGGCTCACTTTCTCTTTTCTCCTGGTGTTTGAGGAAATTTGCTAAGCTGCCAAAGTAACTTAATGGTGAGAGAAATGCAGGCAAGTCCTTTCTGATATTTTTCCTCACAATACCTGTGTGTGTGTTGTGTTGGGGTGTGCAGGGATGGCAAGAAGACACATTTGCTAAGAAAGCAGTGCAGGTGTCTGGGAATATAAGTGTTGTGATGGCAGGCGTGCCTTTCTCAGGTACCTTTCACAATCCTGCAGGTTCTCTAGACCATAGTTTCAGAAACATTGCCACCACGAACCCCACTAACTGGAACTAATTCTTTTTCAGCAAGAAATACTGATCTCTAAACATGAAGCAGATATCAAGAAGAAAAGCAGGGGTAAACACGCCTTTATTTTGAAGTGAGTCTGAAGCTGTTGGAGGTTGGATTCTGTTCTGTTTTTGTATGCCACAGTGACTGACCCTACTCTTCTGTGCATGGCTTTAGGCTAGATGTGTGTGTTACCAATACATTATTCACGAAGGGCCTATGGAGATCTCACTGGCTCGTGCTCCTGCCTTTCAGCACGGCGTGTTCCCCACCATCAGCACGGCCACTCCGTGTGGGATGCCATGGCCATCGCTGCCACACAGTGAGGTGAGCGGTTGCCTTGGGGCACCCGGGGTCAGGCCAGCTGCCTGGCAGGCATGGGGCCACAGGACAGAGCCTTGGTTTTGTTAGTCACTGCTGGCAGAGCCTGCTGCTCACTGCTCTGCGTGGTGCCGCGGGGTAGTTGGAGACACACTTGCCCAAAGCTGGCCACCTTTGGTCTCCCAATTTTACTCTGTGCATTAGGCTGACTGGATCTGTATTTGGTGAGAGAATTGCTACCGGGCTTTTCTGTCCCACAGAAATAGTGGTAGCAGCCTGACCTCCAGGCCGTGGTGACGGTTCCCCCAAGCACATGCCTTCGGACACTTTGATGATAAAACGTTTGGGATCCCGTGCAGCAGGGGTCAAAGCACTCAACCAAGGAACGGCTCTGAAGGCATAATTCCTGTCTGAGATGTTAAGTATGTGATCTGAGTTGTGATCTGAGAAATTCATGAATGTCACCAATGCAGTCTGGTAAAGTGATAGCTATAAAATGAAAGATTTAAAGGAAGCAATCATAATGGGTAACAGCAGTATGGAAAAGCTTAAACACGTTCATAAATTTCAATAACTGCTGAGCAATATACTGGATTCATCTAGGAGAGATTTAATTTGAAAAATGCTAAATAGGAGATACAAAGACTGGAAACAGACATTTCTCCTGAAGATGAAGTCTTTTGGTGAGAAATTTACATTGTACTTCAGCTGAAGCGATACTAAATGTGAGTGCAATGTGTTAGAAAGGGAATTATGAAATAAATTATAGAAAGAGTTTTTAAATTTGCACATTAAGGGAAAAAGCTTTATTTTGTATTCTCTCTTCAGATAGTATTTGTGTCTAGATCTATATATGACCATGTGTGCTGAACTAAATGAGATAAAAAATAAAAAATAAAAAATAAAAAATAAAAAATAAAAAATGCTGTAAACTGCATAGATATTTAATAGAAAATAAAAATGACTTAAGACTTATCGCAGGGAAGTATAAACATATACACTTGCCTGCAAGTATTCAGAATGTATACATCATTGAAATTGATGCATAATATGCAGAATATAAATACTTTAGATGAATTTCAAATTTGCTCTGTTTAAAATTAATTGTATTCTGAGGCAGAGCCTTTCATTGCAGATAGTTTTAGCAAGATGCATCAGTGCGCTAAGATTTTTGAAATAGTGAATACCTTCTTTGTATTGCTAATTGCAGCTGTGCAGCCTGCAAATGAAGGATATCCAGCATCTTATTTCAAATTTCAATCATTTTATTCCTGTTTATAAACAACCCTTATCTTCTTCCCACACACCAGATAGATTCTTACATTATTTTATAAATGAGAATTTTCCATTGTGCTGCAGCATATAGCTAGCAAGCTTGAGCTTTATTAAAAAGAAATGGAAACATAGAACCTGAAAACTTTCTTGTTGTTAAAGTGACTTATTTTTAGACGTTGTGATACTGCTTGCAGTAATGATTAAATTAATGAAGGTTCTGTGGTCTATAGTGGCAATACCGGTCATTACCGTGCTCTGTTCTGATTTAAACCCCGCTGCACTCTTATCTCAGCCAGAACACCCGCACGCTTCAAATGGGTGTGGAAACGATCACAGCACTGACTGCACTGCAGTTTTGCTGAACCTGAGGCCTGATTTCAGAGAGACAGCACCAGCCACCCTAGTTCAAATTACTGCTTGGCGGGTATGTTGAAAAGCCCAAGCTTTGCTGTCCTGATTTCATGGATTATTAACTCAATGAGATGGTGAACACTTCTGAGCAAGCAGCTTGATGTGGGTTACTGTCTGTGATGAAGCAGGGATGTTCCTGCTGCATATATCCAGTCCCCTCCAAGAAGCAGCGCAGCCCTATAGATCAGTGTGCTTGTGTAAGAACCACCCTAAAAGAGTTTTTGGAGATGAATCTTTTGAAGTTATATGGAGGGAGGGTGACGTGTACGATTTGAGGGGACATTTATCTGAGCAGGCCTGCGTGCAACAGCTAGTAGGTTTGCAACAACTAGCCAGCTTGGAACAGTGAAGGACCTTACTTAAAGCAAAAAGTCTGTTTTCGTCATGTGCTCCCCTGTAGGAGGTAAGGGTATGCATCTATTTCCTGAGTTTGAGCTAAATTTCACTAGCTGTCCTATCTGATCTTATGTATCTCCCTGATACTGAAGTGGGATTTATTTTGGAAGAAGACAAAAATATACACAAATGTGTACACTTACAGCAGAGAAACCATGAGAGTAAAATAAAGGGAATTTCCATCTTTGTGGTCCCCAAAAGCTACACTTAAATACTGGAAGTCATGAGTTTCCCTCAACTGCAAGAAATGGTTAGTTCTGCATGTTTGATTATTGAAGGAAGATGATAACAAAAGTGTGCATTAAGAGAGTTTGAAAGGAACAAATACAGCTGCTGGTGGAAGAGTAATTAACCTAATAAGGAGCCTGCAGCCAATGCTTAGTTCTCAAGATGTGTCACATTTTTGCCATGGTGCTTTATATTCTGAATGGTTTTATTGGTGCAGTTCCATTTGCTTCACAAACCACTCAAAATACAAGGAGACTTCTAGAGAGTGAGCGTAATGATTTCCAATAAGGGAATGAAATATTTTAGCTGACAAGTTCAGTGGCATGGCTCTTTGAATACTCCTACATTCCCTACCAAATAAATACCACATCAATTTTGTTTGACTTCATGCAAATCTGCATGGGGAGGAGGGACCCTTATCTCTCTGTATACTTACACACTCCATATAACTGTGCATAAATATTCCCAAGCACGTAGGTGCAGGTGTCTCAGCAAAGCATATGGAATTTCACATTGATTTGTGAACTCTATAAAGCACTAATGGAGCTGCTGCTTTAGCTTTCACTCTGGTTGGGAAAGACTTGGTGATGAGCTGTGGGCAAATACTTCCTTTGCTGGTCCCAGTAAGTACCTTCCTTGTAACTTTAACCATTCTGGTTTCCACTTTCCTCAGATCCATTTCTTTTATTTGGGAAGCTACACAAGCTCATTCATGATGCAACTCAGAAATGAGTTTTATCTCGATATGTGTGATACAGTTCGTTTAGTTTAAAGCACAGCTGTCTAAAAGGGAAAACAAGCCACACAATTCCATGCATAATATGTACACCTATTGTTCTGTAAAATGCTTCATCAAGAAGAGATGGGGAACATTGCTCTTCTCTCCTATTTATTGTGAGATGAATTGTACTGCTTTCGGCAGCCTCCACATGCAGATTTATCTTTTTGCTCTGCCGAAAATGATTCTTCATTACATACCGTTTGTGTGTGCCTGTGGGTACATCAGCATTACCTTTCACTGCAGGTTAGTGCACAAATTCAGGACACCTTGATATTCAGAAACAAGTCCATTGTATAATAAGGTCGTTTGCTTCTAAAGGGCTTTTCATTGCTGTGTGCTTTTTACAAACTATTTCGGTATATCTTTAGCTCAGTCACTGCTGGAGCAGTTTTTCTGGTGAAATGATGTTATTTCATAGCACAGTTGCCTGCTTGTCACAGGCAGTAGCTAAATGATGAAATTAAGCAGAAACCTAGCTGAAATGTAGATGGTGATCAGAATTGCTGATCTTGACCCCTGTGAGAAGCCAAGAAATCTCTTAATGGCAATCCTGTTCTACCTCAGTACCATTTTGTTTTTCAAAGCAACCCACCTGACCTGTCCAACAACACGATTCCCTCACGTGCAGCACAAAGGTATTTATGTTATTATGGATGCAGAATATATGCTGCCAATTGAACCATAGTCTGCTTTGCTGCATTTCTCACCAGAAGTTGGTGGAAGTGCTAAGACTTTGTTCTGGAGGAGTGTGAACAGAAAACAGACTGAAGCCATGTGGCGCAGAACATGGAGCAGTCTGGGAGCTGTAGTTACTGGGGTCTCAGGAACCATGTGCTTGTTGCTGCACTAAGGGGTCTGCACAGCAGCTTTCTACCTTTGGGGGCTCAGACTGATGCTATCAGTAGAGGTCATGGAGAATGTATTAGCCATTCAGTCTAGTCTGTCTTCTTCCCAAGAAGTGTTACTACTAAGCATGCACTCAGCAAACGTAGTTTCTAAAGCTAGAGACAGGCTTTTGATGTTGTCTCAGTAAGTGCTAGGAGGAGTGTTTTCTGATACTGAAATAGTATCCACTGTGCAGGACGCTGTTAAAATAAAGGGACTTAAGCTGGGTGAATTTTCTGTGTACAGACCGAAGTCTGTTGGGACGTTTACTTTGCTATCCCCTTATGAGTTGGCATAGAGGAAGATGATACCCAGAGATGAAAGGGGCAGTCTGGCTCTGTTGGCTCTGACTTCTCCCCTAGCTGTGTTTCTGTGTCTTTTTTTTTTTTTTTCTTCCCTCTAATCACTTTTGTTCATTTTGATCATTTGTTTTCCCCTGGACCTAGTCCCCTGTGGGAACCTTTATCAGCTCAGTGAACTGCTGCACACATTTCATTAATGCATAAATCACCACGCTGAGAGCACCTCATTGATCAAGATGCCTCGTTATCTGTGGTACCCTTGCTGTGATGCTCTGGGGGATAGGGGGACTTTATACCGTGAGTATATACAATATTATTTCATTTTCTTTTTTTCTCATTGCATGTGTGCAAATGTCATTATAACTTAGTGTTTTTGTACTGTAATCTATTATCTCCCTTCTTCCCAGTACAGTAATATATTTTACATTCTCATCCTCATCTTTTAGGCTGTGCGGAGACCTAAGATTTAGTTCTGGACTGTTATTCTCAGAACAAATGAGCAGTGTGCTAGTAACAATGGGTGTTCTACAGTAAACCTGCAGAGCCTGGCGTTGCCTATTATATGTGGAGTGGTCAGAGGTACAGCACAGCGTCTTCAGAAGCCACGTCTATATTTATGGCTCCCAGGTAAAGGGACAAAAAAATAAATTAAAACCAAAACAACAACAACAACAACAACAACAAAAACACACTCTACTTCTCTCTTTTTCTAGTCCTTTATGTTTGTTGCCAGTCCCAAATACTTGCTGGGAAAGAAATACTAGTCCTGTAAGAAACTCCATTGACTGGTCAACATAAAAAAAGCACTTTTCAAGGTGAAAGGTGGATGTGTGAAAGTACCACTTCTGTTGAAGTCATTGCCTAGGTTTGTCTCCATGACCTTTCTGCAAAGCTGCAGAAAGGCTTCATGTGTTATTGAAATTTCTCTTCTAGTGTCTTGAGTCTCCAGTGATAACACCTAAGGCATTAAAAGCCTTCATCTTTGCTTTCTTCCACATGTTTTCCTAGTGCATTCATCTGCTATGGGCTTGCTGCTGGCTGTATGGGATAAGCCTGATGGGATCTTTGCAGCTCATGAGCTGCACTTCCCTGGAGGGATAACTGGAAGTAAAACAGTGGGTGCAGAAGTAGACTCAATTGTTACCAATCCTTTTTGCACAAGGGAAATCCCCACAATGGTGCCTGGTAGCCCAGTCCTTGTAATGGGGAAGAGATTGGATCATCTGTATGCAGCACTATGTATTTTTCCACAGTTTTGTAAACCATGTAAAAATCACACGAATTGGATTTTTTTCATGTTCTTAAGGTGGTGTGGTGGTTTTTTTTTTTTTGGTTGTTGTTTTGTGTTTGTTTTTGTTTTTGTTTTTATCTGATGTGCAAGAGCTAGGGACTGTAATGTTCAAAATGTCACATGATTCCAGTGGTTGGAGCCTTAAGCATACATTTAATGTATTTGCTGAATACCTTATATCTCTGAATTTGCTAGCGTTGCTTTGCCTTAGTCTGAAGACATGTTAGAGATGTACTCAAAACCTTGACTTGTGCTTTTTAATTAAGTTAACTTAAAATTCTCTGTGATATTGTAAATAACAATAGTGAGAATTCGTTGCATTCAGTTGCTTTTATCAAATACTTAACAAAGTGCTAAAATAAATATGTAAAAAGTGGATTTATAATACAAATGCAGAAAGCTTATATCTAACCGCACAGCCAGCTTCCCAGAATTCAGCTTGAAATCTTCAGCTCTAAAATACTGTTTTTAGAAAATCAACTTTCTTTCTAAATCACTGCTTTACATGGATTGTGGAAAAGTCAGTCTTAGGTACATGCATAAATTTCAAAATAAATGTCTACTGTTTGCTGCAATGCATGCTTTTGCTTTACAACTCTGGTTTGTAGTCCAGATTATGACAAAGAAGAACTTTCAATAAGTCAGGTTTACAATGTGCAGCTTTTTTCTTTTTTCTTCCTTTTAGCCTCTGTCCTTTCTCGATAGGATTGGCAAGGGGCCAATCCATAGTGCAAGAGTATGCCACAGGTATGGTCATTTTATTTTAGTTTATGATATCCTCGTAAAATCTCATGGTACATATCCATCAGCTTTCTAGGAACTGTCAAATAAGGTTTCCAAGTATATTAATTGTATACCTTTCAAAAGTATCGATCTATTTGTTTTGATTTCACAGTCAGTGAAGTGAATTTTACAATGGGCCAGCTGGTGAGCAGCATTTTCACTTTGTATCATTTGTTAATATATAGATCATTAAAATACTTCTTTGAGTGAGCTGTATGAATAGAAAGTAGTATGTTGAAAAGTTTTCCATGTGAACTAGAATTAAAGTTAGTGAAATATACACCCTAAAATGTTTTGCTTTGCTGTCAATGTATAAAACAAAAATTTATTAGAGAACTTCCACAAGGTTTATATATTTAAAGAAGATGTTTACCCAAGACTGCAGTTAGGTAGTATAAAAACTTAGAACATGGTCCTTTCCTTAGAAGCCTCCAGACTTAATGGAGAAGGCAAGTGAGAGGAATGAGGAGAAACAAGACTCAGAGATCTTTCTCCTGGCTTCTGATTGCATTACTAATGATGGCAGTGCTCTGGAAGCCTTTCTTGGGCTTAGTGTGAGCACACAGTTTCAGTGGGCAGATATGATAGGTTAAAAAAAAAAAAAGTGTAGCACTGGTGATCAGATGTACTCCTTTGGTGTCCGAATTCTTGAATTTTGTACAAAAAAAAAAACAACAACGGATAATTTGTTACATGATCCATACAGTAGTTCTTGTGCGTGGCTAGATAGGTTATCATGCAAGCTTCTTCTACAAATCCATCCAGCTAGATTTATTCTTTTTATAGGTTCTTATATAGCATGCTCAGCAGTGTGTGTATCACAGAATCACAGAATTTCTAGGTAGGAAGAGACCTCAAGATCATCGAGTCCAACCTCTAACCTAACACTAACAGTCCCCACTAAACCATATCCCTAAGCTCTGCATATAAACGTCTTTTAAAGACTTCCAGGGATGGTGACTCCACCACTGCCCTGGGCAGCCTGTTCCAATGTCTAACAACCCTTTCGGTAAAGAAGTTCTTCCTAACATCCAACCTAAACCTCCCCTGGTGCATCTTTAGCCTGTTCCCCCTCGTCCTGTCACCAGGCACGTGGGAGAACAGGCCAACCCCCACCTCACTACAGCCTCCTTTAAGGTATCTGTAGAGAGCGATAAGGTCACCCCTGAGCCTCCTCTTCTCCAGGCTGAACAAGCCCAGCTCCTTCAGCCGCTCCTCGTAGGACTTGTTCTCCAGAACCCTCACCAGCTTCGTCGCCCTTCTCTGGACCCGCTCAAGCACCTCGATGTCCTTCTTGTAGCGAGAGGTGCAAAACTGAACACAGTACTTGAGGTGTGGCCTCACCAGAGCCGAGTACAGGGGGACGATCACCTCCCTAGCCCTGCTGGTCACACTGTTTCTGATACAAGCCAGGATGCCGTTGGCCTTCTTGGCCACCTGAGCACACTGATGGCTCATATTCAGCCGACTGTCCACCATCACTCCCAGGTCCTTCTCTGCCTGGCAGCTCTCCAACCACTCCTCTCCCAGCCTGTAGCTCTGCTTGGGGTTATTGCGCCCCAGGTGCAGGACCCGGCACTTGGCCTTGTTGAACTTCATGCAGTTGACCTCAGCCCATCGGTGCAGCCTATCCAGATCCTCCTGCAGAGCCTTCCTACCCTCGAGCAGATCGACACACGCACCTAACTTGGTGTAATCTGCAAACTGACTGAGGGAGCACTCAATGCCCTCATCCAGATCATCGATGAAGATATTAAAGAGGACCGAGCCCTGGGGGATGCCCCTAGTGAGGTATGTGTGAAACTTCAGTAGCTTCACATAAAGGTGTCTCTTTTTTTGTGTCACACAGGCAAACTGGATTCAGAACTGGAAATTAAACCCAGACTGATGCTTAGTGTGCAGAGCTTTACCAATTAGAGACTATCATAAAAATATTTTCATTTAATGGTGTAATCTGCCCTATCTCTTTTTAATTTCTTGTAGAGTTATGTTTCCACAAAATTTGCCCTGGATATTTTTGTGGTTGAGTTTTAGTAGCTGCAGTTATCTGACTTCAGGGTGATAGTGATGAACTTGCTTTTGCAGTGGATGTTTCTATGTATGCAGACTGCTAGAGTTAGTCAGGAATACCCCCAGGCTGAAAGGAAACCATATGTACTTCGTTGCTATTTTAATATTTCTTCTCCTGAAAATTTCAGCACACAGGAAGGAAAGATCTGGGTGATACACGAAGGTATATCTCACTGTTCCAAGAGTTTACATGCATTGTAATGGTGTAACACAGGAGAGTTTTTAAAAAGGTATCTATGTGATAAGCTCGGTTATTAGTATTTAATCATTTCCTCTATGTTGGGTATCAGAGAAGCTGTAAAAAATCATGGTGTGAGAAGTGGACTACAGAGAAGGGAATAAAATCCACAACAGGGAAGCTACAAGATGCTAGGCAAATAATGGGTCTGTATGCAATAAAACTATTTTATGTACCACATTGAATGATTTGCTCTGCCTTTGACCTTCTGTGCAATGTGGGTAGTAAATACAACTCCTGATGAGGTATTGTGCCTCTGTTTACAAACATCCAATATGTGAGCCAGAACATGAATTTATTCCATGCCAACTCTGTACACCAACACATTTAAGGTGGAATGAGAGTGGCAGGTAGCTTACTCGATTTTGTAAACAGAACAAGCTATCTAGCAAGTCAGTATCTCCATGCTAGAATCTTCACTCATTTACAGCAGCACCTTGGCTAACTTCAGTGATTGGGCAGCAGCACTGGAAGTGGCTGAAGCATGGCTTTGTGTGAACTTGCCAGTTTTGCCAAGAAGCAACACAGAAACCTGGAATGTACTCCCTGCTCACTGGCAATGCAGATGTCTGGTGCTGCGCAGTGATGGAGGGGCAGCTCCTAAGGCTGGGTATGGCCCATGCTGACTTCCCAGCTAGGCAGTCCAGAGCACGCTACTCTGAAGGCAACCCTCCAAAGCAGCAGCAGACACTGCTGTCCTTGTGGGACGTTCATACCAGGTGACTACACTCTGGAATCATGCCTGAAATGACTACACATGCTCATTTTCCTGTAGGGCTGCCTATAGATCTATGATCAATAGATTATGTGACCATGCAGTGAAGGACACGTGCCTGTAAAGTAATCATGCTTCAGATTCTTAATTTTTAAAGAAAACAGTGAAAAAGAATCCAGAGTCCCAAGTGTTCTGTGTTCAGAAATTTAGCTACAGATTAATATCGACTGTGCTGTTTAAAATATCTTCTAGGGTGTTCCTTCCAGTTCACCTTTTACTCTATTCTGACAGTGATAACACTTGTTAAGGGTTTTGTAATAACAGTCTTTGAAAGCACTATTTAATAAAATTTGTCAGAATAGGAAATGCTTTATTGTGTTTCAGGCTTGCAAAAGCTTCTTGATTTCACTGCAAAAAGATGCTGCGAAAGGGGAACTTTTCAGTCTGATATTCTGGTAAGAGCAGGGATCCTCAAGGTATACTGCCGACAAGAGCTAAAAGCTGTTTTTGGTTTGGTTTGAATCAGCTACTGGAAATAGCAGGCAATATGCTAATGTTTGAGCAAAAAAGAGACAATGTTTACAGAAGCACAGCTTACATCTTGGCCTTCAGAAAGTTCCTCCCCAGCCCATACTTATTAATGGTTTCTTAGATGATCTCTTCACTATGTTTGTAGTTTATGTAATTCCAAATGAGCAGGATAAGTCCTAAGATTGAAGTAAAAATCTGTTGCATGTGTTTAACAATAATCACTGTTTTCAAATGATATTTTATATCCCCTCTCAGGCACAGCCTTTGTATTCCCAAGTCAGAATGAACAGGAAGGAGAAAAACAACAACAATAAAAAATCATTCACCTATATACACCAACAGCTGAGCTTTGTCAACTTGAATGTGTTTCTTCATTGGTAAAGAAAGACTTGGTAACTATTTTTCACATGTGAATTATCTACTCCTTCAGAGATGAACTATCCACTAGATTATCCTCCCTTACATCACCCCAAAACTGTAGGTTGTGTCTGCATATGTGTTATGTGCGTGGTATAACTTTAGGTAAAGAATAAACGGAAGAACTTGTAGCTGGTGTTTTAATATTCTTGACAGAGCAGCAGGACAATCTTAATTAAAATGACACAGTGCAGCACAGAATGGGACAGACGCCCATAATGAACACTTTAAAATGCTGATGATAAGTGCTCATCTATCACTGTTACAGCATACCAAACAATTGGTTATGAAAACGGGCACTTGCTTTAGGAGCAGGTGCTGTGCCAGTGACACATCTGAAGAAAACTTGTGATCTTGTGATGTTATGCTTGAAAGCTTCATTCTTAGCTACTGTAAAACATGCACCTTTTCTATGCTTTTGTAATTCAGCTATAAGCATTTAAGGCCTTTTACACAACTACATGCCTCTAAACAAAGCAGGCCTGCTTCTGCCCTGAAAATCTATATATAGATCCTACCTGCTGAGCTTGCAGTCACTAGGTCATCTAATTTAGACTCCTTAGAGACTTCTGTCCATCACAGCTAGTTATGACTGGGGACACTATACGATCAGATACTTTGTGTTTTAAAAGAGAGTCTGAGGGACAGTTGTAGATCTTGGATGGACTTGTGGATGAGGAGAGAGCTTTGTGGAGTATTTCTAAATTCTCGCCTCTCTGTGATGTGTTTTATTAGCAACAGTGTGCTGGGCCTTAAATTACTGTTATTATCTGGGCCAATGTGTTTATTCATCCTACTTGAAAACTCTCATCTCAGCTACTTGCTGATTGAGCAGAAATGCCCAAGTATTATTCCTATTTCATTTTCTTAAGCATAAAACTATGCCTGAAATTAAGTTTGTGTATCAGTTGCCTGTAGCTGAGAAGTCCCTGCCATCTCCTGCTTAAATTCAAAGGGGAAAAAAAGTGTACTGAGGATGAAAATTGACACTATCATGCTGTTCCTGCTTTCAAGAAATAGTGATGTGGGAATTTCAATGGAAATTACCTCTCCCTCTACTCTTTCCAGTGTGATGTGACAAAGGAAGCCACTAGGGATGTGGAAGAGGGGGAACAGGCAAAGCCATGCCATTTTCTCTTCATTCCAGTGGATAAGGTAGCCCCCACAGGTGAGGACAGTCTGTGAGTATCTGCTTCTTTCTGCAACTGTGCACTGCGCTGGCCAGTTAGCACTGCATGGAACACCGAGCGGGTATGCCTCACTTTCGCAGAAAAGGCATTGGGATGGTGGTATGTTTGTGTGATTACTCCAAGCAAAAACAAATTCCCTGGCTTGCAGTTCTTTCTTGTCCTGTCAAAAGGATCAAATGCAGAAGAGTGCTTTCAATGCTTTGGGAAAACAAACAAACAAACAAACACGTATTTCTGTTTGTTTGTTTAGTATCACGTGCTGGGAACATTTTTCTTTGAAAATATTCCTTTGCTTTCATTTTTCCTTTTATTAAACCATTTGCACTTTCTGAGAAGCAAAGTGATGTTGAAGCACATCAGCAACTTAAAAAATTGTTCACAGGTATCACTTTTGTATCAACAGCATTCTTTATAAAGATATTATTAGAAGAAAAAAAACAAAACAAAGCAACAAAAAATAACTAAGATCTGTGATGGCTCTTTTGTCTTAAACTAGCAGCAAAGTCCATGGAGTTTTCTGTTTGTCTGTTTATTCATTAAGGATGTTTGCTGTTTTGGTAATATTTTAATGAAATACTTAATTTCACACCTCATAATATTTCAGTAATATAAACTTTATATCTAGTACAGTGTTACACTGTGGGGCTGTAGAGACTGCACAATAATTTTTAGGAATTTCACTCGGTTACTTTCCAAAGTACATTATCATATCTCCTCAGAACTATGAGTTAAGATACATCTCATCTTGTTTTCTAACAAGTCCTCTTTAAATAGCATGCCAAATCCATTAAAATGACTGCCTGTAATAAGCAGTTGTCGTTGTTCTGCTACGTGGGTTCATATTGAAAAGTATGTTTTCATGTTAGAGCTTAAAATTGCCGCGGGACTGGCAGCCATTTTGTGGGGGGGCAGCCATGTTGTTGAGCGTGACTGATAACCCCACGCAGCTGGCAGGACCTTGATCTCTGGGAGGTGTTTGAAAACATCGTGAAACATTGTGACAGTATTTGGAAACTCCGGTGTGTACTGTTTTATATCTGTATATCTTTGTGTATCTGTTCTCCTGAGGAGCAGTTGGGGCATTGGCTCCCTTCTGGAAACCAAGAGGCCCCTCCGTGAATGGCCATGGTGTCACACACAGAAGTTCATGGACACAGAGCTGCTGTTCATTGCTCTTCAATACGTAACAAAAATTTGACTTTTCAGGTTTTTGAGGATGAAACATGGCTTGAGCAAGTGGTTTAGTGGCATGGGCATGGACGGGGTTATGTGAGAGCCAAAAAACTACTGGCAGTTGTAATTGCTTCAGATACAGAAGCTTGATGCTAAACAGAGAGAAGTCTTGTTATTTTGGTTATGCACTCTAGGTTTTCAGACCTTTTTCTAATGTTTGACAAAATTAGCTTGAACCTTCTTAAATACATTTCAGTGACTTTTCCTCTGCTGCTGGCGGTCATTTGCTTTTAATATGAGAAGCGCTTGTGTGGCAAGAGTCAGCATGCATCTCGTAGTTTAGTTTTTGGTGGAGAGGTGAGAACTTGATGTCGAGCTGTCTCTCTTGGCTCCTGGAATAGCAGCATGCTGCCCCCCCCCCGGCAATATGTATCTCGAAAAAAGGTATGGTAAAAAAAAAAAAAAACAAAAAAACACTCAGCCTGGTCAGCCCTCTTAATCTGAGTACTCTGGGGTGACTCATGAAAGGTGGTGTCAGACAGGAGCTAGCTTGCACACTTTGGCAAGGTGAGGTATCTTAGCTACACTTCCAAATCCTTTGTTTTTCTCTTCTTGAGAGCTTTTAGGATTTGAAAGTTGCTTCCAGTGGAGAGAAGACTGTTCCTCTCGTGAAATACAGTAACTTAATTAAAAACATTTTGACAGGGAAAAAAATATGGCTTACATATTGCTGTGTAGCTTTAAGGGTATGATGCGGTTCTGTGGAATCCACACTGTTGCTTGACAAAATACGTAGGCTTCATTTAAGAAAAAAAAAAAAAAAAGAAATAAAAGTGTGGATAAGATCCCCTATATAACCCTTGTGTTCACTGAATTAATTTTAACATTTATGAAGTTGCAAACCAGAGTAGGCTCTTGAAACTTATGACATGTTGTGTATAATACATTTTCTACTCATGTTGAGACTCCGTGCTTTGTCTCTCCCCTGCTCCACTTCTGCCAAAACTAACACAGTCTCCTGGCATCTCAGACGTGAATCTAGTAAGGTTTTCTCTCTCTCTCTCTTTTTTTTTAATCAGTTAATGACTGTGTTGAAGGAGAGTTTGAATTTGTCAGCTATAACTTCCTCCTGCATATAATTATGTCTTCCTCGACCAAATTAGAGTTCTTTAGTACTAGATATTTTCTTCCCCAAGCTGATCTCTCTCTCTCTACCTTTTTAAAATGAATTTGTTTTCCAAAGGTTTTTCCCCAGCCATTGAGTGAAGTTTTATTTTCTGAAATCTTTTCAAATATTCTAACAATCTGTTTTGAAAATGTGGGCATGAGAAGTGGATGTGGCATTTTGACAGCTGTGAGCTCTGCTATACATGAACCTAAAAATCTTCTGGTTCCTATCTGCTACTGTTTTATAGTCCTGTGATCATACTAGTTCTCTAGTAGCATTTTGGGGCAGTAACACTCAACCTCTATTCACTCTTCGGACTTCTTTACTTTCAGAATCAATTTACACCTCTAGTACATCAAAGCCCTTCTCAGTATGTCCTGTAGTGTTAAATACAAAGCAGGGTTAAAATACAGCTTAGGGGTACAATACTTTTTGTTCTAAATTAATATTTTTACTGTGTCTATCATTCTAAATAAATCAAATTGTTTTGCACATCTGCTCAGGATTTTTTTCTTGCATCTCTTCCACTATCTGCCACTTGCTTTCAGTGGATTGTGATGGAATAAAATACATGGATTAGCATTAGTTGATCATTAGAGCTCTCATAGTCCAATATGATTTCTCAATGAAAACAAATTACTGAATCCTTTTCATTATCTGTAATCCATTTAACATGGCACTGAATAGAGTTAGTTTGGTTAAAATGTCATATCACAGAATCACAGAATTTTCTAGGTTGGAAGAGACCTCAAGATCATCGAGTCCAACCTCTGACCTAAAACTAACAGTCCCCACTAAACCATATCCCTAAGCTCTACATCTAAACGTCTTTTGAAGACTTCCAGGGATGGTGACTCCACCACCTCCCTGGGCAGCCCGTTCCAATGCCTCACAACCCTTTCAGTAAAGAAATTCTTCCTAACATCTAACCTAAAACTCCCCTGGCGTAACTTTAGCCCATTCCCCCTCGTCCTGTCACCAGGCACATGGGAGAACAGGCCAACCCCCACCTCGCTACAGCCTCCTTTAATGTACTTATACAGAGCAATAAGGTCACCCCTGAGCCTCCTCTTCTCTAGGCTGAACAAGCCCAGCTCCTTCAGCCGCTCCTCGTAGGACTTGCTCTCCAGGCCCCTCACCAGCTTCGTCGCCCTTCTTTGGACCCGCTCAAGCACCTCGATGTCCTTCTTGTAGCGAGGGGCCCAAAACTGAGCACAGTACTCGAGGTGCGGCCTCACCAGAGCCGAGTACAGGGGGACGATCACCTCCCTAGCCCTGCTGGTCACACTGTTTCTGATACAAGCCAGGATGCCGTTGGCCTTCTTGGCCACCAGAGCACACTGCTGGCTCCTATTCAGCCGACTGTCCACCATCACTCCCAGGTCCTTCTCTGCCTGGCAGCTCTCCAACCACTCATCTCCCAGCCTGTAGTTCTGCTTGGGGTTATTGCGCCCCAGGTGCAGGACCCGGCACTTGGCCTTGTTGAACTTCATACAGTTGACCTCAGCCCATCGGTGCAGCCTATCCAGATCCTCCTGCAGAGCCTTCCTACCCTCGAGCAGATCGACACACGCACCTAGCTTGGTGTCATCTGCAAACTTACTGAGGGTGCACTCAATGCCCTCATCCAGATCATTGATGAAGATATTATATGCCTTTCAAGTACTTCACCAAAACCTGAGATTAGTTGCTTACCATTTTTCATCTATTTTGGTATATCATGTTATTACTTGAAATACAAGTAATTGTATTACATTAATTAACTGCTTTTTCTATCTCCAGCAGCTAAGATTTCTAAGGCTGTATTTTGAGGGAGTAATTGAGATTATTGACTTAAACATACTTTCTTGGGCAAGTGATTAACAATAATAATAATAATAATAACACAGTCCTGAGTATTCTGTGTCCTGCATTTCTGCAGGCTTTCTGCTTCAACAAGGGTTGGTCATTTTAGATTTAGAATGCGTTTTGAGCTCTGTACCTTAAGCACCTTGTCTGTGCCACCGTTAAAAACAAAATGATCAGAAAGACGAATGGGAATGCATTATCTATTGCATAAGAAAGATGGGTTTTCAAGGCTCCTTCACTGTAGTGGATAGATGATCTGACATTCGGATACCAGTAACATTCAAAATTCAATTTATATATATAATAACTGCAATCAGCATGAAGATCAGTGATCTGAAGTGCCACTAAAGGCTATTTAAGCCTCTCACCCCAACTGTACATTTGATGTATATCAGGAGGTGCACAGCCTGCAGATTGCGAACAGAAAGAGTTAAATTTACAACACTTGATTTCCATTAGTCTTTGCACAAGAACAGGTTTATTTGTCCCACTTTCTCTCCGTTGTCATGAGAACAAGACAACATCATTTATATCCCCAGCACAGTCAGTAGCAAAACTGTAAAGTTTTAATTCACTTATAATCGTATCCTTTAACCTTTTTAATATTCAGTATTTTCATTGGTTGGCCTTTCACCCTTCCTTCATGGGTTATTGAGGCATTAAACAAGGGAGAGGGGAAATAACTGATGACTCAAACTGCAGAACACTGAAAATGTCACTGATACATACTTTACAGCTTTTCTTTGGTTACCCATGGCACATGGAATTGCTAATGCAGGGTTTGGACTGATCGAATCCAGTTTTGCTGCTGCAGATCAACCCTGAAATTATCTTATGAGCAGCAGGGGGTTCTCATTCCCCCCAGAGACCTATGTGGCTGCTCAACACCAGTGAGTATCCAGCCAGGCGTTACCTCCTCTGGGTCCATTTCCTCAGCGTACACGAGTGGCTGTGGAGGGGCTGGAACGTGGTATGGTCAGTGAATGTTTGCTGCTGCTGTAGCCTCAACATACTCTGGGTGAAAGTGCGTGTCAGTGCCTGTGTTTGAACACAAACTTGCTCTTTGTACAAGTGGTGTGGATACAGGCCCCGCTAGCTGTTTGCGTTGGAGAAACTCAGAAGCATAGCAGGAGAGGGAGTGCAGCTGTCCCAGTCTCAGGATCCCTGTCTCAGGGATCTCTGCTTGTGGTGCATGTCTGGAGCCCACCATGTATCCCCCTGTAGCTGTCTGAAACTGCACATAATTTGGCGTTTGTTGGCCAGATACGACACATCTACTTCACTCAGCTTAGATAAAGCTATAAATCTGAAGCAGCCAGTTTTTTTTTATATTTTTATATAAGCCAAATTGAAGCCCAAAAATTTAGTAACTAAGACAAAAAGGTTTTAACAAAATTCAATATGAGTAAGAAAGGAAAACACCTACCCTGCTGCATTATCTTTAAATTTGAATAGCTTAAGGACTGGGAGAATGTTTCTTAATAATTGTTTGATTTGCATGAAACACTTGACCTTTTCTGATGAGTTACCAAATACCAAAAGTGTTTTTTATTTTTAATGCTTTGGGTAGAAGACATTTGATCCACTTCATTGATTTTTAATTTTTTAGAAGTATGACAGCACAGGATCATTCATCTAAAATCAGAATTTCACTGTCCAAATAGCTGCACCAAAAAGGGAGCTCGAGATTTTTCTGCAGTTTTTGTGACTTGAATGTTCTGGTTGTTCTGATGCCTCCTCAGCATTGTGAATAACGAGTCGATCCTGAAAGACGTTCACATTTGTTTTGTTTTAACAACATAGTTGCTGATTTTGTTTGGAATGGTTCATTGTGATTACATATGATGTGCTGTGCTGAGTGCTACCAAACACAAAGTGTGAGAACTCTTTTAGCTTGTGTTTCGTAGAAAATGACAGGTGTGTAACATACCCTTGAACTGCTGATGCTGTTTGTGATCAATGGATAGAAACGAGGATTTATGGTTTTTGTTTTTTGTTTTTTTTTAAAAGCATGTCACAAGGGCTCGGAACGAGTTGTGGGGGCACAGCTCACTTGACACAGAAGTCAAGGCATAGGAAGACCTAATGCAAGACAATCTCTAATCTTGCAAACAGTCCCATTCCCACTGATACTGTATGCTTGAAGCAGGTTACAGATACAACTTTTGAGAAAGGGTATTTAAATTTCCTTCTTCCTGGGTGTCAGTTTGATCAACAGAAAGACTAAAGTTAACTTTCCTCTGAGCTTTCAGTTCACCTTCACCATCTTTTCTGTTTTCTTATCTCCATCAGGCTGAAATATGGAACAGTAAACTGTGCAAGCAAAAACCCTGCTATTTCTCCAAATCTTTCAAGAGTGCCTGCCATTCAAGCTTTTACGATACTGAAGACCAATGATTTTATATTATTACAGTGTTCTGTTTTCTGTAGGGGTACTTTTTATGGAATAAAAAAAATACGACATAAGTGGTGATAAAGTTGCCTGTTGGTATAGGTAGCCTACTTGTTAGTTGAAGGCTGGCTTACTGACAGAGCCTGTGGCTGAAGCTCATTAAATATTTATCTCGGTCATGTAACTGCTCTGGCAGGTACAGGGTGAAAAGTAACAGCAGGCTGAGGACCTGGCTTTGGAAGGTGCTCCAGGTGACCCCTTCAGGGCCAGTTAAGCCAGGGAGAACCTGGACTAAACAAAGCACGTTCTGTCATAGTCACAAGCGTTGAAGGGCAATTAGACTCCAAGAGAAAGAATATATGTGTATAGATTTAGTTTATCATTAGTCTAAGTCCAGAGTACCTTCAGATAGCTGTACGAGGTAATCACCTCTAGTTCAAGGAGTCTTGTTCTTTCATATCTGTGTTGGACCTAAATGCCACATTCCTGCCCCGCATCTGGCCTTCCCTCCTGCTGGGGCAGAGGGAGTTGGTCACAGTGACAGGAGCTGCAGTGCTCAGCTCTGAGGGCTTACACCTCTACTCAGCGCAGTAGCAGCTGCCCACAGTTAAAGCAGACACCGAGACCTCTCCTGGATGCACGAGGCACATTTTGAATTCTCGCGAGCACCTTGCTTGGCTGGGCTGCACAATTTGCCTCAGGGCAAGTGCAACAAATATCAAGCTTACTCTGATGAAAGCCTACCTAGTGGTGCCGGGCCTTGCTGGTGACATGCTGACTTCAGGAGCATGACTGTTGTCCGTGTATTTGTGGCTGTGCTGGAAAGCTGGTAGTGTCACAGCAGTGGTGCTGGTAAGCACTCAGGCTGATCTGGGTGTCATTTTCGGTTACTTGCTTTGTAGTATAGTGTGTTTTTCTGTTGCTTTATTTTGTTTTTGTTTGTTTTTCCCCCAGGCTGGTTTAAGCATGCATTTTGTTTGATTGTACAGCTTGCATTAAAACTAACACAGATAGAGTATGCAAACCACTGCAGCTTCTGTCAACCAGTTCAACTGCTCCAGGCCTTGATCCATTCCCTGTACGTTTTGTCCAGAGACTCTCTTATTTTAGTCCATGTGGAACTATTTATTGTTGTTGCTGGTTTTGGCATAGCTGTCCTCAGTTTATGTCAACCGTTTGCTGGTGGTGATCTGATTGCTTAGAAACATGGAAAGTGTGACTGCCAAAATTTAGAAGAGTGCTATAATCTGTACTTTTTTTTTTCATATAAAAATAAGCGGTTGAAGCACCTGCTTCCATAGCCATACATTGTTTGCTTACATTTTACTCAACAAAGAGTAGCTGCCTTAACATTTATGCCAGGTTTGCTTTTCCAATGTGTGTTAGAGGCTCATTGAACCTCTAAGAACTTGCATGGAAATACGTCAGCTCTGTGTGACTCTAAAGAGATAGAGAAGCAGTGGCAAATCAAAGCTGCTTTTGGCAAATCTGACACAAGCTGACTTTTGAAGTCTATTAAGAAAATTCTTAAGACTCCATCTCTGTGGTCTTCGTTGGACTTAGGCTCAATTGTATCAAAATTTGCCCTTCAGTCACAAGATCATCCTCACTGGTCTTTACTAATACATTCGCTGTACCATCAGCATGAATGCTGTACCAAGTGCTGAATGGGAATGCTGTGAAGGTTTGGACTGACAAGGCAATCAGGATTATTAGCAGACTCCCTTCTAGAAGGTGCAGTTTATTAGGATGGCAGATTTGCATATTCTGTCCAAGTGGTGCATCTTTTCTTCATAAAATTTAATGGAATATTTAGTATAGCTAGTAAAGTATGAAGTTACCAATAAAACTGAAATAATATGGAAATAATAATATGCCCATGGAAATAATAATATGCCCATGGAAATGCAGAATTTTTGAAATTTTCTTCATTATTAAATGGAAGCTTACTGAGGTGGCCATATCCATCACAGGCAACTCTAATTGATACACCTGGGGCTGAAAGACCTGGGATAAGATTTTTCCTCCGATCTTCAACCTGTCTGTGTCCAGCATCTGCCATAGGCTGGGGGGGGGAGGAAGCACATGCTCCTACAGTCTTCTGCTGGCAGACCTGTGGAAGAGCAGTGCTGCTGAGCTCCTGCAGCTGGTGGCATGGCGTCTGGGTGTGTATTGGCCCCTGCCAAGCTCTAGGTCTCACTCTGGTGTCATCAGTCAGCTCTGTTGGTCTGTACAGGCAGGACCTAGTGCCTTGTGGCTGTGTGCTGAGGCCAGTTAGCACGCCAGGTTAGTGGCCAGAAGTAGGGAAAAATGGAATAAGGTACTGTCTGGCATTCTTCAAACAATTACATCCTCTGCCATTGTCACTATGCTACTGGGGTGCTCAGACAAGATCAGTCTCATCATGTCATGTCTGTAGGTGCTGAAAATGCTTGGAACTTCCAATATAAATAAGCGAACAGTACATTAGGTAATCATACCCATTTAGGAAAAGGTTGGGGATTGCATAAACTAAGAAATACTTTTTCAATGGAAATAATTGAATTATGTTACTATGTTGTCATTTGTTCTTGAATGGGAACATAGTAATTGTCAGGCTTGCTGTACAGTGTGCATTATATTTCGTTGAACACCAGCCAGTGTGATCCTGCCGAAATGCCTTTCCGTATTAGAGACAGAGGCTTCTCGTTAATCTGAGAGGTTCTTGCTTTTACAGATCATTATGCATTTTCCCCTGAAAGGATTCATAAAACCTTCAAGAATTACCTTGCAGGGTTTTGTTTTCCCAGGTTATTAATAGCATTTGTGTATAAAGGCTGGTGTTTCTTAAATTACTGAGGTAAGGATATTAAAGCAATGGTCTCTCGTGGCAGTGAGACCATGCCTTTGACAGACTGCTGAGTGCTCTGGTCTAGCATGAAAATCAGAATCTGTGGAGCCTGGCATCGTTTCTGTTGTCTCTGCACATCTGCACTGAGGTATTTTGCGGCCTTCACTGTTCTGTGACTCTTTCCCTTCTTGCCAACTGTCTCATCTTTCCAGTTTGCAAGCTTGCAAAGGTTTGAATTATCTATGCATATCTGGTGCCACGCACAACAGGCGTTCCCCCATGATGTGGGAATTGAGATCCAGGCCCTAAGGGGCTACCCTTAAATCACAGGGTGATTGAATCAACCAAGTAGTTCTTACTCTGGTCCTTGTTACCAGAAACACACAGTTGTCATGTGCACAGCAAAGGTAAAGAAAAGTACCTGAGTGTGTTTGTGACCTGTGCCTTTGGCAGCAGGCTTTCTTGGCTGTTGTTTGGCTGGTGTGTGCTCACAGGAAAATTACCTGTGGGAAAAAGGGACTCCGTAATTGACCTGGGCTAAGATAGCCAAGTCTGTCAGAGTTTAACAAGGATTTAGACTGTGCTCTTAGTCACATGGTCTGAATTTTTTGGTGGATCTGTGTGGTGCCTGGAGTTGGACTCACTGATCCTTGTGGGTCTCTTCCAGCTTGGGATATTCCGATAGACACTTTATCTATCTCCAGGTGAGAAATGTCAGTGGTGACCTTGGAGCAAGGTAACTTGCTGAGCAACATGATAGCTCAGCATTTGCATAATACTTCCCACATTTTAAACCATGTTAGCCAACAAGCATTAGGATGAAACCTTGATCTTGTTTAAATCAGCAGCAAAAGTGCCAGATGCTTTTATCAGAAATTCACACCTAGGATTTGTAAGCACTGAAGTTCAGGCTGTCATTGCAGGCACTTGGAAACGGAGCAGATTTCATGGCCCTTAAAGTGTAAGTGCTAATTGAAAGGTTAAGGAGAAATGATATATGCTCCAAAAAAGTTGCCGAGTTCCTGTATTCTTAGTTATGTCAGTGAGGTTTTACAGATGTTTACTGTCTAAGGCTTACTTGATGAGTACATAAGGGCTGGATACAGAACTAGATCCAGCAGGGGAAAAAAAATGGAGAGAAACTGGTCTTTAATATATATTTGAAAAGAAACGTGTATTGTTTCACATTATTTTGAACTAGCGTTCACTACAGACAGGAGGGTGAGTTGTAGGACTAGATGAGACTGTCTTGATTGAAATTTGTGCTTTGAATAGTTCACAAGCGCCATCACGCCTTGTGGGGAGTTGATCCAAGTTTTCAGTGTAAATTAAGGCAGTATGTTTTTGAGGGGGAGCGTGTATGAATAATAGATGTCAGTTTAGAGAGAGCCAGTCATTGGGTAACAGCCATCATTTGCAGCTAGAAGGGGAAATTAAAACACATGTGGCTGCACTTCTTTGTCATTTGATGTTTTTAATAATGTTACTAATTAATTTTATATTAAACAGTCACCAAAGATGAGGTGAGTGACTAGAGATTAAATTAGTGGGCTATTCTTTCTGTTCATAAAACCTATTTAACACTAAGCACCAAGACCAAAAGACATTAAGGAAACTACAACTCCTTCGTTCTGCGCAATAGCACTTTAAAATAAAGTTAATCTAAGTCATGATGTGCATCTACAGGTTTTATGAGTGGCTATAAATTTCAGGAAATTAATTTCCTCATAATCACGTGTACAAGCCAGCCTTTTTGAACAGACATTTTTAGGTTAATTGCTGCTGATTTTTTGTTTTAAGAAGTCAATGTTCACGTTCGGTCTCCTGAAAGGGAGAAGGCGGTTGCTTCAGTTTTAATATCAAATGTTTTGATTTTGAGTTTTCTTTCAATCACTTATATGAGATAGTGCTCTGTGTTACAGAACATAGAAGCATACATCACTGTTTTATTTGTTTGTTTTCATGGTAATTAGCTGATTATTCAAATGCTGTGTTTATCAAGGAATTGCTAGTGGCTTATTTCGTAAAACAGAGAAATCATGAGGTAGGGTGAACCAGACATAAGACTACTGAGCTCATTAGTATTGGACAACTTTGTAGGAGTTGCAGGTCTGGCTTAAAAATCAAAATGCAATTATTTAAGGTCATTTTGCACATGCCAAAAATGCTTTTAGAAGGTCTGTTTGTTCTCTCTGTTGATACTTATCCATCGTGTATTGTCTGAAGTTCTGATATGACTTCCAAAAGTTGAAACAAATATAACCCCCATATCCAGCCAGTGGCATTATGAAGTTGTCTCTGACACTTTTATAAACATGCATGATTCTAATTTTCAGTAAGCATCAGATCTGTCACCTCAGATGTTATCTACATCTTCAGTCAAGAGCACTTCAAGTCTACTTCAACAGCAGTTGCTTTATGCTGATTAATATTTACTTGCATGGTCTTGTCAGTTACTACTTGAAACACAGAAGGCACCAAAACACTTCAATTTCTGTAATCATAGACGATAATACACTGTTTTGAAGTTATTGCAGCAATTTTATGGGAAAAAATTATCACAATTTCCATGAATCAGGAAGTGACCTTATATGTGCCTTTCTGACAGCGTTCGCAAATTATAAGAATGCTGTTTAAATAAGAGAATTGTGGGCTTTTCCCTACAATATGGCTTTCAGTCTTAGAGGCTTGACTCAGTGGTTTGCAACAAATACCTTTCAATCTTTTAGAGAGTAAAAAAAAAAATAAAAATCATTTTAAGCCTGGATCTTGAATGTAGTAAGGTATAGCTCAGACAATAGGATCGTGCAGCACAAAGGTGAAGGCTTATACAACTCACAGCTCTACATGAATTTCTGTTCTAGCAAACATCGTTC
Source organism: Anas acuta (assembly GCF_963932015.1). Taxonomy (NCBI): domain Eukaryota; kingdom Metazoa; phylum Chordata; class Aves; order Anseriformes; family Anatidae; genus Anas; species Anas acuta. The sequence continues at coordinate 17,999,541 of NC_088987.1, forward strand.
TTATTCCCTTGATGTTCAAGCCAATTCTGTTTTGCGTGTCCATGTGGAATGGATTGACTGAAAAATTTCCACAGATTAACTGTTCTTCATATATTGTCAAATATAAACGAAAACAGAAGCTTTGCATCCTCACTGCTGGAATATGTTGCACTCTTTCGCCGTTGCTTCCAGTTATTTAATGACTTGAGGTATCTGGTGTGTATTTTCTGTGTGAACCTGGGACTCCTTGTGTTAGACCTTCTAACTGCAAATTGAGTTTGACCCAGCATTTTACAGGGTCTGTTTCTGATGGTCTTTCTCTCCCCATTCCTACCAAATAAGATACTTTTTCTTGGTTAAATCAGGATTTTATGACCTCTGCATAATAGTGTGTGATGTTTTAGTGACTAGCCCTGTTCTGCTGATACTTTTGAATTACAAAGTGGCATATTCAATGGGAGTAACAGCCTGAATGGAAGAGCAGTCTTCTTGGTGCAAAGGAAGCATAGTGTGATAAGAATCAGGCTGAGGAAAGACAGCATTTGTTTGTTCTTTTTTTTCTTTTTTTTTTTTTTGGCAGCACTAAGCTAGGAATGAAAACAGCTGAGAGCTACAGACGGTTTTCTTTCCTGTTGTCCCCAGGAGTGTAGCCTGTGGGACTGGAGGAATGAAAATTACCCTCTCATGCTTCAGATGAGTTGGATACCAAGGGATGCTTGAATCAAGTTCTAATCAACAGCCAGTTCTCCATGTGTAGTTAGACGAGACGAAAAAAAGTGAATGCAAAACAATTATGGAAGTCAGTCTCTGGCACGCTAATTACTGTAGGAGGGAAGTCAAAGAACAGCCTGCTCCTTTGAGGCATGACAAGATGGAGTCGTCAAGGTATACTGACTCCTGGCCTCATTTTTTTGTGTACTAATATGAGCAGGTGGCAATGAATGTGAGTCATGTGTGTACTTTCAGTTCCAGAAACCTGGGAGGCTTATGTCGCCCTTTCTTTTACAATAAACATTCAACCTTCCCTGTTGAGTATCTTTTTGTTCTTTTCATCCTTTCTCTGCCCTTGCTTGAATATATATCTGTCAAGTTAGACCCCATCTGTATGTTTGTAATTGTCTAATAAAGCTTTTCATGATTAAAACTGGAGTGGTCAGGCTGAGACATGACTGCCTGCCTATACCCTTGCAATTTTTATGCAACTTGTAACTACCTGGGCACAAACTGAGTACTTGAGGTGTCTGAGTTGGCTGTTTGTAGGTCCAACCATGTGACTTACCATCTAAAAGGTTTTAATAAACATTGCTGATTTATGTTGGAAAAAAAGCAATTCTAGGTAAGCTGAATACTGGACCCTAATTATGTTTTGTTTTACAGTTCCTAATTGGTGGTTTGAGCTGTGTGAAGTAACATTTTATTAAAAATAGCTAGTTTGTTTTGAATCACTTGTGCTGTGTTGTACAGTAGTCTTTGGAAAAACAACATGCAGGGCAGTAGGACCACACGATTATCCCGAGTGGTTTTATTGAAGTAGAGGAAACTATCCACACATGCACAAATGTTGAATCCTCCATGTTCTGTGACTTTGTAAATCTTATCTGGAATTGTCTGGGTCTCACAGGTTCTCGTGTATCTTCAACAGGAGCTTCCTACTAGTTCTGGTGTTGGTATGTCAGGCTTTTATACTGCTCCACATGAACTTTTGAGCATATGCAGTTGAAATTGCAGTAGGCTTTTAATTATCTAAAAATAGCGGGACCATACCATCTCTGGAGTATGGGAAGCTTATGGTTCTGCAGCACATTTGTTGCTTCTTCAAATAGGAGCTTGTCAGGTATGCTGCTGAGTTGTTTCCCTGAAAATGAGTTCAGCAGCGTTAGACAAAGTGAGAGAAAATATATGCAATTAATGTTATACATAACAAGAAATAAAAACAAGAGAAATGGCAGAAGGAAAAACAGAGGCCAACAGCAACTTGTCCAAGTCAATGAAGAGAAAATTGTAAGATTCCGTCGTAGTTGGCTTTTAACTATTTAGGGTCTTCCAGCCTGCAATGCGTGTCACAAAGAAACTTGCCAGAAGTACTCACCTGAAAGGCAGGCACAAACTGAGTCATGTTTAAGCTTCTGAAAATGAAGATGAAGGGTTGTAATGGATTTATTTGGACAATACTATTAAGAGATGGCAGAATCAGCAATTCAAGTGGTTTAAATATACATCAGGGCGACTTTGCAGGCTCAGAAGTCACTGCACCTTTACAAGCTGGTCAGTATAGTCTGTTCAAGTAAGCAAGCTGGTGACTGTTCACTGGAATTTCTCTCTTACGATTTTGCTGGAAAGTCCCTTAAAAAATTACCTGTTAAACATGTGTGACATAAATGCTTGTTTTTTTCTTGTGGTCCTTGCAAGAGGACTTATCACTTGCAAGAGGACTCTTCACTTATCTGTGCTAAACCCTGGCAGACACTGCTGTGTTCTTAACAAGAGAGCATAGCAAAAAAAAAAAGATTTAAAAATAAACAATACATGCCAAGACATAATACTTTATTTCATAAAGAGCAGCATAAAGTGAATGAGGGGTCTGGTGCATATTAGGAAAAGGGTCGCAATATTAATTGTTCTGAAGCTGACCTGCACTAGTACACAAATCAAAGTTAATGAGCTGAGCGTACATTAAAAGGACGATATATAACATGTCTGCTTTAATGGCATCTCCTCTGCTTTTGACTGCACCTTCAGATAACACAGAAATGATGAATGAGACTCTTAGATTAAAAGCCATGCAGGCTATCATTAACTGAATTCAAATCAGAAAGACTAGCAGCACTTATCGTAGAAATGGACTTAGGGCAAATATGACAGCCCTCAGCCAAGCATTTCAATTTACCAACGGAAAGTTTGTTTTAATAAATATTTATTCAAACAAGATTTATTCGCTCTCTTCTTCTCCCCTGGCTGCCAGTCTGGAAGACATCAATTAATGTATCTGTCTGGCTATATGCTTGGTGACTGAGTTTTAATCTTTTTTAAATAAAGTAAATAATAGAATCTACTTGCTAAAGCAAGAAGGGAGCAAAAGAAAGCTATAAATGCTTTCTTAGTTGTTTTTGTTTGTTTGTTTGTTTTGTTTTTAAGCTGGGATTTTGCAGCCATGAGGGTGAGTGGCACTACATAAAAGAAATTTCATGCAAGTGATTCCAGGGCCTGTATTTTTTGTCAAGATTGGAAACATGAAGATGCTCTCTACTTCTTGTGCTGCTTTCATTTAGTACAAGAGAGGCAGAAGTAACTGGAGACTGCCATTCACTTGGTGGTGGTTAACTCCCAAGGGGATCGAGCTGCTATGATGTGGAAAAATAAAAACAGGATTTGGAGCACCTGTCCTATGAAGACAGACTGAGAGAGTTGGAGTTATTCAGCCTGGAGAAGAGAAGGCTCCAGGGAGACCTCACAGCAGCCTTCCTATACCTGAAAGGGGCTACAGGAGAGCTGGGGAGGGACTCTGTCAGGGAGTGCAATGATAGGACAAGGGGAAGTGGCCTTAAGCTAAAAGTGGTAGGTTTAGATACTACCAAGAAATTCTTCACTCAGAGGCAGTGAGGCCCTGGCCCAGGCTGCCCAGAGCAGCTGTGGCTGCCCCATCCCTGGCAGTGCCCAAGGCCAGGCTGGATGGGGCTGGGGGCAGCCTGGGCTGGGGGCAGGGGGCCCTGCTCAGGGTAGGGAGCTAGAACCAGGTGGTAATTGAGATCCCTTCCAGCCCAAACTGTTCTGTGATTTCTGTGATTTATCCTTTGGAATTTACAGCCTAAATGAATGCAAAACACAAGAGAGGCTGATGAAGTCTTGTAGGTCATTTTATGTCGTTTGTGAGTTGTTTTGATGGTCTTCCCATGCAGAAGTGAGTCATGTTTTCAAAGAAAAAAAAAAAGATATTTTTTTTTATTTTTAACTTTCTGTCTTTAACAACTGTTCAAAGATCTTCGGGTTCTCAATACCCCAGGAAGTCCAGGGGACTTTATGCAGAGGCTTCTGCCTGTGAATGCCATGTGAATTATGTATTGCAGTCTGAGAGTCTTTATTAAACTTGAGATGGAGATCTAAAATCAGGATGTACTGGCTCCTTGAATGTTTTAGATCATTGTGTTTCTTTCTGAGGGCAAACGTTACATGGCTAGATTGATCCCTGTCTTCTCCTGCTGTCAGCAGCATTACCATAGGCCATTTGGAGGGAGGTGACTTGAAGGAAGGCCTTGCCAGGGAGCTGTGGAGCCAAACAGCTAATCCATTCGTGCTGCTCTCTCCGAGGCACGTTCTGTACACGACAGAAGGCAATGCTACAGCAGCAAGAAAACAGCTGTAACCAGGATCTGCTACTGCCAGCATCTACAGACTGCTGAGGGGCCGCTGAGTTGGATGAGACTTCGTGGCATGAATGAGTGAGAGCTCTGCATCCTTACCCTGCTGGAGCAGCATCTGACCTGAGATGAGCTGTTGCCAACCAGTCGAGAAAAGGGCCTTATGTGGAGTGTTAGTAGAGGAGGATGGGGAACTTCACGAGTTTGGTTTGAGGGTGTTTAGGGCCTGACCTCGCCCTCTGATATCCCAGTGCTTTGGTGCTAACCACTCAGAGGAGCTAAGGGCATCAGGCTCAGTCATTACCACTGAAAAATCTCAAAGACATTCTCTTTTTTTGCCTATCTTTAGTCTTTCTTACATCAAATGGCTTTCGTGAAGGATTGCACATGGAACAGTCAGTTGGTACCAAGTCTATCAAGTCTCAGAGACTTCCATTGTATATTGTAAAGTGAGGCTGGATGCAGTCGAGTCAGATGCATGCCTGTGTTGATTTTTAATAGAAAGAAAGGTATAAGGGAATTGTTCTTGGCATTTCCAGCATTATAATATGAAAGCACAGGAAGCATCTTGGTATTTAAACACAGCTGTGTACAGGCATAGTGCCCTTTGCTGCACACTATTAAGTGAGGATTAAAGGAGATGTAAGGCTGGCAGCGATGAGAGATTTCAGAGGAGCTTTATGGTTTTCCTGCTCACCTTGTCAGTAAAAATAACCAAGACTTTCTAGGGCTTACTGGTGTTGGCTGTTACTAGGGAGACTGAGGTTCAAGTTATTTTTAGGGAACAAAAAAAAGGGTGTTTGTGGACGTATGTCAAACCTTTTTCCTCTAAAGCAACCATTATGCGTAGGGCAGAAGTGTCTGTGCTGTAAGAAGCAGGAATGTCAAGAATCAGACCAAAGGTCACTGGGAGCACAGCTCTTCCACCAGTGGGGAAGCTGAGCAGTAAAAAGTCGCTCTTGATGAAGTGCCTTAGAAGACTGCAATTACTGATGTCTGAGGAAAAGAAGTGCTTAACAAAAGGGAAACTTGAAAGATGACTTTTGCTCTGCAGATGATACTGAATAACACGCAGCGGACTAAAAGCAACAGGGAGCCTGAGTCATGTGTGGCCTCCAGGATCTATGTGAGGTTTAGGCTTCTTGGGGCACTTGGTAAGATTAAAGCTTCTTGAGCTGGATTTTTAGCATCACCCCTGTTCATACCCAGAGTATATGGCAAGCAGTGTCCCCATCTGCTGTCCTCTTTAGCTTGTGTATTACCTCCTTTGTGACTGAGCCAGGCGTTACGTGTGTCCTGGTCTTCTGGGATGCAGGTTTTGCTGACAGATGCCTAGCATCTTACTGAAGAGATGAAGAATAACGTCAATGTCATGCAGCTTTCAACTCAATGGGTTTGAAGGGATGTGTTTCACTATCAGGTACACGACATCCTGTCCAGTTTGTGCAGTGCTTTCAGTTTATACCGGGTGTTCTCCTGTCCCATCGCAGCAGTGTGGTTTGGGGCTGCTTGAGAGGAGCAGGCACGCATTGCCATCTGATTTATTATTTCTGAGTTTTAAGCTGTCTCCTTTAAGTGACCAACGTCTAGTGTTGCCATTTGCAAGCTTGTGAAGTGTAGCAATCCTAATAAGACTGTACGTGTAGTAAGAAGAGTTTCTGAGGCTAATACCCAATTGATTTTCAGTTAGCACTCATGAGTGTATTTTTGGGAAATCTGTGCAGGGAATGATCAAGAAGTGCACCTGTTTTCAAAAACGGCAATATAAATCTCAAAGAAACTATTTACATTTTAATAGGCCTTCTCTGGAAGTTCCAGGGTTCTGGTACTTCTGATTAGGAAAATGATCTCTGGACCCACATTTTGTATTTGGTACCATAACAGTCCTAATGAGATTATTTCTATTAATGTGGATGCACGTAACGGGTAATTACAGAGGAATTCCATTGTCATTCAGCAATGAATTGTCATAGCATCCCTTTAAAGTCTGGGATTTCACCAACCAGCACTGGAATATCATCTAAAATAGTTCTCAGAAGATCAGACTGAAAAGTATCAGCCACTTAATCAGGAGAAGCTCTTTTTTGTTTTCAGCTTCTTTGCCAATACAACTTGCTAAAAGGCCGCCTGACAGAGAGCTAGACTTCCAAGTAGCTGCGTTCTATTTAAAATCCAGGCTCCTTGGTGACCTGGATATTTTTAAATACTCACTCGTTGGTGTCTGTTAATCAGCATTATGATACTTGAGTCTTTTCAGTGTGCAAAGAGGTTTGTGTTGTCTTTGATCTTTAGGAGGGCTGAGAGTCTCCATGAGCTGGGTGTCCCCTATGTGAAAGGACTCCAGCCTGGGACTTGCTCTAGAACAGCTGACAGCATTGCCTAATAATGTTGCCAGATGCTTCCCATGATAAGGTCTGTAATGTCCATGACTTTTTTTTCATGCCTTTGACCGTCAAGAGAGTGAATTTTTCAGTGTAAGGCCCTTGTTGTAGACTTATTGTTGGGAGGTGGGTGGGGTGTATTTTGTTTGTGTTTTGATGCACAGAGAAGGTAAAGCTTCACTATTGTCACGAATGAAGCTGGGACGTAATGCATTCGTCCCTCTTAAAATTCTGGTGACTTTTCCTTTGACGTGGTCTGATGCTCTGACTCTTTGAGGCAGGAAATTGAAATCTGTTACAGATTAACCACCAGGGCAGAGATGTGCCTTTTGATTTCCTCCTGAAATTTGAATTAAACCTTTCCCTGTTTGGTTTGGTTTGGTTTTTCAGTCAGTGCGGCTTGTGATTTGCTAACCAGGCAACAGGGTTTTTTTGTTAGCCTCTGTCTGCCCCTCCTCCAAAAACCACTGCACAAACAGGGAGGTACACAGAAGTTGATCATCTGTGATTTCCCTTTCATCTTTTCTTTGCAGTAAACTTGAGTAATTCCCATGAAGAACTTCCTCCTGCGACCTTGCAAAGATAAACCTAGTCTCTGTTTTCTAACATGATACGCTTTCTCCTCTAATCCAGTTCTTTGGCATCTTCATGGGTTTAATGTTTGGCACCCTTTCTCTGGAAAATTTTAAATGGCTCTCATCAAGAGTTTTTTATATATATATGTATATATATATATATATATACACACACATATATATACACACACACACATATATATACACACACATATATACATATATATGACAAATTTATAGCTTAACCTGAAATTTTCAAATATGCTTAAGGATTGTGAGGCTTCTCATCTTCAATGAGAAACCTTCTGGAGGTTTTCAAAATGTCAGCCTAGATTATTAGGAAATTATTAGGAAATGCCAAAACAAATTGTGTGTCAAAGAAAAGGCCAGATGAGAGATCTGTGAAACTTCTTAATAAAGTCCAGTGGCTCAAAGAATTTTTATATGGTTAGTGTTAAAATTAAGATTGCCAGTTTGGCAGTTAGTCACCAGTGGGCAGTTGTTTATCACAACATCACATAAAATTTTGTTGACAGATCATCAGAGTTGCCTTTTTCTATTTAAGAAATTCATGCCTGGAGCATCTGATGTGAAGTGTATTGGAAAAGATATGTGCAGTGCATCTGTCTCTACTAAGACAGTTACTAGTCCATGCTGTCAATCTAACCACTTTCAGAAGCCCTAAAAAAAAAAAAATGTAGAGAAACATTTATGGTTGTGAGATGTTCAAATACTTCATTTTTGAGAAGCGAATGCTTAAGCAGTTATTTTATTTATTTTATAAAGGCAGAGAATCAGAATAGGCACAATAAATGTTTTATCATTTGTTTTATTTATTCACTACAGTTCATGAGGAAACTAAAAAACATATTAATTACTTTTTTCTCTATGTTGTGCACGTTTTCATCTTGTGGGAAAAGAGGAGAAGCCAGAATTTTCCCTACAGAACTTATTTCAAATGAACAGAAGAACTCCTTCCAACCTCAGTGGGCTCTGGGTCCTGCCCTGGGAGATCTTATGGGCTACCCACAGTCACTGCCACGGTCAGTGGATGAGCCAGAGGGCAACCCAGTCCTAATGCCTCTGCCTGCTGTGCCATTTTTGCAGCCACTCTTAGAATTGTCTTGACCTAAATGTTGTGGGAGAGATGCAGGCAATTTGAGTGCTGCTGCTGCTAGGACTGAAGTTACTCCAGGTGTCATGCCAGTGTAAGAGGTGACCCAGTTTGGATGGGCATCTCAGTGCAGTGCAGTAGAGCGTGATGCCAAAGCCACTGAGTTAATGTCAGTACTGCCAGCCTACGCTTGCCATTTGGGGCAGTATAGGCGTTGGTAGACTGAGAACCCCTCACCCTGATGTCATGTGTACTGCTCCTTGTACATCCTCCAGGAAAAGAGACGGGTCTCAGATTCGAGGCATATGGCAAATGCAAATGAAGTGAAACAACATTACTCCTATCTGTATTCAACTTACATAATTTTGAACAAAGGAATAACATTTGTCCCTGAGGTGTTGGATGTACTGGTAATTAGCTGTGGTTGTCTTATTACTGCAGTAAATAGCACCATCTAGAGCTCAGGATGTTTGTAAGGCATCTTTCTAGATTGTGCATGGTAGAGTGGTTTGAATGTCAGCTGTAAAATGGACATGCACTGGCTGTGAAGTAGTATTTTTTTGTATTTATATTATTGTAGCACATATATGTGTGTGTGTATGTATACATGTATATGTATTTACATAAAATGAGGGAAATATTATATGTGCCTTCCCCCCCCCCCCCCCCGGTAGCAGAAAGCTTAAGTGAAGAAGCACAAAGCCTATAGATACTTGCTTTGCACTTCCAGAGCCCTTTGGAACTGTGGTTGTCAGCTGGTGTTAATGCAGCAAGTAGTGTTTTTCATATGCAACAGGCTTTTGCAAATATTTGTGCCAAAAATAGAGCAATTTACTCTTTGGTATGTGGTATATTGCACTGCATAGAAGATTCTGTCACCTATGCAGCTTTAAAATATCTCCTGAATTTGACTGTGTAAAATTGGTTGTAGCTATTTTCCTTATAGTGAAGGTGGGTGACTTTAGGAGAGATCAGAGCTGCTGCTTCAAGCAAAGCCTGCGTGCTTGATAGGGCCTTCTGTGCCTGTCACGTAATGGGAATGTTTTGGCCTGGGCTTATAATCTTCTTGATTAAAACTGTTTTGGATTTCTCGATTCGATCCAAATCTCTGAAAGGTGTCTGTTGCTCAATAGATAAATAAATAAATTTGGAGACAAAATCAAATTAAGTAGACCAACATCAACCCTGAGGTAACTGTAATAACAATCCTGGATTTTTTTTTTTTTAAATGGTCTCTAGTCTTCTTCAGTTACAGTGATCTCTGTTAGTTTGTTTTCTTTTAATTTAAATGTTTTTCTCATGTATGCTGTTGGGACTGCTTGACCTCCAAGCAGGCTCTGTTCAGGCCTGTTGCAAGAAGGTGTTCCAGATCCTCAGTGTACAGCCAACACTGAGCTGACTTCATTTCAGCTACGCTGATGTGCGGGGACATGAAGGTCTCTTACCAAGGCAGGAAGGCCATCAGATGCTCTTGTAAGGTGATGAAAGTTATATTGCCCAGTCTGAGTGTGTTCAGAGGTCTGAAGCAATTGCAATCACAGAATGCACAAAGTGGGTATGATTCTCCTCCAGCTGTTGTCAGGCTCGTTCAGCTTGCATGCTTATGCCCATGAATGTATCAAAGCTGAGGCAGAGACGCAGTGCAGGCTGATTAAGCTAGCAATTGAAACACTACTTACTCTGTGTGAATTTATATTTTAACTTGAGAAGAATTTTTAAGCTTTAAATATTTTTTCAAGTGAAGTAGCTGCTTTGCAGATGCTTTTTCCCCTCAAATTTTTGTTGAGCTATTTGTACTGGTAAATATTAAAGTCTGATTGTATTAGTAAAATTACAGTCATTAACTGAAATTGCATGCAGTCTTTACTAACATAAACAGTGCTCATATACCATACCATATTTGTAGTATGGATGCAACTAATGCAGATGATGTTGCTATTTGAGTGCTTTTAGCGGGGGAGGGTGGGGGGGGGGGGTGGTGGCTGTTATTGCACTTGAATGGAATGCCTTTGGTTATTTTCTCTGAAGCTCCGGCTTTTGAAGAAATAATGCTTGGTCAATTTTCCATAACATTCTAGCTGGCCATGGCAGCCTTCTGTTTCAGTCAGTGGCACAACTGGGGCTTAGTTAAGATGCCAAGTGAAATTTTTCATTTTGATTTGTCTATAATTTTATTTCAATGAATTGTGTTGTAAAAAGTTCTGCCATTCAATGTGAATAATCAGTTTTACGGTTTTACTTTCCTGTTAAGGCACCAGTTTACCACTTCTGTACTATGCAGTATATTTTTTATTTCTATATTTCTGCATAAACCATAGGAATCAGTGGCACAGTAAAAAGTACTGGCTTTCCAGTCACTCTGCAAATAACGATTTTTTCTTGCATGACTTGATAGACGAGTATTGGTGTTTAAGTTTTTGGAATCTGCCACATGTTAGACACCAAGTATTCAAGAAACATGTTCCCATCCAAACAGTGCTCTGAGTACAGTGCCAGAACTGCCATGGGTTCACTCCTCATTACAGTTGCCTCTAATTTCCCTGTGTTGCAGAATCACAGAGCTGGAAGAAAACTTGTTCAGTCTTCTGTAAGATGCCTGTGTTCGTATAAGCCTCTGCCCAATATTCGGAGGTGAGAAGCTGTAAAGCTGAGGTATTAGCTTGAATGTAAGGTGTCCACTTCTAACCTGCTCTTAAGAACTTCCATTCCTGGAAGCTGTACAGCCCCTTCAAGCAATTTATTAAAGAAACTACACATTCATTTAGAGAGAGCCACTACTTACTTTAGACTCTTAAACTTAGAAGCCAAGTTGTTCCTAAATACCATGCTTCTTCCTTTTCCTAGGGAAAAAACATGCCCTGGCCCTGGTCCTGCAGTAAGTACTACCTTGACTGACCTCGGAGCTGCACGGTTCCAGGATTTTCAAGGACGCGGTCATTCTCATAAAAGGAAGCTATTATGCGTCCTTTTAGTGGAGATCAGCAGCTTGACTGTTCTCAAAGTGCATCATCTGGCTGGTGGTTGCTGCCTTTAGGTGAGTTAATTTTCACCTGTTTGCTTAAACAAACAAACAAACCTTGTCTAATCCTGGTATCTAATCTTGTCTAACAAGCACTGTGTAATATTAGGAAAGAAATACAGCCTAAAGTTTCATGTGCTTGATAGCAATGTTGCCTCGGGTCACTAGCTTCTTTACTCATGGGTAAAACATGAATCTGATAATTGCTGGGGAAAAGAATGCCTTCCTTGGCTGTTTTTGTAAGTGTATAGGTCTCCGTGGATCGATGGTAATCTGAGTGACTGAAGCCCAGCTCCTCTGGAATCACACCATTACATACCAGGGTGGCATGACCCTCCAGGAAAGCTCCCTTGTTCACTTTTGGAGAAAAGCAGGGAACAGATTTCACCAACTCCCCTTTCTGGAATGAATTTATGCTCCTAAATGTGTGTCAGTGCTGCTCTGCACGTCAGTCTGAGTTTAAGTTGTCTTCTTTGAGCTGTCTGTCAGGAGTGGTTTGATATGAGGAGATTTGAGATAGAGAAGCTGAGTTGTTGGCTCAAATGAAAGAATTACAATGCTTGGTTCATTAACAACATAAATAGCAGAGATAATTGGATACAGTAGAGTAAGGCTCAGAGTATTGCAAAGACTCATCAGAAACACCTGACAATATATTTCAGGGTAGGTTATAGAGTCAGGGACAGCTGAAGGAGTGTGGTGATGAAGCTAGAACAGAGGTCTGTAATGTCACAGTTGCTGTGGAAGTGAATGATGAGATTATATGCCATTTCTTGCAGTGCAGGAACTAGGAGATGTCACTGATGCAATAATATGAGCATGTTTGAAACAAACCAGAAAGAGGTGTTTTTTCAAACATCTCCTAATAATAATCATAGAATGTTGCCAGAGGCTATTGTGGAGGCTGGAAATGGATTTAGAAAAGTAACTGACAAGTTCAGGGATGAGAGTTTCTATCAGTGACAAGTAGCCTGAGGGTCCAGATACAGCTTCTAGAAATCCTTCAGCCACTGATTCCTGGGCTGTGTAGCAGAGAAATAAACATTCTATAGTTTTGCTTAAGGAACGAGTAAGTAAAAAATTATTAGCCACTGAAAGTAAAAGTACATGAGGTCAAATAAATCTATAGTCAGATCCTGAGCATCTGTTCTTATGTTTGCTGCATCCTTTGTATTCTTGCACTGGGCTTTTAGCAGAGCAAAACCTAACTAGCTATATTTATTTCTGTTTGTTTTGAATTTCCAGTGGTCGGTTGTAAACTAGTGCCTGTAACATAACTTAGGTTATCCTATTAAACGTATTTACAATGGTTTCATATGTACTCTGTGATACGTGTTACTTTGTATTGCCTCTTAAAAGCTGACTGAGCATAGGAGAGTGGGCATCAGTGTTCTGTCAAATACTGTGGCTGCCATGCTCTTGTTCTGGATTATTACCCACTGGAAGGGATTATTGTGCTTTACCATGGAAGAGCACTGGCTTGGAGCATGGTGGGCTCCTCCCGCTTGTATTACAGGCTATTCCTGCAACAGATGTAATAGAAATGCATAGAGTGCTTGCAGAAATACTGCCTTTTCACTGCTTTCCTTGTGTTTCCTCACCAAGGAGACAGGGTTTACTACAAGTGATTGCAGACCTGCTTGTCATCACTGGCCTGCTGAAAGGGGCTGCAGTGCAGCAGAGTGACTCCTCTTGATTCAAATCCTGTGTGCAGAGTGTAACACTGAGTTAGAGAAAGTGTACCCCTAAGAGAGAGAACTTCCACAGAGACCCCTCCTTAGTGAAGGAACATAAAAGCCATTGCTTAGCCCTAATCAGCAGAGTTTCATTAGTCTGATACAACTCTTCTCAGGAAGTATAAATGATTTGGCTGTTAAAAGTAGAACTACATGACTGGTCTCAAAAATAGGTCTAGATCTGTTCAGATAAGTCAGAATTTTCTACCTTTTTTGTGGCTCAGGTTCGAGTTTTATCATTAAATGTCTTTGAGGAATTTGACAGCTGCCTTTGAGATCCCCTTCCATCGTTACATCTTGTCCGCAGAAGCACAGTAACAGCTGTATTTTCAAAGCATTATGCAGAGATTCAACCACATGACTTGTGCTAATAACAGCAGTAAATGCACTGCTAAATATCTACATATTCCTTTAAGAACTTGCCTTTTGCTGTCTCAGGGTTATCTTTTGAACTTAATTTTAAGTGTTCAAATTATTTTCTTTAAAGTGTATCTGCATCATCAAGGAAAAGGTAATCCTGCTCTTTTCATATGCCTGTGCTTGGATGAACAATACCCGTGAAATAGTGCTTACAGCAATGCCAGTTTTAAAACTTGCATACATGCATTAACTAGATGTTCTTGGCTGAATGTGTCTTAATACAGTTATTTACAGGCTGCAGAAAACAGATAATTGAGAAATGAAAATGAAAGATTGCTGTGCATTACTTGTGTAAGTAAGCAAAATAGGAAAGGCGGCTTTACAGATGTTTTTTCAAAACCTCATACAAAGAGCGGAGAGAGGTGGCAGCGAGACAGCATCATACAGTTGATGATTTTCATTGGTTAGGATTTGTAAATAATTTGGAACCTTCTTGGCCAGAACCTGTTGGATATGTACCTTGTGCAGTGTGACTTTAACTGGGAAATCTAGTGGATAAGAAATACAGGAGGGAAGAGTGAGGTAGAGAGTGTTAGGTTTGTTCAGCAGGATTACTGAGGGTAAAGATACAAGTGGTGACAAGAGGTTGGGCCAAGGTATGTCTCACCCAGTAGTTTGTTTCTGGTTCTGGCCATTGAAATCCATAAAATGATATGGAAATGAGCTAATGATGTACTAGTCACACTATCACAGAAGTCTCCCAGCCCCCAGCACTGTTAATCTCAGGGTCTTCCTGAACTGGAAGCAGTATTTCTGTGTTTTATAAGCCACGTTACATTGTTTTTCTGTTGATATGTTTGTTCTGAACCCCTGTAAGCTTTATGGCATCTACAGTATCCTCTAGCAGGGAATTCCTTACTTGACAGTAGGGCGGAGGGAAGTGTAGAAGTTTTGTTTGGTTTTGAGTTTGCCTTTCGCTAACTTAATCTTAATACGTAAAGGCAGTAAGGGACAGTACTGACTCAGTCTTTAGCCATGTTTGTAAAGTTAGGATTGTTTTTTCGCCATGTGTATGATTACAACTTTTCATTATATGTAATTAAGTTTCTAATTTTTTTCATATTTGTTCAGTCTTGGAAGTTCCTTTTGCAACATTTGGCCTTTATCTTTAATATCACAGATAGTTTAATAGCTTTACCGTTACTCATTCCTTTTTACCAAGTCATTTAGGTGTATATTGTTCTGGGTAGTCCTAAGGTTGACAACACACTGTATTCTGCAAAGAGACAGCCAGTGAAAAGCAATGGACACCAAACTGCCGGTGCAATCACAGAGGACTGGGTGAATGCAAAGCAGGAGAGCAAAAGTAAGGTGGAGTCTTGAGTACCTGTGACACAGGGCCCTGTGGGAGTCAAACAACTCTGATGCTTGGATAGAGTTGGACAAGGGAATGGCTCAAGAGTGCCCTCTAAGGGGGCAGCTAAGCAGGTCCCTCAGCTCAAGTTCGGTTCCCAAACTAGAGACTGCACCCGTGATGAGGCAGTGGGTGTTTTGAAGTGGTGGTGATGATGTCAGAAGAACTTGTTTTGCTTTTAATTAGCGCATTACACTGTAAAGTTTAAACTCTAGGTAAGAACTGTAAATTTTCTTTTGGTTGGACAGTTCCCATTACTCCTAGGTAGGCTATAGGCACGTTGAAGCAATATCTCTTCAGAGATGATGCCTGTGCTGGAGGTGGGGGTGGCATCAGCTGAGTTAGCTCTATCATCGCTCCCTTGTTCAGAGCTGCTCCAGCCTTTGTCCCCTACATCCCCACTCATCCAGAACAGTTCTCTGCAGCGTGTGCAGCAGCTCAGAGAACAGAAGTGAGCAGGTGTGAAAGGCTCGGGACATCTCTGAACAATCTGTGTTCATCTGTTGTGTGTGGGCATTGTAGTAAAGACAAAGGACGGTGAGATTTATTACCAGAAGTAACAGAAACTTCAGAAACACAACCCAGCATTGTTTCTAATCTACTTCCAGGGTAGATATGATCAGAACTGGAATGCAGCCTGTGTGAATATGTCATTTGGTGAATAAGAAAAAAAATCTTGGATTACAAGTGTTGCATACGGGATGAAGTGTTACCATGCACAACTAGACTTGAGAAGGAGCTTCCTGTCATTTGGGGTATTTCATTGTCTTCTGGGAGGCCTGAATTGCATCAGTTTTGATGCCATGTGGAGAAGGACCTGAATAAAACATGAAAAATGTTCTGAGGCCAAATTCTTAGGTTCTGGTTTTCTTGTGATTGAAAGATGGTGTGCCTACACACAGGTAAATAAATCTGACTTTCTTTGTTCCTATCTGTATCTTGTCCAAAACAACAAAAAAATGTTCTTTACTGATAAAGTGTTTGTATACGTTTTTGATATTTTGGTTTTAAATCATTAAGTTGTCTGAAATACACAGCTATAAATAAGTCCCACCTCTGCGTTTTGGACAAAGTATGTCACAGGATTAGTCTCTGCTCCTACATTTAGCAGTGGTGGCTTTTACTGATTTTGGAGATCAGCACAATCTGCAGCGGACTGTTGAGAAAGCATCTTGCAAAGTCATCATGCCTTACAGAAATTTACTAAATCCAAGTAAACAGAAGCACACCTTTTGCCTTTGTGTATTTATATTTGTATCTGATTGTGTTGCAGCAATTTGAACTTGTATATTATAATTATGTATGTATAATAATGAATTTAATCAGATGTGTCACAGATTAAAGCCTTTCAACAGTGCTAGTCAGCCTTTTTACTTTTTGAGCTATAGTCAGAGATCGTAGCTGTTAGGAGAATTTGGTCTGCGTCAGTTTTCACTGAAACCTCTCTGTGGCATTGTGCCTTATTGCATCATGTCCATGCTTTTTCTGAAGTGTGTTGGAGAAAATGCTGAAGTTACTCATTAGTAAGGATTTTTCCAGGCATTGAATCTCCAGTGGTAATGACAGAATGTTTTTACATGCCATCTAACGTTCTTTTTCAGTAACAATCTAAATAATCAAAAGGGAGAAAAAAAAAAAAAGTGAAATCAGCTGCATAGCAGAATGAGAAATCAAATGCAGGCCTAGTTGTTGAAGATGCTTGTAAACAACATGAGTATGATTGCTTGAAGGAATGATAGACAATTAGTGTCGAGCAAAAAGGAGTGGGTTTATTCAGAATAGCTTGTTGTTAAGCTAGAAAAATCACAACTTGAGGGGGTTGTGTTCATTAATTTTCTAGTTTCCCCTTCTAGGGAAACATTATTTTTAAAGTTAAACAAGATGGGAAAGTGGTTGAGGAAGACACGGTTCTGGCAGGGAGCAGCCATTTCCATTGTGTATGGCAATAGGGTGGGTCACTGCTGTGGCCACCCAGATGTGATCAGGTAGCCCACATCACTGGTGCCTCACATTTCTCTCATCTTGTGAAAGCTGCAGTAATTAGCAAAGCTATTTTCAGAGAAGTGTTTGGTGCAGTTATTACTTCTAGTGCTTGGCAGTAGCTGTAAAGCAGCAGGGATTGCCATCATCAGATGAGCCACGAGCATTTCAGCCCTGAACTGTGCCAATTTGAAGGCTGTGCTGTTTGAGATGTGGTACTAAGACAAGGTGCTCGGAGAGAGGGCAGTGCATATATACAAGTGACGTCTTCATTTGAATTTTTATTTTCCACCATTTTAATTTGTAGTTATTTTGTTTGCCCTCCTAATTGTGAAATTGTTTCCCACTGTCTGACTCAGGACAGTGCCAAATGTTCCAGTGGTTTCCTGATAAGCTTCTTATTCCTGCCTCAATCCCTGTAACTGGGGCTATCTTCTGGAATGTTGTGCCAGGATAGGTGGAGGAGAGAGGCTGCTGCTGAGGAAGCAGTAGTGTCACTGCCAAGGCCACATCAGTGTGTGTCAGCTGAACATGTGATGTTGCTGTGCATGCAAGGTACAGCGCTGCACAGCTCCTCCTGACCTCTGAAGTCAAAATGCATGACATGCTGAAGGCTCTGAAAGTCTTAATAGCTTAGTGATTAGAAGGAAATTGGCCATACGTGGGCATCTCCAAGCAGTACTTTTTGCCTATGCCCATTCTAATGATTGGTGTCTGCAAGAGACATCATCTGCTGGTAGCCATAGGCAGGAAGTGTTTTTCTGTAACCGAATGAGCATCCAAGTGTTTGAGATTTTGATTTTTAAACATAAAGTCATAAGACTTTGTGTGAGTGTGCTAATTTAACTGTTCCTCTGCTTTTCCCTGATTGAAGCAAGATGAGGAGGGGCATCACTTCAAACAGAACTTGTTCATAAATCCTTTGTACTTTTATCTGATGATCAGATATGCTGATAGCCATTTGAAGGGAAATCTTGTAGCTTCATTGTCTTGTTCTGGAGAGTTACTGAGTGCATTATTGGAATTGTGACTATTTGAAAGAACCTCTTGAGAAACATTATTTTTGTGAGAGACCCAGGAAAGCAATAGTCAGATAATCCCATTCACTGCATTTCAGGCAACACAAACAATGCATTGCAGTAGGGTTCATATTGTATTATTTATTCATTAGTTAGGATTTAGAAACGATGAGTAGCTATTCCCTGGCACCAGTCCACTTCAGTCATTCATGGGATCCGGATTTACATTCTTGTGTCAGTCAGGATAAAACTGCCTTAAACAGAATGCACGGATTTCAGTCTCTGTGTACATCATTATCCTACCCTGTTGCAGTTCTCTGTTGGGAAGGACTGGTGGGAGCAGAAAACTTCAAGATGCATCAATTGCTTTTGAAAGCAGAGTGGTGTGTAACTACCTCTTAGGAATCCACAGGAAAAAGAAAAAGTGCAATATCATTCTGGTTTACACCCTCCAACATAACCACCCCTCTCCTCTTTTTCCCTCCCCTCCCCTCCCTTCCCTTCTCCTCGCCTCTTTAGGAGCTATATTGCTGTATGGTTCAAGTGACTGATACAGTACAAGCGTGAGGTGAGATTTTTAGAAATGTGGGTACATGTTCTGCCTCAAAGTCCCTAAAATTTTTTCCAGAAAGATTCCGTGTACAGCACAGTGTAGGGATGTTGTCAGTTCCTTCTCATGAATTCTAAGGAGTTCTTGCATTGTCTCAAAGACGTAAAAAAAAAAAAAAAAATAAATAAATAAAAAGACATAACATGACATTTAGGTGTGAAGTTGTGGATATATTCATTAGCAAAATATGTCTCAGTAAGGAGCAACTCAATTCACTGATAACAGCAGCTCAGACTGAGAAATTCGTTACAGTGGTTAACAACCTTGTAAGCAGAGGTATAGCAGAGAGATGCTGTACCTTGCTTTTCTGTCATTTTCTGGAAGATGATTTGTAGGATTTAAGGTTAAAGCTACTAAAAACTTTGGACATTGAAAATAGTTTGACTTGTGGGTGTCCCTCACATAACTGACTTACTATAGTGTGACCAAGGAATTTTTTTTTCAGTGCAAAATTGTCTTGCAAAAAAAGGGTTATAAACTGTTGCTTGAACATAGCATATCTATGTTCAAGTGTGTATCCAATTGCTTTTGTAGAGATGTGTTTAGACTTGGGAATCCTTTCCCCCCAAAAAAGATGACAATGGTACTGTGATAATCTGAGGGAAGAATATCTTCATCTGCCAGTAGCTGAGTCTCTGTATGATGAACTATGTTGGGCTTCCCATATGAGGAGAGCTTTGATAAGCAACTCCACTGCTTAATTTAATTCCTACTTACAAATGTAATTTTATTTTTTTTTATCTATACTCTCTACCTCTTTGCTAGAAGGTGCTTAACGGGGGCTCTTCTGTTTTTTTTTTTTTTTTTCTAAGGGTGATGTTCAGACCGTGTGTACATCATGAGTAGCTGGCCTGAGTGCATGCCTGTAGAATAGTGTTGGTGACCAGGTGAACTTACCGACTATTAAGTGTTCTTCAGTAACTGCATGCTTGTGTTTTGCCACCATGATAGATGTGAGATGTGCTGCCTAGTTTTGCAGAGGGATATTGGAAGTGGGTGATTTTGGTCCTACCACAGTGCGATGGGGTGCTCAGAGGAGATACTGAAGGTCATTGCAAACTGCTACGTTGCATTGTGGTACCTTCTGTGGATGTGTGATGCAGTTATTCTCAAACCTCATTACTGTGCAGGACTTTAAAACACTAAATTCAAAAGATCCACCCATGCTGTTTTTTAAATGCACTGTTGGAGTATTCAGGTACCCTAAACTGTCATTTCAACACTCCCCAGGTACTGAAATTTGAACTAAGGTTGCTTAATGCTTATGATCTTCTATCAAACTGTTTTAATGTGCTTTTTATCCCCTTCTTCCTCCTTCCCTTTCTCTTTCCTTCTGTCAGTTCAGCAGAGGGTTGTTACCATATTACCATTAAAAATGTGAGCAATTGCATTGTAAAAGAGCAGTTCAACATGAAATACTGTGCAGTAAAACACTTTTCATCAGATTCTACTAGGAAGAAATGTGCAGTTCTAAATAATTAGGGCAAAAATACCAGTAATTCTAAACTGTCTCAGTTATTAACCATGCCTAGATTTCAGTAAAGTTTATTGGGGATTAAAAGTGTGAGTTCTGTTACACTTGGGAGTAGTTTGTTCTAAATTTCAGAGCCGGTTTTCAATGTGATGCACAAATGAATTAAATTCTTGATAATCTTGAAGATATCTTGTTACCCTAGAGGGTTGATACCCTCAGAAAAAAATAAGGACATCCTTTATTCTTAGCATGGGAGAATGGTCAAATCTCTGAAACTGCAAAGTTCATTTCTTTGATTTTACTTTCCAGGGCAAAGCAGCACTTTCAAGCAGCACTTCTGCACTTTATATTTTCATGTGGAGATGTCTGTGGCAGGATGTAGGTGTGTCAGGATACCTTTTCCCACTCCAGTCCTTTAGAGATTTCTGAGTGAAACGTGGAAAAAAGAGACTTGGTCTACAGCTGCTTTTTTTAAATACTTTTGGGGCAGAATCTCAGCTGTGAGAGGTCCCTTCCGTTCCCTTCCATGCTAATTAGCACTCTGATGTGATGTTATGAATCCCCAGTGCTACCACACAGTGTGTGAGTCAGCTTGTGCCCATAGAGTGCGTAAGTGTTATGTTCTCCCGTAAGAAGTTGCAACTGGAAATGGTATTCATGCTAGTAGGTAGAAGAGCCCTTTTTGGTAGAAGAGGAGGAAAGGAGTTTCTCTTCTTTCCATGCTGTATAGGAGGTCAAGTTCTCTTCTTACTGGATGGCTTGTGCAAGTTACCAGTCATGGGAGTAGCAGTCTGAATCCTCACAATTTTCTGCCAGGTAAGGTCCCCAGAAGTCTCAGTAGCTGCTCAAATCTGGAAGCTGGTGAGGAGCCCATCTGCGTGGTCACTCTTGGAGGGTGCTAGGAGGCCTGGCAGTGCCTCTTGACCTGCCTTCCTGCCATGTTTCCTATCACTCAGGACCCCACCACATTCCTTCTCTCTTCGCTGCCTTTGTGTCTGTTGAGCTAGGGAATAGCGAGTGTCTGTGCCGGACTTCCTGGGCCATCTTCCTGGAGTGTTATCCTGCATACATTTGGGGGGGGAATTTTACCCTCTGCTTAGCCCGAGAAACCAAAAATCCAAATGTGTTGCTTAATGACAGAAATCGGTAAAACCCTTCATTTTCAATTGAGTTTCTGTCAGATTCCGACATGAAGCTGGAAAATTGTCACTGTTCTGTTGCGTAGCCTAAATCAGTGGTTAAGGTGAAATGACAACCTATTGATCAGAAATTTGAAATTTAAATCTGAAAGTGAACTGTATCCTTTTATCTTTAAACATATGCCTCTTGCTATTTTGAATGGTTTGCCTTCTACTGACAGCTTGCCTTTAGATCCCAGCTGATAAGTAGCTCACACTGAGCACACTTTTATAACTGTAATGCATCACGCTTCTCGCTTTGGCACAGAGTGCAGCACTCAGCACACTTTGAATATTACAGCTGACCGTCTTGAAAAGGGTGAAACCAGGGTGTTCTGTCAGATGAAGAAACTTGAGCTTAAGTCAGGTCTGCTTCAGAGAAAAGCATCTCAAGAACAGTGCCCTTACCTTTTTCTTCCTTAAGAAAAGCTACTGCATTAAAACTGCAGAGGGATTACTGAGTGGGAAACTGTTGATGAAATTAAATGCTGTTTTTTATTTTTATTTTCTAATTTTTCTTGGAGATAGAATTCTTCCTATTGTCCTCCTCACACCCCGGGCCGGGATCAGGGCTGTGGCCGGCTGTAGGGGCTGTGGCGCTGGGGCAGCACCCTGCCACGGCCGGCTCTCCTCTCCGGTGGTGAGGGTGAGGAGCTGGGAGCTGCAAGGGGAGGCAGGAAGGTCAGCGGATCTGCCCACCCTGCCTGGCCTGCAGAGGGCACGGAGGGCTCTGCCGCCCCGAGGCTGAGCACGCCGTGCCCCTTACCAGTGCCAGTGCCCGGGCCAGCGCAGCCAGCGCACTCCCACTGCTGCGTGGTGTCCCCAAGGCCGGAGCATCGGCGGTGGGTCCCGCTGGCGGCACAGGAGGAGCAGAGCAGCAGCTGCCAGGGCCTGGGGAAGAAGTTGTGCTGGTGAGCACGCAGAGCCCAGCAGGCAGTGGCGCCACAAAGGCCCCCAAGGCTCCAGAAGCATTGCTCACGGCGCCCCAGCAGAGGGGAAGGTGCCTGGGCAGAGCCCCAGCAGCCACTGCACGGCTTGCTGGAGATGTGGCTCACAGCCCCCAGCAGCCGGGGAGCTGCTGCTGTGGATGCTCACCCTTCCTCTTGCCACTGCTCGCGGCCTCCCCTGTACAGGCACTGCCTGGCATCGCAGCGGCCATACAGCTGTGGCAGTGCCGGCTCGTCCTCCTCGTCTTGCTCCCAAGCCGGCTTTCTTCAAGAGAAAGTAGGAAAGAAAGGTCACGAGCTCCTGGGGCACTCACTCAGCAAGTGTCAGTGCTGATGCTGGGACAGGGCTCAGGGGCATCCCTGGCGGCAGGCCAGCATCCTCCTGTCCCCCAGGCAGGCAGCCCCTTTTGTTGGGGACAGTCTGCCTGGAGGGATTAGGGCCTGGGGCTGTGCCCTCTCCTGCCTTGAGTGGGGTGGGAAGGAAGGAAGGAAGGAAGGAACGCACTTGTTGGGCACGCGGATTCCCATCTGCAGCATCTCAGGGAGAAAGCGCTCCCGGTCCCGGCAGTGAGGACACGCAAAGTGCCTGAGGCCCGCCCGAAGCGCCTGTCCCTGTGGAAGAGAGACTCCCCGTGTGAGCAGGACGCCGCTGCGGGCGCATGGTGTCCCTGCGGGCTGGCAGAGGGAAGGGCCTCCTACCTGGATGCAGCCCCGGTGGAACCAGGCGTGCTTGCAGGAGGGGCACACCATGGTGGTGTAGGAGAGGCTGTCCTCCACCACCTCCATGCAGATGATGCACGTGGTGTGCCCCTCCTGCAGCGTCTCCACGCTCTGCTGCGGGCGGTGCTCCCAGCAGAAGGAGCTGCGTGAGGACGGAAGAGTTGAGTGAGGCCAGGGACCACGCGTGCCACAGCGGGGACTCTGCCTGCAGGGCGCAGGCTGAGGGGGCTGCAGCCCAAGCTAGGGCAGCTCGTACCTGTAGTCCCCAAAGAACTGCGAGATGCAGCCCCGCTGGGAGCTGCAGGGCAGGTGGAAGCGGCGCGAGCACCGCTTCTGCCAGCAGGCGACGGTGGCCCCCTTCTTGCGGCAGACGCAGCAGCGCTGCAAAGAGCACAGCAGCCCCGTCAGGGACGTGGCCGGGGCCACTGGCACTTGCCCGGAGCTTGTCCAGAGCCTCGAGGATTTCTTTGCCAGGGCTTGGGCTCAGCTGCCACAAGCCTCGTCTGCTCCAAAAAAGCCCTCACCTTGCGAGCTGCCCGACCCGCTACCCGCCTGATATCCGCGCAGAGGAATCCGAAGATTCCTTCCCCTTCAGCGCCTCGCTGGTACAGGCCCTGGGCTGGAAACTGGAAGAGAGCAAAGCCCCGCAGCTGCTCAGGGCAAGGAGATAGGGACCGTGGTGGGGAGGCTGTGCTGGCAGCGCAGCAGGAGGAGGTGACAGCCAGCGAGCAGCGCGCTGGGGATGACCCAGTCCTGTGGGCTCCAGGTGCCAGGCAAGGGCTTGGGGAAAGGCGCGGGCAGCCGCGGGGAGCTCACCAGGCAGTGCACGTGGGCGCAGACCCCGTCCACCTGCAACATCGGCCCGCAGCCATCCAAGCTGGTGTCCGAGCGGTGGCACAGCACGCACTCTGGGGGAGGCAGGGCGGCAGCCATGGATGAGAGCATCCCCCCACTGAGCACCTGGCAGGTGTCCCCGAGGGCCGCCCGCAAGGGCCTGCTCGGGGGCTCCTGGCAGGGCGTCCCCGGCTGTCCACAGCCCAAGCGGCTCTGCACAGCCCCAGGGGGTGCTCAGGGCCCTCCACCTCCAGGGAGCTGCTGGGGCATCTGCTCTCACCGTCCTCCTGTGCCTCAGGGGCCTTCTCCTCCTCTCCGGCAGCCATGCTGCGCAGCAACTCCTCGCCTCGCCTGGCCTCGCCTCGCTGCCAGGAGCTGCTGCCTCCACGCCTGGCGCTCACCAGAGACGCAAAGTCCCCCCCAGACTCGCCTGTGTCACTGGTGTCATAGTGCTCCCTGCGTGTCACTAGGAGACCATGGAGTGGTGGATGATGCGGCAGGGCCCAGGAGCTCCCCCAGCCTCACAGACACCCCCTGGGCTTCCAAGCCCACGGTGCAGCCTCTTCATCCCCGTGAATGGCCGTGGTGGCTTGGCCTAGGCTGGCGGCCAGGTGCCCACCCAGCTGCTGTCTCGTTCCCTCCTCAGCTGGGGAAGGGAGAGAAAATTCGAGGGAGAAACCCTCGTGGCTTGTGAGGAGGGCACAGGGAGATGGCTCACGGGCTGCAGGAGAAGCAGAGAAGTGAGAAACAAAGAAAGAGCAACAGCAACAGAATTTCTAGATTGGAAGAGACCTCAAGATCATCGAGTCCAACCTCTGACCTAACGCTAACAGTCCCCAATAAACCATATCCCTAAGCTCTGCATCTAAACGTCTTTTGAAGACTTCCAGGGATGGTGACTCCACCACCTCCCTGGGCAGCCTGTTCCAGTGTCTAACAACCCTTTCGGTAAAGAAGTTCTTCCTAACATCTAACCTAAAACTCCCCTGGCGCACCTTAAGCCCATTCCCCCTCGTCCTGTCACCAGGCACATGGGAGAACAGGCCAACTCCCACCTCGCTACAGCCTCCTTTAAGGTCCCTGTAGAGAGCGATAAGGTCGTCCCTGAGCCTCCTCTTCTCCAGGCTGAACAAGCCCAGCTCCCTCAGCCGCTCCTCGTAGGACTTGTTCTCCAGGCCCCTCACCAGCTTCGTCGCCCTTCTCTGGACCCGCTCAAGCACCTCGATGTCCTTCTTGTAGCGAGGGGCCCAAAACTGAACACAGTACTCGAGGTGCGGCCTCACCAGAGCCGAGTACAGGGGGACGATCACCTCCCTAGCCCTGCTGGCCACAGTGTTTCTGATACAAGCCAGGATGCCGTTGGCCTTCTTGGCCACCAGAGCACACTGCTGGCTCATATTCAGCCGACTGTCCACCATCACTCCCAGGTCCTTCTCTGCCTGGCAGCTCTCCAACCATTCCTCTCCCAGCCTGTAGTTCTGCTTGGGGTTATTGCGCCCCAGGTGCAGGACCCGGCACTTGGCCTTGTTGAACTTCATACAGTTGACCTCAGCCCATCGGTGCAGCCTATCCAGATCCTCCTGCAGAGCCTTCCTACCCTCGAGCAGATCGACACACGCACCTAACTTGGTGTCATCTGCAAACTGACTGAGGGTGCACTCAATGCCGTCATCCAGATCATTGATGAAGATATTAAAGAGGACCGGCCCCAGCACCGAGCCCTGGGGGACGCCACTAGTGACTGGCCTCCAACTGGACTTGACTCCATTTACCACGACTCTTTGGGCCCGGCTATCCAGCCAGTTTCTAACCCAACGAAGCGTGCGCCAGTCCAAGCCAAGAGCAGCCAGTTTCTTGAGGAGAATGCTGTGGGAGACGGTGTCAAAAGCCTTGCTGAAGTCAAGGTAGACCACATCCACAGCCTTTCCCTCGTCCACCCAGCACGTCACTTTGTCATAGAAGATCAGGTTCGTCAAGCAGGACCTGCCTTCCATAAACCCATGCTGACTGGGCCTGATCGCCTGCTTGCCCTGCAAGTGCCGCATGACAACTCTCAAGAGGATCTGCTCCATGAGCTTCCCTGGCACTGAGGTCAAACTGACAGGCCTGTAGTTTCCCGGGTCTGCCCTCTGGCCCTTCTTGTAGATGGGCGTCACATTTGCTAGCCGCCAGTCAGCTGGGACCTCCCCCGATAGCCAGAACTGCTGATAAATGATGGATAGGGGCTTGGCCAGCTCCTCTGCCAGTTCTCTCAGTACCCTTGGGTGGATCCCATCCGGCCCCATCGATTTGTGCACATCCAAGTGCCATAGCAGGTCACCAACCAGTTCTTCGTGGATAGTGAGGGCCACATCCTGCTCCCCATCCCCTTCCACCAGCTCAGGGTACTGGGTATCCAGAGAACAACCGGTATTGCCACTAAAGACTGAGGCAAAGAAGGCATTGAGCACCTCCGCCTTTTCCTCATCTCTTGTAACTAAGTTTCCCCCTGCATCCAGTAAAGGATGGAGATTCTCCTTAGTCCTCCTTTTTGTGTTGATGTATTTATAAAAACATTTTTTATTATCTTTAACGGCAGTAGCCAGATTGAGCTCCAGATGAGCTTTGGTGAGCTTTGGCCTTCCTAATTTTGTCCCTGCACAGCCTCGCTACATCCTTATAGTCCTCCCTAGTGGCCTGCCCACTTTTCCAAAGATTATAAACCCTCTTTTTTCTCCTAAGCTCAAGCCACAGTTCTCTGTTGAGTCAGGCTGGTCTTCTTCCCCGCTGGCTCATCTTTGGGCACATGGGAACAGACCGCTCCTGCGCCATTAAGATTTCCTTCTTGAAGAGCGCCCAGCCTTCCTGGACCCCTCTGCCCTTCAGAACCGCCTCCCAAGGGACTCCACCAACTAGTGTCCTCAGCAGCCCAAAGTCAGCCCTCCGAAAGTCCAATACAGCGGTTTTACTGGTCCCCTTCCTGGCCTCGCCAAAAATAGTGAACTCCACCATTTCGTGGTCACTCTGCCCAAGACAGCTCCCGACAATCACATCCTTTTGATTATTTAAAGAATAGACATTTTAAAGGCAGTTTATTGATGACCCTAACCCTTTACTGCTTAGCTTTATTCTCTGTCTGCTCCTGGAAGAGATCTGTTAATTGTCAATATGCAGGATTTGGCTCGCAGACTTCTCATCTGAGGACTGAACTGGAGAGTAGGGGGAAGGACACCTGAGAGCACTCAGTTCCAGGGAGCAGCTATAGCAAAGTTGTGATGTGTGCATTAACAATTCTTTGTCTTTCTGGGCCCTGATTATTTATCCAAAACTGAGTTTTCCCTCTCTTTTATGTATTTTACCTGGCTGCTTTGGGCTACTGGGCACCTATATTCAAATCCATTAGAGAATATTTTGAGTACACTTTGCACAGTGCCATATTTCCAAAGAAACCACACCAATAAATCTTTGCCATAAAGGCCATTCTTAGAGATTTTATGCTTATGCTGGCTAACTTCACTTTTGCAAGGAACACTTGATAGAGCATTTCTACCAAGGCCCTAAAACGGCCAGTTTCTCTGCTTTCATCAACTAGAGCAGATGACTGTTTTCAGCATCAAAAGCAATGTAGGAGTAGGCTGGTGCTTTTTCCATCTAGAAAAGCAAATCAATTTCAAATTTTGCTCTGCTTACAATTCTGGCTGAGATGGGCAACCTGGGGAGGATTCAGCACAGTTTATTTTATGCTAACCTGTCAGGCTGTATCCTCAGGACTATGCTAATAAATTATCCAAACAACTATGGGTGAGATTATGTAAGGCACTCCTAAAAGGATCTCATTGATCTGTCACCCAACAGGGACAAGGAAAATAGGATGACGTGAAACCATTTTTGTGTTATCCTAATAATGAGCTTATTCTGTGGGCTCTACTGTTTTTAGACCACCATGAGGTTCTGTTTTGTACATGACTGTCTGCCACGGCCACTGTGATTTGTCATATCTGTGAGTATCACCCTCGTACACTCGAGGTTTGGAGCGAGGTCTCAGAGAACAGGCTTGGGTCTGCCTTTCCCCAAGGCACACCAAAGGTTCTCTGACATTTTATAAAGGAACTAGACTAGACCTAGGCATCTTATCTTAAGTACTGAAGAAAACCTAATACTGACTACCTCACAGATTCCAAAATGAGGAGATGGATGCCAGTATTGTGAGATGAGACCTTTCTTAATCCTTTTGTTTGTTTGCTTGTTTATACTTCTGCTGCACAAGGTTTATTTCCTGTGGAGATGGTATAATCCCTACCCTGGGGGCAACTGGGACTTGTACACTCAGTTCTTCTAGATCTTGGACTCTTTCTTAAATTTAAAATGGTGAATTTTCCTGACTGTCCTGTGTGTGAAGCATTAGATGTCAGAATGACATTTCTGAAATGCAAAACTTACCTGGCACCTGCTGGATTCACTGGGAGTCCCTGCTGCGTAATAAATTTGCTTTTAGGTTATCTGAAATATCTAATTTGCTCTATCTTTAATAAAATATTCTTCTGTTCCAAATGGTCTTGAATTTCCCCATCAAAACATGTTATTCTTTAATATTCCATTTCCAAAATCTCTCTGATGTACGTTTGACTGTTATATGTTATCCATGTCATGTATTAATGCTACAAGTGCTGTGCAGACCTCTCTCTTTCAGGTCCTCAGTAGCCAAAATAGCTGTCTGGAAATGTTGTGGAGGTGGTTTTCCAGAACTTTTCAAAAATCATGGCTATTCTGACTACTTTTTAGTTGAAATTCAAAATCTTGAATGAATTGTGCCTAGCATGACAGCTCTGACAATTGCAGTCACACCTTACGGCCTTAGGCTGTTCTTTCTCTGGACCTTTCCTTTTCCACCCCACTAGTTCTGCTCTTAAGTACTCTGCCCTTTGGAGTTGTTGACAGCCCCTGATTTTTGCTGATAGTTCTGTGCGCTGTGTTTAAGCATCAGTTGTTTCAGAGGTCCGGTGCTAATGCTGCCTGTAGTAATTGCAGAGTCCTCCCCTTAAATGGCTACAGCAGCGCTGCTGTTCTGTAAGCACTTCCAGCACAACCAGAGGTGTGACTGTCTGCTTGCTTGAGGCAAGAACTGTTCTCACAGGGTTCAGAAAAAGGCATTTTAAACCCAGCAGCAATGCCATTGATGCTGATGCCAACTATTTAGCTTCCATCTGGCAGTCTTTGCCTCCTGCTTTGGAAGGAGATATCTGCTTTTCAGGCATGGTTTTAGTATTGTTTGGAGCCATGCTGCCGACTCAACCATTTCCAGTTTATTTCTAGCTTCATGTAGTTGGGAAAAGGAAGTTCCCAGAGAGTTTATCTGCTTTATATGACAGAAGTTTAGCTGTGTGTCAAAGAGCAAACATTAACTTCAGTCAGCGCTGCAGAAAGGACAGTATTAATGACAATTACTACGTCATGTTGGATGACAGCAGTAATTTTTTATTGTAGGTAATTTGGTGCAACTGTAGACTTGTTACTAGATTTATGTTGTTCTGACCAGAGAAGATTTTTTTTAATTGCTTTTCAATGAATTTTCTACTGTTAACCATCTGATTTATTATATAAAAGATATTCTGGCATTTGCTTTCTATTCATCCAGGGACTCAGCTTGCAGTGTATTCTAGAGTGAGGTTTTACAAAGAACAAAGCCCATGCCCTCTTCTTGTCTACAGTTGTGTGGGTGAAATCATGACTTTTCCAAAAATTGAAGTGAAGACTTGAGCGGCAGACCAAACTGTTCACCTTTCTCATGAGATGCTCCTGTTCCTAAAGCAGTGCCCCTTGGCTCTATAAAGGGGCCCATTCTGTTAGTGTCGCGGTCGATTTTCCCAGGATGGAGTCGGTTGGAAGGAGCAGCAGTAGGAAAGGCAACCACCACAAAAACTAAAACGTGCAGACTGCTCAGCCTCCTAGAAATTGAACAGGCACCAGCGGGGCAGTGTGCTTGCAAATTCAGTTTGACAAAGTGAATTGAGCAATTTTTCTGCTGCAGCTGTTTTCTTGGCACTCAGAAGAAATGGCTAGTCATTTCCAGGGTACAATTTACCAAGAATGGAAAAGTAAACTGATAAACAGGGCTGCCACTTCAGCACCAGCAGCATAGCACTAGGTAGGCTGGGACTGAATTTGCAGCAGACTGGAATGACTTGAGCAGGCCTGTCCTAGAGCACCAGAGATCTTTTCTATGGACATACAAACACTAACTGGGGAAACACAGGGGCAGGTAGCTTCCCCTTCTCAGTAGCTTGTGGTTGGGATGTCCCAGTGTCTGCTGGTGTGTGCATGCTGTTTGTAGTCTGTGTTGTCTTGCTGCCCTCGTGGTTTGGAAATAATATGAGTACCTGAACTCTCTGAGCTTCTTGCTGTTCTGGACAAACGATGTGTTGCTGGTTTTAAAGGTATTTGGTAGAGTGCAAAGTGGATTTGTGAAAGAGAGTTATTTCTAAAACTAAATGAGAAAATAAGATCTGTGAGAGAAGAATAAATTGACTTGGCTTGTTTAAACACTAATGGTAAACCTAATGGAAACATAAATAAGATTATTAAAAAAAAAAAAAAAAAGAAGAGAATAATTGTCTTTTAGTGTCTACAGGGTGTAGAAACAGTTAAAAAATGGAAGAAAAAGTTTTTGATGATAAATGTATTTAAACAGTTGGATAATACAGGTGTTATATATGGAGTGGTAATTCGTGTGGAGAAAATGGTTGATATTAATAAAGAAGGAGGAGATTTGGGAATGTGGCCATGAAAAAGGCCACATTCTCTTCCTGAAAGGTCTGGCTGTCTCATGAAGCATAAGTAGAAAAAGCTATACTCAAATCAAGACAGAGGAGGAGAGCTAAGCTTGTTTAGATCAGAAGGGCTCTAAGAAAGAAAAGGGATTTCCTAGTTGGATTCTGGTTTAGCAGTTTTGGTTTGAAGTCAGTGGGAGCCTTGGAAGAGGTGGGTGAGGGAGGACTTGGAACTGGCCTTTGTCATGGCAAAACACGCATAGGGAAGGCAATTGTTATGGCAATTGATACGTTAAAAACCTAAGGCTCATTTGGGGCAATTGACCCCAACCAATTGGAGCACCAATAGTCAGTAGTAGGCTCATTTGCAGTCCTTGCTCTGTGGTCTGACTTTTGAGAGCATGAAACATCATGCAGGAAGATTCGAATTATGCATGCAGAATTATGCATGCCACGAGCTATGTGCATGCGGAAAATACGTGCTTAGAAAAGCTTGTCGCTCCTTGTACAAACAGGTGTGGGCTTCTGTCTGATCTGTGAAGATCAAGCAAGTGAGCTGCAAGCAGGTAGTTGTACATGAAAGAGAGCAGAGCCAGACATCATTCAGCCTCACACCTGAGGTCTCTTGCTGGAGCTGCAAGAGAACTCTCTTAGTTTGCACTTGTATTGATATTGTAGGCCATAAAGGGCAATGTTGTTTTCCTGTGTTGTATCAACATATTACTGGCATGCCATGCTTTATTTCCTTGTTAATGCTAAAGATCAAATGCTATCTATGAAGTGTTTTGCTTCTTGGCAACTATGCAGCTGTTTGGGGAGCTGGTTTGTAAGCAGTGTAGTTGGCAGGGGGTGGGAGGGAAGGAGACAGCAGCATCCAGTGATTCTCAGACCGGAGCCCTGCACCAGTGAGGTGAGGAAGGTTTGCTACAAGTGTTGTGCAAAGTCAGATTCTTGCACTTTATTCTAAATAAAGAGGAGCCCCAGGAAAGCAGTGGTGTATACTTAGTCCTAAACTTATGCTCTGTGCTAGGTAATGCTCCTATACCAAAAAAAAAAAAAAAAAAAAAAGCGAAAACCTTTATGTAGCTTTGCAGTGATAAGCTTAATACCTAGGGGACCCATTCCAAGGGTCCTATTTGAGTTGCACTGCAGGGAAGAAAACTGTTCCTGCTGACCCTTGAGTCTGTTCTTCTTGGTACGTACATTCAGGAGTTTTAATGTGAGATTAACTGTTGACACTTCTTGGATTAACATCATCCTTTATTTTCCCTGATAGTCTGTAGACGATGAATCACAATAAACTCTGCATGTGTCAAAAAAAAAAAAAAAAGGCTATTTTTTTCTGCATAGTCTAATAACCTCAGTTACCAAGTTTGACAGCTGTCAAATATACCCTAAAACTCTAAAAACTCTTAAGATTTTGTAAAAAAGCTGGTATAAAAAGGTTTCTGAGATTTTTTAAGCTTTAATATCTGCAAGGATTCCACAGAAAACATGGGATGAAAATGGACTTTCGATTCTTCTGAAATTTTTAGTAGCAAAATGATTTTTCTGACCACCTTTATTTCAGTACTTGGCCAGGTAAAATGGAGAAGATTTTAACCACTGTGCTGTGTGCAGCTGCTAGAACTTCGTGCTGGATCCTCAGGGTCTGGGCCATCTCTGCTTTATTTTTATGGCTCCAGAGCTGCCTACTGTGGCAAACAGGTGCACATCTGCCAAACAGGGAGGGTGAGAAGGAATCTGTGCTCCCAGCAATATGTTGCCTTTTGGCACCTCTGCACCTCCTTCTACACGAATCTTTTGGCAAAGCCACAAACCTAGCAGTCAGTTGCATATTTACAATTAGCTGAATGCCCAAATAATAATAATGATTGTCTTCTTTCATAGTTTTTCATGAATAAGTGATTTTTATGGAATGCAATTTGATATTAAGATGTGTTCTTCTAATTGACTTTTTAATCTGAGTGTTAAGATTGCAAAGTCTGGTAGTGAGCTGAAAAATATTACTGAAGTAGATCCCAGTGTAGAGGACAGCCTGGAGCATGCTGATGACAAAGTGCACAGGGAGTCTGCTTTACCTTGTGTACAATTCCAAATGGTTTTTACAGCTTTTTTTGATGGGGAAACAGGCTGTGCCATCTACAGCACACAGAAAGGGACACAAGCTCTGCAGCAGACCATTAAAACATTAATGTTGAAAGCTGTCAAGAAATCTTGTTATATCGTGCATAAGTTTTCTGGTTGGTCACCAGTTTCTATCTTCTGCATGTCTGTCTCGCTGCATTTTGGTGCCAGAGCAAAGCTTGGTGCAGTGGCTTGTGCTGCTTGATGGCACGGGCCCCGCCCTCCCTTCCCCCTTCCATGTTCACAGCCAAAAGGCCCGACCAGGCTTGGTGCTGCTTTGGCTGCACGCTGAGCTGACTGACCTTGCTGATCCTGCAAAACCTACTCGCTGCTCATTTTAGTTGCTTGATCAGCATGTTGGCTTTGTTCCACATGACATGGGGGTTGGAGGGTGAGAGGAGCATAGCCTTGTTCAGGAGATTAGGTTGGCAAAAGGCCATGACAGTCTCCTACATGTTAGAGCTGGGTTCCCAGTCTTCCTTGGCATTGTCATCTCTGGAGAGGTGCAGCAGGTACAGGTACAGCAGAGACCTCACTGAGCCTTTCTTCACAGACACGACACTTGGAAAGCCAGGACCCATCCCTTTGCATTTCCTTAATTCCATTGGTTTGTTGTTTTTTCTTTTTTTAATTGCCTACAGCATTTTTTAACCCGTACAACACATTCAAGGCATATTTGTTTTTGTTTCATTCACAGATGATTGAGAAAAAAGATGCCCACTGTGGAGCTGTTGTCTTATCCAAGAGCAGGAACCACCAGTGAGTGATACGTTGTGTAGTACAGATAGAGGTAAGCCCTTCAGCACCCTGGTATTTCCTACAAAATCTCTTCATTTTATCTTGAATTCATCATTCCACTTTGTGGAATCTCTTTCACAGAATTTATTTTTACAACCTTTCCTGCACAGAATTTGCTGAGAGATGTTTATTTCATTCTGAGAGGAATATAGAGTACATAAAATTTCTTCCTTCTAGCTGTACAGTGCTTTAGTTAAGAATCTGATGATGTTTTCTTTATAAGCCTCTGGTTTCAAGGTTTTATATAATGTCCTGAAAAGGTTTGGCTTAAAAAGTCATTTGGAAGAGACATAAGTGTATGTTACCTTTCTAAAATCACTGAGGCATTTTGCAAGTTCTGTGTGATGCAAAAAAAAAAAAAAATCAGCTTTTTGTGTACCTTTTTATTTGTTCCTAATGGCTTTAAACTTTTAGAAATGTTAATGCTAAGACCCATGTGCTTAGGTTTAGGCATCTTGATGCCTAAGAAACCTTTCTGTCTTTAGCTCAGTATTTGCTTCCCAACTGTAACTAATGTCAGAGATGCCTGTCCCTGAAGGCGCATCCACGTTTACTCTTTGTTTATAATGTTTCCTTTCTTTGGACATCTTTCAGTTTCACTACTTGTTTACAGAGTAACGACTGGCAGATTAAAAATTGCCAATCAAAGGATTAAATCATGATAGAAAGAAATGCAATGTAACAGTTTATTACTTTGTTCAGTGTCATGCTCATGGCATGTATTTTAAGAAAACTGAGCTTAAATCTTGTAGCATGGTCAGCTTAGACATTAAGAGCTTAATGCATATGCTTGAGGATCCAAGCATCAACCTACAGCCTTTCAGAATTGAAAACATTTTTGTCTTTAAGCTGCATACCACTGGGGACTCCATAGCTTAATGTAGTGAGAGCCATGTGAGGGAATTTTTGAAGTGTACACTAAACTACTTCGGACTGTCTCTCCTGTCTGATATATTTACACAAGAAACAATCCTCCTTGTCAACCCTGGGGTGTTACATAGAAAATGGGGCAAAAGTTTTTTTCTGCAGCAGCTGCCCAGCAGAGCTAGTGCTGGTATGGATATCACCACATCAACCTTTCACTGTTCTGGGTACATCTGAATTGATTTGAATTCTAAGAGTTTAAAATGAATTCTGACATTTTTAAGGTATGTCAAAAGTGATTCCTGGTTTTGAAGAAGTAACAGTGAAACTAAAAAAGAGAAAAATAAAGATAGATAAAGCAAAGTGATAATGCATAATGTCGGTTTCTGATTCACTTTGATTCCTGCACATTAACATATTATCTGCTAGTCAACATTTATAGATCGGACTTAATTTATATCTGTTCTTTTACACAACTTAAGCCAAACCACCTGATGCAGAGAAAACATTCTAGTGATTTAGAACAGTTTTGTTGCAGGTCCTTCCATATGTTTGGATTTGAATATATGTAATGGGAATATGTAATATAAGCTTCATGCATATATTAAGTTGTACGCTTGTCATGCCAGTAAGAACACCAAGCTGGATGTTCTAAACCTAAGACCAGAGAAATATTTTTCAAAAGAAGTCTGTGATAGTACTTTGATCTCTTTCTTTTGAACAGAAAAGATAAACTAAAGATTGGATGCACAGTCTGATTTCAAAAAATAAAATGAAAGAAGGAGAAAAAAGGAATAGAAATTCAGATTGTAAAATTCTGACTGTGTTTTGAGGAAGACTCATTCATATGCTTATGCTCTTTTCACTTCTTGGTACCGTTACCTGCTAGTGCTTCTCATGAATTAAATAGTACTTCCCCCTCCTACTAAATTTAAGTGTTAAACTCATTCAGGAAAGCAATGATGAATTTGATGGCTGAAAAATGTTGATAGACAGAAATGAAAATAAATCTAGGTCCATTTTTAAAAATCATACCTAGAAAACACAAGCTCCATTTAGTTCCATATGTCCCTGTAGAAAACTAATGCATTGCTACCAGGATGATGAATAGGCTTTAATGGTATTACAGAGCTCTGAAAAAGTCTTCCAAGTTCCTATCATGAATAAAATTAAGAGAGTCCTTCGGTACCCTGTTTAATTGTGTTCTAAATATTACCAAACAAATTAAAGTATTCACAGTGTAGTTTTTAAGCTAAGATATTTATGAACCATGTGTTCTCTCTGCAAAATTAATTCGGGCGCTTTAGTGGTTGTTGTTTCTGTCTATATACAATTTCTGCTTTTATCTATATGAGAAACAGTCCTAAATGATTTTGATATATAAGTCTAAGACAACTGATCACTGGTGAGTGATGGTAGGTGCTTTGAACAATGGCCTTGATCTGAAAAGTTTTATAGAATTGTTTCTCTTGTTGGTTGGTTGCATGTGTCTTCTCATCAGAAAAGAGAAGGCAGCATAGCCTGTATAAAAAAAAAATAAAAAATGGAGGCCAGTGGTGTCAGAAAGTTGAACTAGAAAAGTGGTTAATAATGACCTTGTTTAACTTTGATTTTGAACCTGCAGTGTGCTTAGAGCTATACTTGGAAAATCATCCATGTTACTCATGGGACAAAATTATATTATTGAAAATGTTTCCTAAGCCCTTACGGGACCTCCTCATTTTCTCTTGTGATAATTGATAAAATTTGGCTGAATGACAGCTTGGACATAGATATGTGCTTGCATTTAATACTGTCATTTAGAGCCAAGGCTGGTGGGGTCTCTTTCCCTGTTCCTATTGTTGTATAAGAGTAAACGCACATCAGAATTGTGTTTAAAAACGTATAAATTTTACATTTGCTTTCTTTGAGTTGGGTGGTGTCCAAGTTTATAATTTGTGTATCTGTGCTGGTACTAATTAAGCCCTGCTGGATGATGAATGTCTGAGTTTTTTTCATTTAACCTGT
Source organism: Anas acuta (assembly GCF_963932015.1). NCBI lineage: Eukaryota > Metazoa > Chordata > Aves > Anseriformes > Anatidae > Anas > Anas acuta. The sequence goes on from NC_088987.1 coordinate 18,035,778, forward strand.
GTCAATGCTGGAAATACTGCATTGCTTGTTCCATATTATTGAGACAGTTTTTAGCAGCACATATTTTTTTTTCTTTCCTCCAAGTCAGCAAGCTATTGTTAAGAAAGGACCTAAGGTTGGCATTCTGGTGTTAAAGCATTATTTTCATTGAGTATTAAATACAGTGTTTCATGAGTCTTCTGTTTCCCTGATGCCTTTTGTGTTAGACATACCAATTAGAATTTGAAGTCAAGGCTAGACTCTTCCCACATGCCTGTTTGTCAGCTCCCGTGTGTCAGTGCAGGTTCATCAGACTGTAGTCTATAAAGAAATTATTAAGCTTGGTGGGTTTCTTTGTGGGTCTGTTTGTTGTTTGGTTTGTTGTTTTGGTTTGGTTTGGTTTTGGTGGCTATTGTCCTAATTTGACCCTAGAAAGGCAAGGTCTGGAATTCTCTCCAAATCATCTGGATGCAGTGGCTGAACCTGACCAGTGCGCATCAGTCTCAAAAATATTAGGTATGTGAAGAATCAGAACAAAGAAGTCTTCTTGAAGACAAGGAAATGGTGTCCAAAGATCTGAAGTTGAGGCACACTTATGCCATTTGGAGTTCTTAAAAGTGTAGCAAAGCCATGATGCTAGTATTGTATCAAAAAGGAAGGTTTGTGAGTGATACTAAGTCTGTAATTGACAAACTGTAGTATCAAGTAACTGACAACCTATAAATAATTCAGTAGGCTGCCAGATTTCACAGAATTAAAATATGCTTTACATCAACTCTTAAACTGTCTCATCAACATGCAAACCAGACACTAAAAAAATACATGTATAGTGTATCAAATACAATAATCCTTGTACTCACTTGACAAACTGAAATCTTCAGACATACACTCTACTAATGTTTGTCTTTCAGGAAAGAATGCAGTGGCAATATTGTCAGTGCTGAGTTTTTTTACTTGGTCTTTGTTTTGTAATCTGGAGTGTCAAGGGCAGTGATTTAAGCAGAATACTTGTGTTACAGTTCCTTATTTAATAATTAAATTAAAAGTTTATTTTACATTTATTTGTGAAGGGTATCAAAAAGGATATTTTATAGTCAGAGTTATATATATATAAAAAAAAAAGGCACTTAATTCCCTTATACTTTTAGGCAGTACATTTTAGCCCCTTCCTAACACCGGTCTTAAATGCTGTTTTGAACTCTTACCTTAAGGTTTATGTCATATGTAGTCAACAGAAAACACGTTTAGAGTTATCTAGTGATGTATTAAAAGACACAGAAGTCCAGGAGCTGGGGCAGGCATCTTCCCTTGCCCAGGATGGGAGTCTTACAGGAGTTGCAGATTTCTTCCAAGAAACATCTTGCGAATAAAGATAGGGGAGCTAGCCAACTGGCTTAACAGTGAACTCAATACGTTAGCATCAGACCTCTTCTAAAGAAGGTTGTACAGAAATTGTTGCTTGCGTGATGGAATGTGGCAAGATGCTGGCTCGAGGAAGGCCAAGTAGAACAGTGGGTAGAAAGAAAACTGCTTTGCTCAAGGTGAAGGGCTTATCCATTGAATTGCTGGGTACCTTCCTCTCATGGGGAGTAAGTGAATGCTGCATGTTTCATATGGCATCATGCTCGTATCGGTGTTCAGAGCCTGGAAGAGTGGTTTGTGTGTTTCTGTCCTTTTCTGCATCATTAAAGCAATCTTTTGTAAGATCAAGTAGAAATATGGGGGCAGATTTCACATTAGCTGAGAATCTGGCCTGTCACTTTCTAATGAATTCCTGGAAAATATTGATGGGATTCCAGCAAAAATAGCAGTAGAACTGATAAATAGAGTCCAGCGAAAGAGAGATCAAATGGGATGAAAAGCGTAGCCATTCACAGTGTTTTACTCATTTTGTCAGAGTGAGATAGAAACTATCTTGTTTTAGGGATATAATGGACAGATTTTGCTTATGCTCTCAGCTTATGAGGCCTGGAATTTTTGCATATAACGTGCCATGTACTTGAGAAGGAAGAAGAGTCCTGTAGCACAACATCTGCTCAGTGAGTGGTATTGCTTCTGAGTGGGAGTTTCTTGGCTGTATATTGGTGGTGGTCAGCAGTTCCTGTACTGGTCTTGCTTGAGGTGATATGTGTTATGGCAGAAATAACTGAGGAGCTCCTTATGACCCTGGCAAGGATCCAGATGAATAAGAAAAGATTTTCAAGAAGTAGTAACAGTAAGTTCACAAATAGGACTTGCCTGCAATGTGTATCATCTATATAGTAAGCAAGACTTCTACATAATTGAACAAAACTTCAAGATTTTGTGAAGTTGCGTCCTGCTACTATACAACACAACAAAAATTGTTTTGCAATTCAGGCCAGAGATCAGCCATCTGTGTTCCAAGTAGGTCTGGTTTGTGGCTGCACCAACCGAGCCAAGGATCATAGGTTTTATCAAGTATATAATGCAAGCTTTGTTTTCAAGTCAAGGGTGGTAGGAAATCCCCCGGTAAACTGCACAGAATGCACCAGAAAATGTAACAGTAGATTCATGATCGCATCCAAATTCTGTGACCAGGCCCTAAAATACCAGCAAAGTCTTCCTGATAGGTAAGGGTTTCGCAGGAATCACAATAAGGTATTTCAGCCTCGTGTTTATTGCCAAGGCTCCCTGGGACGTTCAGGAATGACAGGTTGCTGCCTATCACTTCTTAGAAAGGAATCGTGGTTTCCATGGCAATGGGAAATGTATAATGTACCTGAAGACCGGAGGGCACTTCGGCATATCTGATGGTTGTGTAATTTTGTGTCTAGTCACAACTAAATTTCACAGGTAGAATGCAAAAGGTAATCTGTGGCCCCAGTTTTTGATGGTTTGATGAATGAAAGACCTTTCCAAGTTGTGGTTGGGTAGTGGCTCAGTAAGTATCTCAATGCCAAGATGCCTTCTGATCCTTTGAAGTTTGCAGTGAGCACTGGTGAAATACTTGTATGTATTGTCCTAGCTCTTTGCTCTGCTGTTATGGTGGAGGGTGCCTTGAAAGGCAAACCCCTTATGGGTGAGGCAAGAGGGACTTTATTCCCTCTAACTGGCTCCTTCTGACATTGCAGAGATTTCTTTCTATGCACTGTCTTTACTCAATGGAAGTCTGTTATGTTGGACTTCTATAGCATCTTCATGTTTCTGCCGTTTGTTATTTCTGTCAGGATCCCTCTGAATGGCAGCGATTCAACTTTTCCAAAGTCAGATGAGAAACTTACACTGATCTTACTGAGAATTTCTAGCTGGAAGGGATGCTTTCAGTTAGCATTTAAGATCCAAGAACAGTTCAATTTTCTTTTTTCTCCTAAGGTACAAAAAAAATTGATTTTTTCTTTGTTTAATAGTGGCAAAGTAAATTGCCTTCCCAGTTTCCTTGCTTTTAACTTACTGTGTTATATTTAAAGCAGAGGGTTAAGAGGGGAAAATATCTGTGGAGATTTTGCAGTTCCATAAATCACGAAAATGAAACTGGTGGGCTTGAATGAAATCCAAGCAAGCAACAGCTTTCTGGTAATGTGTAACGTGATTACCTGCAAGCTCAGAGCTTAATTTTATTTCTCCTAAGCATTCATCTGGGCAGGCAGCAGTTTTGAATTAGTGTCTGTGGAGCACTTCTGGATTTTCTGGTGCTGAAATAATTTTTCCTTCCCACCATAGCACGTTCACTGAAAACTACCTCAAAGGCAGCTTCTCAGAATTGGATAAGCACATGTAATAAAACCTGTGGTCCGCTTCTTCCCTTCTCTTAGACTCTCTCGAAATGGTTTGTATCAGGTATTTCCAAGGGAGCTGAGAGCAGGGATCCTCACATCTCTGAGCTGTGAGGGGATGGGTCAAACTGGCAGATGAGAGCACTAAATGCAACTGTAGATGGGCACCTGCCTCTGCTTCATGTTAAGTTTTCATGTTTTAAAGTTTAGCACTTGTTTTTGAAACAAATTTGTGTGGGTTGTAGGCTGTTAGAGTTGTATCTTCTATGCTGTGGGAACTACAAACACTGATATTGCACACACACGCACACAAAAAAAAAGTAAAAGGTGCCAAAATTCCATAACCAGGTTTTCATTCATGCTTGTCTAACATTATATTAACACACATGCTATTAATAAGATCTAGCCTGATTATCAATTTGAACAAATCAAAACCATTCTGCTCTGCCCTGGTCAGGCCTCACCTGGAGTACTGTGTCCAGTTCTGGGCTCCCCGATACAAAAAAGACAGGGATCTGCTGGAAAGAGTCCAGTGGAGGGCCACAAAGATGAGATGGGGCCTGGAGCATCTTCCCTATGCGGAAAGGCTGAGAGACCTTCTCAGCCTTGAGAAAAGAAAACTGAGGGGGAATCTCATCAATGTTTACAAGTACCTTAAGTGTGGGAGACAGAGGGATTTGGCCCACCTCTTTTCAGTGGTTTGTGGGGACAGGACAAGGGGCCACAAAATAGATCACAGAAGTTCCACACTAACATGCAAAAGAACTTAACTTCTTCACAGTGAGGCTGACAGAGCACTGGGACAGGCTGCCCAGGGAGGTTGTGGAGTCTCTGGAGATATTCAAGGCCCATCTGGACACCTGCCTGGGCAACCTACTGTAGGGAACCTGCTTTGGCAAGGGGGTTGGACCTGATGATCTCTCAAGATCCTTTCCAACCCCTACAGTTCTGTGATTCAAGTTCTTCTCTTTCCTGTTAATTTATTTGGTATATGTAGGGGAAAAAACCACATCCGAAATACATTCTAAAAACCTCCAGTACAGGTCTGCGACTTCATTCAAGCGTGTTATCACTAGGCTGGGTTAGATTTCTTGAGCTTAGGGAAAAGTTCATTCAAAGAGGACGTAGTCATCCTCTATCAGTCATTAGGGCAAGTGGCTAGAAATTTGTGGTAACATTTCTCAAATGTAGATCTTTGCAGCGGTATTTAGGTTGCATGCCCAATGATCGTTACCATAGTGCACATCAATTATCCACTCATGTCTATCAAATGACCATTAAGAAATTTCTAAAAATTAGCAATCCGACAAAAGAGCAGTGGTTTGAGCTTGCACTGCTCTCTGCCTGTGGCTAGGCAGTACCGAGATTCAGTAGTGGTGAATGGGTTGGAAGACGAACGACAGTATTTGGCCCTAAGTCTGCTGAGAGGATAGGAAAAAAGAGATGTGGAAAGCAGGTATGTGCATGTTAAGTGCTCAGGTGCACCCAAAAAAACACAGGTAAAAATGTTCTGATCTTTCATACAGGAAAGTACTTCCATATATGTGAAAAGCATTTCTAAGGAGCCTTGTACTGTAAGGTTCTGCATTTGCTCTGTTCTCATGGTTAGTGAAGAGTGACAGGTTTGTGGTGGTGCTTTAATGTGCCATTTAATACCTTTTAACTTATTTCCCCTGGAGATATGAAAAGGGTTAGACCTACAGAGCCTTGCCTCCCTTCTGTACCTGTTTATGTCCTCCTAGGGACCAAGGATCACTTGCTGCAAAATCCACTTGGTACTTTGATATCCAAGTCAGAAGTTTCTGAGTGGTCACCCATACAATGTGTAAATGCAGGAATATATCATCTGCTGCTGTTAAAATCTCACCAAATGTATTTTTATGGCTTGTTTTGAAGCACAGATTAAGTACCACATAGGTCCTTTTTTTGGATTTCATATCTATTCATTTTATTGTCTTTATGGCATTACCTAGGGCTTTTGGAGTTCCACAAAGTCTTGCCTTGCTCTCTGTGTCTGTGTTCCGTCCTGTTTCCTGCAGCAGGGAATTCTCTTAGTTTATCTATCCCAGGTGCAACTGCAGAGAATCTGAATTGCAGTATCAGTGTAATCTTCTAGTACTGCACGTGTAGGTATTTAATTCTGCATTTCAGATCAGTTCCTCACCTGAGCTGGATTTCCAGGAGTTTTCTCCCTTATAGCTGATACTTTCCAAACTCTGTGTGTTGACTCAGATGGGAGCAGAATTAGGTCAAAAACTGCCTTTTGGGAGCACAGAGTCAAACCATCATCTCAGCTGAAAATGCTGAGATGCTTTCTTGAATGTGTTCTGGAAGCAAATGGGCATTTTAACTCTCCTGGTTGAGAAAACTGTATTATCTGCAGAGTGAAGAGAACTGCACAGAGAATCTATTCTTACAGCAGCTCATTTGTACAGGTACATCCTTGTGTTGTCAATGCTCCTTAAACTTGCTCATATGTGAAAGTTTTCAAACTATTCAAGATGACAGTCAGTCATCACTAGTGGACTAAGACTGTGCTATGCAGCTTTCACGGTTTAAAAGTCCATTGAAATGGCTTTTCCTACAGCATCTTGAAGTATATAAAATGCTCTGTACTTGTAGGGTTCCTGTGTTCCTTCTGCAGTCGAATTTACAGGTTACAATGGCTTAAGGAGTACTTATGACTGGAGCTATGCCTCTGTGATACCTGTTGACCTGATACATTTTCTGTGTAAATGACAGCTGCTTATGGTTAACTGCCTATACTCACTTAATAACTGAGAGAGGATTTATTACATCTGCCAGATGTAATGATGTGGTGACGAGAACATGGATAATAAAACGTTGCCATCAGAATCCTTTTCGGACTGAAGATGAGTTTCATTTTTCCATTACATGTGCTATTACTCATCTCTAGATGATGCTTCTACTGTTATTGTCACTGGCTGTGCATCACAGATTAATGGGGCATGCTAACCTTTCCAGTCTCATAAACTGAAACCTGACTCCTCCATATTTCTTGTGCACACTGCATTGTCATTAACATCACCACGATTAACATCGAGGAGCAGCCACTGTTCTTTTCTCCCTGCTCAGAGTAGCTGTGTGTCCAGTTGAAACAGCCATTCATTGCTTTGAGGAAGGGCCATATGATGATTTCTGTGTAGTTTGCAAGGGCTGTGGGGAACCAACACGTAATGGGCTGGTTAAATAGCAGATAGACTTCGTTACATGATTACTTTGCTATTTTTTTTTGTGAACAGAGCAATTTTTTTTACATTAAAATTTACTTTTCATAACTTATCATTTTGACTCAATTGCTCCTTATCCTCTATGGGCATTCTGAGTGCAGATAATTTTAATTAAAAAAGCCGACAGATACCTAACATGAAAAATATGAAGGAATTATATTGTATTCCTTTTAAAACATAATAATTGCTCTGCTAATATTTTATTCTGTAATGATAGTCTATACCAGACGGTTTTAAACTATTCTCCGTAGAGAAAAGGTAAGATTTTTGATGAGAGCAAAATTTGCTGCTGCTTCTAGGGTCTGAGATACGAATTCACTGAGAAAAAAATTCTATTGACTTCAAGCACTTTGGATCGGACTCATGTGAATACATTTAGGAAAGCATGTGAAGTACATGATTAACCTTCAGGATGTGCTCAGGTCACTCTCCTCAACAAAGCATGTAAGCACTTGCCTAAATTTGAATATATGATTAGCTGCCTATACGGTTTGCTGAAGAAAGATCAAAGCACTACTACTTTTAGCTAAAGTTATCTACCTAGTGCTGTCTCCTTGGACTTTGTGCAAAATTCCAAAATGTCAGCTTTTGCTTTCAGTCTTTATTGGATTTCTAATGCAGTGACAATTTAAGACAATTTTATCAAAATTTTTTGATTTTGACTTCTAGCAATTTTTTCTTTCTAGCAAAATTCAAAACTGAAAATTGAGCCAGAGTTAATATACTGAAATTGAATTTTAAAGTTAATTTTATCAGAAACCTGTATTTTATTACAAAGCAAATCCGCATCACAAAATGAAGTCAACATCAGTTTATTTCGCTGCAAAATTTATACTTGTTGAAACATTTTTTTTAGTTGGAGAAGTGCTTCACTGAGAAATACCTGCTTGACTAATGCAGATGTTTTGAAATAAGAGCAGGTAATTAATGTTTTTTTTTTCTGTTTCACTATTGAAACAAACAAACAAACAAAAAAGTGACATTAGTCACTTAGTTTTGTGACATTTGGGCATTCACTTAGTAGAGTTTTAAACGTTTGCTAGTTAAATGTTTCCAGTTACAGGAAGGCAAATATAATAATTAAGTATTATTTCCCCTTGCTTTTCAAGGACCAGAATTCATTTAGAGTTCTGGAGATGATTCTGTGATTGTAAATGCAAAAAAGAATGATGGGTTTATACTTGAAGAGACCTCCCAGATCATTGTGGCACAGTTTGATCTAAGCTGTCTAGTAAACACGACAGCTGTAGTCTGATCCAGGATACATCCCACTTCTAACACATAAGTTAAGTTTGAGTGTTTTTATCAAGACAGCATTTCTGGCAATAATATTTGAGATGGGTTCAGACACCAACCTGGAGGTTGATGTGGAGCAGCACAGTTTCACCTTTGTTTTCTTGATACGCAAACAGGAAGAAAAACCTGCAGCTGGATGTGGACTTGTTAAAGAAGAAAAAGTCACTTGCTTTCTAACTCTTCCACCCCCTGGTAATGCCTGCAGTTCTGGCTGTGCATGCTGCCTCTGTGTGATGCTCCCTGATGTCCTTCCTACAGCAAAGATCTAACTTTCATGAGTCAAAGCAAGGCGTGTGCGCTGTTTTGCTGGAGGAGAAGGCAGCCAGGCTGTAGTACATTCATTCACCATGGGTATCCTCTCCAGCATTTTATTTGCATTTGCCTGCTGTAGACAGAATTTGCATCTGTTCCAGAGGTACCATGCTGTGTATAAAGTATTCAGCAGACAGATGTTTGTAATAATTAGCAGATTTTGACTGCTATCCGTTAGGCTCACAGCAGGCGAGATATCTAACACTGATGTTCCATAGCCCACTAAGCCTGCTGTAATGGCCCCTGCTGAGAAAACCTCTGTAGTCTGTTCATCAGGTAAAACAGGACAGCAGTCCTACAGCCAGCACTCTGTTGCCGGCTATCACAAGGAGGGCTGTGTCCCTTGATTACGGAGAGCAACTTCTGCCCGGTTCTGGGCTGTCCTTTCCCTAGTCCCAGTTAACCAGGTTGGCTTCACATTGCTGATACCAGTGTGTAAATCTTAGAAAATGGACTCAGACTGGGTATAACTTGACCCCCTCATCAAGTCTGGGTTGCACTGAGTGAGCCACTGGTGTACTAACACTCATGTAAAAAAAAAGGGCTCATTTAATTCTGAGTGGAAAGCTTCAGTCATGTAATTTCACAGCACTATCACCATTGTGATACGCAGCATACATAATGTTCGTATTTTGATCAAAGGCATGAGGAGCTCTAAATGTTTCTCAGTAACTTTTACTCACCCCTGCTTGTAGAAAATGAAAATTAAAGAATTATGTATTGATCCCTTTGGTGACTATCCAACTATAGTTCTCCGAGAGGAAATTCCACAGCACCACTACTATATAAAGTAATATAAATCCAAAAGTTTTGTACAAATTTGCAGGTATTTCTACAGCTCTCTTTTTGTAGGATTTAAAAAAAAAAAAAAAAAAAAAAAGGGCAAATCTCATCCCCAGAACATCATTATTATACTCCTCTTTCCCCTCTACCACAATTCATATAAGAATTTATTAGCTAAAAATCATAGGTTGCTAGGTTGAAAGGCCTTTATGTTAGTCCAGGATCTTAATGTTATTTCTACCACAAAATCCCGGTGTTTATTCTTTAGCAGTTATTAAAAGAACAACCAGTAAGTTTGTATCTAGCCAAAAGAACATACAGATTTATAATATCTAGAGATTTTAGGGCCTTCTCTACTGTCACCTGCTAATGCAGAATTACCTTGTATGTGCAGTGCATGGGAACCGTTGAAGAGATCCCTCAGGCTCTTTCTGAAGGACACAGATTTGCAAGTGACTGTTTTTGGTGCAGAAACTCTTGTCTTTCAGACCTGAAATGAAATAAAAGCCTGAAAAACTTATTTATTTGATTTTGCTACATTAATTTCAATTGTTTATCTGTGAGACCAGCCTGGAGGAGAGACAGGAAAAATGTAAGAAGTTTGACAAAACAGATTTAAATATAACTTCATATTTGGAGGGATTCTTTTTCCCCTAGAAGATTTTTTTTCTGTTGCCTTTAATTACATCTCTATGGGTTCATTTGCTTGGCAAGCTTAGAAAGAGAAAGATTGAGGAGCATTTCCATGCCAAGATGATTTCTCCACGTTCTTACTAATCCATACTTCAGAGTAGCTTTATCGGTAATTGGTTTGTGTATGTTGGCAGTGCTTGATAGCTTTCAGCTGGGTTTGTATACAATCAAATACATTTCCATAATCTACAGAACATTGTTCTCTTACATCTTGTTTGTTCTTCTTTTCCAAAGTAACTTTTTTCAAACATTGTGATACTTGACGTTAGATGTACCACTGTAATAAAATGTATGTGTAGCTAAGGTGGTACTTAGAAGAGTAAACCCCATGCCTGTACTGTGCTTCTTAGGAATTAGATAAAGCTCAACTTCTGGGACAAAACTCAGAAGAAACCAATTACACAGGGGAAATCATCATGAAGATACTTTGTGCTTATGAATGTTATCCTTATAAAATGGCATTTGATTAGTATTTTTTTTTTGATCCAGTAACAAAATGTTATGTCAGTGAATCATGTTATCAGATATTTCACCTTCACTGATGGCAAGTTGCTTAGCCAGAAGGTCTAAAAAGTGCTGTGCTAAAAAGTGCTGTGGCACACAGCAATAATTGAATAATTTCCCATTACCTCCATATAATCAGAGTGGCTCAGGTCGGAAGGGGCCTCAAGAATCATCTAGTTCCACCCCCCTGCCATAGGCAGGGACACCACCCACTAAATCAGGTTGCTCAGGGCCTCACCTAACTTGGTCTTCAGGGATGGGGCATCCCCAACCTCTCTAGGCAACCTGTTCCAGTGCCTCACTACCCTTTGAGTGAAGAATTTCCTCCTAACTTCTTATCTAAATCTCCTGTTTCAGTCAGCTTCTTTCAGTACAGCTCAGCAGGAGGAGGTGGCAGGATGCTCTTTGCCTCTGCTGGCCGTGTTGGTCTGGGGATAACATTTCTCTTCTTTGCTGGTGAGGCCATGACCATGACAGGTTTTACTGGATAAAGCCAACAATGCAAAGCTGCAGTAAGCAGACAAGTGTAGATTTGGGATTTGAAAATCCATGAAAGAAAAAACCTGAAGGAAGCCACTAATCTTCCTGTATGTAAAGATTCTGAGTGTTAGCAGCTAAATAGAGCACTGCTTGACTGGGCTGGGGATAAAATGTCCTAAACTTACAGCAGGGGAGAGCTAGGACAAAGCATTGAGCAGGAGAGCTGCACACTGACATAGCGTGCACAGGAAAGCAGTGGAGTCTTCAGACAACAGAGAGTTGTCCTGGCTCTGCTTGTGTGACACTGCTGCGTCTTGCGTGACACAGCGTGACACTGCTCCGTGCCTCTGCCACTGCTGTGCTGCTGGCTGCTGCCACGATGCAGTGCTAAGCACCGCATTCGATGTCCCTCCATCTCCTGAGCTACCCCAAAAGCATATCGGAGAGGTGACCGTGGCATCCTGAGGAAGCCTGAGATGTGCTGGGAGGCAGAGGTCACTGCGAAGTGGACCAAGCATCCTAGGGAGCCAGCAGCCTGCGTTTCTGGTTGCCCCTGCTGGAAACCAGAGGCCTCAGCTGCTCACAACAGGACTGAGAGTCCAGAGGTGGACCAGTGAGGAATTCAGGGTACGGGCAGGCCTGGCTCTGAGCTGCTTCCTGCCGCCAGCTCCAGTGCTGGTGTCGTCTCACACTGGTGCTGGGCGCTCGAGCTGTCGGTAGTGTCAGGGGAGAAGCAGGCACACCCGGCAAGAAATGTTTTTAGCTGTCATTGCTTTTACAGAGCAAAGCCTTTTTTCTCCCCGGTTTTGTCATTCCTTTTTAAATTTGACTGTTACTGTGAATAATGCAAATTAGTGGTTGCCACCTGAGGTAAGGCTAATTAAAATGTTAAATGTGACTTTCGAAGTCTACCACTACTTGGTGGCGTTACACACTACAGCCGCCACTTGTTTAACTGAAAGCTGCTTCACAGCCCTTGGGGTGGCACAGGCAGTGCTGGGGATGTGAGCTGCGTGCTGCATCTAGCAGTGATTAATGGATTGCAGTTAGAAATAAGTGTGTACATGTGTACGGTAATCTTCGAAGATTACAAAGTGCAACGTCAAAGTGAAAAGTCTGACACGGGGGCATTTCTGAAGACTTAGCGACCCCCTTCGGATCCTTTCACTGTCGCTCCATCATGCTGTCAGCTTCTGCAGCTCCCTTGCAATCTGTGGCTGCTAATGTGTTTATAGGAAAACAGTGCTCAGTGGGAGGCTCTGAAATGGTGCTTAGTGTTTGTGTGGAGAAGAAGATTCATGTCTCTGCAAAGGGAATTGTGAAAATGCACTTGTCAATGTGCATGAGGTAAATGAAGAAGCAGATATGTTTAATAGGTCACTTGTAGGATGACAGTATGGCTCCCCTCTGAGGCAGGCTTCATCAAGGCTGTGCTTATGTATGTGTTGGTGGTGGTTTTATTTGATTTCCCTGCCACAGGAGCAGTGCAGTGACACCAGTAGCCCTTGCAAACTGAGCGTGAGTACAGGGAGCTCAAGGGGACTAACTGTGGGGAGGGTTTGCTGTTACGGAGACGCTGTGCAACCCCCTGAGTCTGCTGCCCATTTCTTGCCATCCTTCCTCCCTTCCCACCTCTCCTCGAGCCGTACAGCCATACACACACGAGGCAGTTGTGCATGGCAGATGAGACAACAGGCATGGACTGAGATATGAGAGGGTCCCCCTGGAGAGAAGGAGGAACTTCTCCATGAGGACAGTCTGGCTTTGGAACAGGGTGTCCAGGGACATTGTGCTGTCACCGTTCCTGGTGGTTTTCAAGCCTGGTTTATGTAGAGTACTGAGCAACTTCATCTGAGCTCACCATTGACCCTGCTTTGAGCAGGCGGTACCTCCAGCCTGAATTACAGGGTGACCAAACCCTCCTCTGCTTCAGAGGCTGCAGGGATCCTCAGAGGAAGGTACGGGCAGGAGATTGCTGCTGCACGAGGAGGCTAATCGGGATCATTCTGGCCACATGTAAAGATAGGTGTTGACTCTAGGGTATGACAGGTAACCAGCAAAAGCAGTGTGAGAGACACAGAATGGAGGAGTCCCTTGGGAGGATACAGGGTGTGTGTGGTGGTGACCAGTAGGCGCCCCTGTTCTGGATCAGGGCCTGACAGGACACCAGCACTGCGAGGAAGGTGAGCGTCCCCTGGGCAGGTTTCTGTCTGCTCTGCTGCTGGAGCAGGATTTTCCTTTTGTGCTGCCCACGCACCTTGGGTGGCAGACACTGCCTGCCTTCCTTACAAGTCTCCGTCATTGCTTCTTGGAATTCTCAGTGACAGAACACAATTCAGTAGGGCATCCAGTGGGGATATGCTTGTAAAAATAAGGGGATCGTAAAGCAGGTATTTTCAGAAGAACTCATTGTGATTGTACATGCTACTTACCTGCAGACAGAACAAAGTCCGAACCAGGAGGATATTCCCTGGCTGGTGTAACATTGCTTGTTTCATGGCATGGCAGATAGTGTTGGGGCATACTGGTAAGGAGCTGGAAGATAACACACGTGGACTTGGGAACTGTTTCAGCTCATCTTACAAGCTCTCCAGAAGGTCGCAGTTGTAGAGGGCTGCTCTCACAGAGAAACCAGCAGCCTGCTTTAGGGGGAATGTAAAGGCAACTAGAAAGGAAAAAAAGTTACATATCTGACACAACAAGGGAGGCTGATGGAGTGTAAAGCAGTAAATGTGGAAATTCAGGGTGAAGAGGAGTGAGAACAGAAGAAATATTATGTCATCAGCAGGACAACTGGAAGACAGACCAGGACAGAGGAAGGGGTCTTGTTAAGCTATATTAAAACACAAGAAATAAGTAGCATTTATAGCAGTCTATTCCTAGCAAATAGTAATACTGCCAGTGAAAGCACAGAAGAGGTGATTTTTAACAGATGTGCTGGTTTTCTTGTTGAGAAAAGGCAAAGTGTATCCCTTCCACATAAGAATGTGATATTTTCATCTCACACCGTGACTCAACAGTGTGTTAGAACCTTCTTGAGCTTGGCAAGTGTAGATTAACTTGCATCCTTTAGTTGTAAGAACTGGCCAAGAAGTTATGTTATAGATTTTTTATGGTTGTTGTTTATTTGTTTGGTGTTTTTTTTTTTTTTGTTTTTTTTTTTGTTTGTTTGTTTGTTTGTTTGTTTGTTTTTCATTTTTTTTTCAAAACTCTTAGAATCCTGGGAGAGTTTTGAGGCACTAAAAGGAAAGGAATGTTTCAGTACTTGAAAAGCAGAACTGGGTTGATCCATGTTAATAAAATTCAGATAAAGGTAAATTAACTTGATATCAGAGTTGGACAAAACTGAAGGACAGATGTGTGATTCTCATAATAAACAACTAAAATAACACTTTAACACTGATTGGTATTGGCTTATGGAAAAATAGATCCTTTTTGATGGTATTATAACATTGTTTGATGAAATTAATAGTGTGTATAATACACTTCTGCTTGGTACCTTGCTGTATTGTGCCTGAGGAAAAATATGAGATCATCTTCATTCCTGTCAAATTTTATTTCTGGATGATATGTGTTGTGGGACTGTTCAATCATTACCATGCTGGTGTGCTTTTAAGGAGGTCCTGCCATATTTTTTTCTGTGACCTGAGAGACGTACGAGACACACTGAAGTTACTGAATAAAGCTTGCAGATGTCACGGCAGCTCTAGAATTGCAAAAGGCCAGATCACTGTTAGAGGTGTAAGAGATCAGGATGCATTGTAACATGGCAAAGTGTAAATTTTTGTGCTTAAGAGCAAAGAAAGCAGCATACCATTTCAATGTGGAAAGGGCATTCGGGTTATTTCTTTGTTTGATTGTTGATTTCCTCCCAGATCTGAAATTTGAACATAACTGCTTTGGCTTTGGGAGTCCCGCTGCCAAGAGAAGGTTGTCTTCCCTGTGCATGTCCCCAGAGGCTCCGTGTCTGGCTGGAGCTGGCTGGTACAGCTCCCTGAGCCTGAGCCATGCAGCCCGTGGCATTGCAGCAGGAGGGCTCTGAACTAGGGGTAAATCTGAAGCTTTGGGCTCACATAGCTTTGTGATGAAAAATCAGATGTGGGTCCTACACTGAGCAGGTGAGAGCCCCAGCGATACTTCGGGGTGCTTTGGGTGTCTCATTTCTCTTTGAACAGCCCTTGCGGGCCAGCATTACCTCCTGCTCACTGTAATAGCATTTGCCCTTCTGCTGCCACCGGGAATTCGTTCTGGCTGGGGAAGGTGGGATGAGAAAGCATCACTGGAACATCACTGGAAGGACTGGAAGTTGTGCAGTTATCTTGTGACTCTGGAAACTGGAACTCTTCAGTGAACCATGAGGAAAACTAAGGTGATATCCCTTTATAAGTAGCTGTGGGAAGATCCAGTCTTGGTAACAGACTTCATTCCAACCAGTAAAAATGTATGAGAAGCCTCAAGATTTAGGGCATGTAGCTAGACGTGTTCAAAATGTCAAAAATAAAAATGGCAGGTAAATATTTAGTAGTAGACATTACTTTATGTCCAGAGAAATCTTTCTGAAATTGTGCTCAAGCTCTACAGTGTTGGCAATTTGAGAATTAGTACTGAATTTTAGTCCAAAGAAGTGCTCCAGACAAGAACTGGGAGAACTTTAAGGCCTGTGTTATGCAGGAGAGCATCTCGGTGATTGCAGCAGTCCTTCTGGGCAGTACAGTCTCTGACACGTGGGCTAGCTTTTAATGGAAAGGGTATCCGGGAGAGTCTAGGTTGATGTTTGCTCATGGAAAATTTCTATGTAGTCTGGGTACTAGGGAGAGAAAACACTTATGTGTGTGTTGGAAGGTACGGGGATAAGAAATTATCTGTAGTTTTCTTAGGAATGGCAGTCAGTAAAAATAAAGAATACGGTACGCAAAACAAGGAATGCAGAATCTCAACGTGCTTATGCACAGCTGGGTGCAGTGCAACCAGTAACACCTGCAACACGTTTGGTTACAAGGTAAATATGTGTATAATAACCTAGCTCTTCTTTCCTTCCAACCAAGTTTTCACACCAGCAGCGCTGCAGGACAACCTGACCCACCCGACTCGGTAGGCAGTGTCTGTCATATGGCCTTGCCAGAACTGATCATTAGATTCCCTTCTGCCAGTGCTGGGGGTTTGGGCTTGGGTTGTTTTTCCAGCAGCAGGGTGAATCCCCTGGGAAAAACGGAACATATGTGTGACTTTCTGCAGCACTGGAGGAACCCAGAGATCCTCTCAGCAGTGCTGGCTCAAATGTGCTGATGGTGCAGTTTAGAGCCCGTATCAGTAAACTGCATTGTAAGACATGTAAACTGCATTGTAAGTTGCTATAATCTGATCCCAAAGTCAAATGAAAAGGCATTATCAAAATAACCTTGAAGAGCTGTGCAAGGTCTCTGTGGCCACTTCTGCACACCTCAGATTCTGCTGGGAGAGGCTCCAGGATGCTGTGCTGAGTCTGGGGTACTCGTACGTCTGAGGGATGAGTAGGTGCTCAGCTGTGTACGTAGTACTTTGCAGCACTCCTTGCTCTCTTCCAGTGTATTTCTCTTAGACACCACTCAGACATGGGAGCTCAACTACGTGTAGGAACTGAGACAGACAGTATGGGAAGAGAAGATGCTCCTTTGTTTCCCTGTGACGTTCATCCACGTTGAGCATGATGAGAGAAAATCAGCCCCCAAGTCCACCACCTACTTGTCAGAGGGGCGGACAGAGAAGTCCTCTCCATGGAGGGGAAGGCAGGCGGAAGACAACTGCTTGAATTCTCCTACCGTCTAGTTCTGTCCATGCAGGTTAGCTGAAAACACGGGCAAGTAACTGCCTGTTGGCGTGTCCCAGCTGCTGCCAGTCCTTTTTGGGTGAGTAGACAAGCTGGTGGTTGTTGCCAGTCCATCCCAGGGAGGAGTACAGCAGCATACTGCCCTTTACTGACCGGAGTCTGAAGTTTGCCATTAAAACTTGACACTGCCTCTGCTTCTCCTTTTTTATTTTTTTCTTCTTCTTTTACAATATTTGTTGTGGTTTTCACCTAGTTAGTTCACATAGATTCCAGTAGGGTTTCTGGACCACATCCAGCCTTTTCCCCAATTTGAATGAATCAGATTAGTTTCAGTGCACATTAACGTGTAACATAGAATGAGGGAAACCTCTGAGCCTTCTGAATTGCACCATTGTTCCTTAAAAGCATTATGTGGCGAAGCCAGCCATTAATCACTCCCAGTCTTTAAATTATGAATTGTTAATGAGAGTGCAGAAAAAAACACAATACAAATGAAAAGTGGATTTCATTATTAAAGCAATTTAAACTTCATCTCTGTAGAAAAGTCTGATGTTTCTGTAACAGAAAATAGTTATGAATCTTAATCATTAACCTGAAATTATAAATTTTCATGCATCTTTCTCACAAAGAGCAAAAATATTCAAGGCTTGCTATTCCCTGTGTGTCATATCTTCAATGCAAGGAGAAGCAATGCAAGCGTTGATCAGTGGGTTTACTGACCTGATGTAGCTGATTTACTCTTTGAGTAGTCTCGATGGTATTAGTGCGGGTCCTTTTTCTGGAAGGATACTACTGGGTGTGCATAAATGTATCAGAACAGGTACAAACGAATGATTTGACACACTTGGAATTAGCTTAGGCCAAATGCAGTGAGCTCCGTTCAGCCTTACAGGAAACTAGGTCCCCATGTGTTCCCTCAGGGTTTTGTGAGTAACCACTCTGCAGCTTGAGTAACACCTGAGTTTCAGAGCAAGATTAACCTTCTGTACAGTGTTTGCTGCTTCTTTAGGCATTTAAAATGTTTTCCTTATAGTGATAAGGATTTGTTATGATCACAGTAGTAATTTCAGCATTTGCAACTGGAGGGAGAGCAAGCCAGCAAACAACACGCTTCCGTAGTGTTGCATGTACATCTGGGCAGAGGTCGCATTCGGCACAGCAAGCACTCCTGCGCTTTACTCCCAGATCCCGAGCCTATGAAAAAGAGAAGATTCATAGGGAAGGAAAGGGTAATAGCCAAGGGGGAGCTGGGAGTAGGTCTGAAGTAAAAGCTGGTTAGGCAGACTTGGCTGCTTTAATAAAGAGAAATGGAAGAGAAGAATAAAAGTGATAGAAGATAATGGGAGATTATAACAGACTGGTGGGTGGGAAGCAAGGGCAGAGCGCCCAGTGTTTTTGTGGGCTTACTGAGAGCTTACCACAGTCACCACGGGAAGATCTATAGTAGGGTCACTAAAACTAGAGTAAGAATTATAAAATGACTGGGGAAGGATGAATATTGCTGGTGGTTATTTGAGGACTGTTTTCTTGCTGCTTTTTCTTAAGCAATCAGTGAGAAGAGCAGCAGTACTAGTTGGAAGTGAACAGTAAGGAACAAAAGGTAGAGCCTTTGTCTGAGGGAACATGGTCATTATGCCATCAGGTTTGTTTGAGGTGCTTGCGAAGAAACAGTCAAAGGCAGCAGCACAGAAATACTAGATTTTAGAAAGGTAGATGTGAGGGATTATGTAAAGACTGGGATAAAAGTGATTGAAAGAGAGCTATTGTCCAAAAATTCTGCTCAGGAGCAGCCAGAGCTAGGGTCTGTGCAGAGGAACCTCTTCCCTTTCAGCATCCTTGCTGTTACTGGTGGTAGAGGAAGCCACCTTTGTTTAGCAAGAAAAGTGGTGTTCAGTCAGGGCTGGGTTAGAAGGGTAGGAACTGAATGAAGAGAGTGAGGGAAGGTACATGTATTTCACCACAGAGTACCATCAGCGACACTGGGTTTGTCCTTATTCATTCCCACTGGGACAGCAGGGATTTCAGCCTGTGTGGATTCTCCCATACGGATGAGAACTCTCCCAGAGCCCAGGATCAGTAACGCTGATGTGCTCCCTGTGCCTCCGCTCCCCTCAGGGCACCGCGGGCTGCGACTGCCGCCACCTGCTCCCACGTCCCCCTGGTTGGAGATTTTGTGGTCTTCAGGGCACAGCCTTGGGCTTCAGTTTTGAGCAGATTCTCACCCATCTGCAGCCCTCTGCCTGCCTTTACTGCTGTCTCCCAGCACAAACCTCTGGGACTGGCTGTTTTGTGCCCACAAGGAGAGCAGGGAGACAACAACTCCCCCAGCAAGCCTGTGCCCAACTGGCTTGTGCTGCTCCACATCCTGCTTCTCACCGCGGGCCAGGAGGGGAGGAGGACGTAGCCAAACACTTCTCAATGTGCAGAGAGGTGGGGAAAAATAGATAACGTCCCTTTTATTGAAATAAGTGGTGGTTAAAAATCAAAGTGAAAATCAAGTGTACATACTTGAAGAAATATTAAATTCCTTTTAATACTTATTTATAATAAATAAACAGATGAAAAAACAGACTGACTTTTTATAACATGAGTAGTGTGTGCTTATAGACAGCTTTAATATCAGGAAAAAGTGGTAAATGTGGTTACCTGCTGAGGTTATGAGCAAGCTGTTGGACTCCTACCAGCTGACCCTTTGTAAAACATCTGTACTTGTTGTGAATCCTGTGCAAACTCAGAGCAGAACCTTCACAAGAAATGGGAGCAGAAGCTGAGTGAGGTGCAGGGGGGCTGCTGGCTGCTGGGTGTCTGTGCTGCAGCTGCCTGTGGCCCTGCTTTCTGGGAAGGGGAACTGCTGCTGGAGGCTGGGGATGGGGCATTTTTGCTTTTCAGTAGCAGTGTGGGAATTTGGAGTGCTGGCTGGGGAAGGCGGAATGTGAGTAAGCTATACTAACTCATTAGCCAAATTGCCTTGTCTGCAGCTTCCACCTGCAGGGGCTGGCAGCATGCTGGAGAATGGGCTGGGTGCATCTGGGCACCCTGCAGCCCCTCCGCCACTCCTGCTGCTCACAGTTTGCTGTCAAATAGAAAAAGTGTGCAAAAAGGTGTTCATGGGTAAAGCTCACTTTCTAATCATCTCTCCTCACAGGACTGGTTCCCAAAGGGATAGGAAGAGGGAAAGAGATTGCTTCGCTTCCCCATTCAGTTTAGAATGGCTCTTGTTCCTCCAGCATGTGTTCTCTGCTGTCCTGAGAGGTGTCTGCATCAGGCCATGTGTTCTCTTCACAGCTGCCTTAATATTTTTCTCAGGGCCCCAAACGTGTCCCCACCCCCAGGACTTGGGCTGCTTGGGGGAGGGCCAGCCCTGATGGGGTGCAGCTGTAAGCTGCAGGAGGCTGAGATGGGGTGTGCCCCTCTGGGGCTCAGGAGCTGCATTTAAGTTCAGGCTCTCACCTTTGGGTCTTGCCTGTGCTGTGCTCCCCCCACACCCAATGGGTCCTGGCCTCTTCTTGCTAAGTGGACTTCCCAGCTTGGCCTTGGAGCTGCCCTCTCCCTGCAGACCGATAGCTGCTGGCTGCTCTGCTCACGTGGGTGCCGTGCAGTGCCTCCTGCGCCGAGGGGGTACTGCCCTGTGGCTGCCTCACTGTCGCCTTGGCTCCTGGCTCCCTCCCCTCGCTGGACAGCCTGCCTGTGCTGCTTCTGGGGATGCTACAGGTGGGAAAAATCCATAGGTTTCTAGTTCTACTTCTATAACTTTGGCTGTTTTCTTTGGTTTGTGATAAGATGCTGGGGAACGCAGAGGGCCACTCATGTGTTTTCTTGATTGTATTTTGAGCTGCCTTTGTGGTATGGGATGACTTCTCCTCCTGTTCGGATCTTTAGTGATTCTTGTTTTTAAAAAGATTGCCATCTGCAGAGCTGTGCCTTGAATTGTTCTGAATTTTGTTTCCTTCTTTTCCTGAGGAGAACGTAGATATTTTTGACTAGTCTTGTAGAACAACCAGCCTTGTGTGCCAGCAGGCAGACCCACCTTCTGGCCAGCAGTAGCTCCTCTCACTTCAGCAAATCTGCACTGTGCTCTCCAGGAAGGGACATGGGCTTGGCTCTTTGAGGGCACCTGGCTGTGTAACACTGCTCACTGCTTTGCATCCCTGGTCTCCAGCAGGATCCTGCTCTTTACTGGATGGCGTTCCTCAGCTGCTGATGGCCAGACCCAAGGCAGCACTTTCCAAGCTGGGGTAGCAGGCTTGGTGCAAGAGAAAGTCCCCTGCTTTTCCCTGGGAGTTGCTGTAAGGTTAGCTAAAGCAGAGGAGCTCTGAAGAGATGCTCGGGGCCAGCTGGGGTCACTTAAAATGGTGGTGGGAAGGAAGGAAGGGCAGAGACAGACAGTTTCACAGCCTCTTGCCTTTGTCACAGCAGGCTGTATATACACAAAGACTATGGGTGGGTGGAGTGGCAATGCCATCTGCCCTTGGCCTTTGCTGGCCCCCCCTCATCTGCCAGTCTCCACAGCTTTCCACGTGGAAAGTTCAGTGGACAAATCTGTGTTTCCTTGTTGGCATTACGTGAAAACAAGTCAAGCACCACTGGTGCTGTTTCGGAAAAGGGACTTAATGGTTAAGTAGATTTTAAGGGAAGAGATCTCTCCAAAACAGCTCATGTGATTGAGAGACTCAGGAGTGATTGTAGGCAGGTAATTAATTAATCTTTGGCCTTGGAAAGCCATGTGGGTTTGTTTGTTTTAAGTATATAGCAGGAGCAGTTGTTTTAACATGTGAAATGAAACTGTAGCTTGGCAAAGTAAATCCCTATTTATGTAGCCCTTACATTGTTTTATTTATTTATTATTGTTGATGATATAGGATGTAAACTCGAATGGCCTCATACTAATAATGGTCGTTTAACCCCTGTAATCTTCCAAAGTAAATTTCTTCTTGTCCCAAATATTTCCCTGAGACCAATGCTAAGCTTAATGTGCCGAAGACTTGTAAAATAACAAGAGTTGGTAAGAGCATCTTTAGCAGATTTAGGATAGCAGGAAATACTTGTTTGGAGTCTAGTAGTTTCATAGCACAGCAGTTTGCAACATGACATTTTAGATGAAGGATGGTGTAAGTAGAAAAGCAGTGATGGTTTTCTGAATACAGTAATGGATTGGTTCTCCAAGAGGAGGAAGCTTTACCTGTATACTGCCAACTCTTGCAGTCCTCAGAGAGGAAAGAACAGACAGATTTTCAAGTGGCAGCAGTCACTATGGCTTCATGGAAGTCAGTTTGCACAATCTGGCTCATATATTCCACCTGTTCGGGCAGCAGAGATGGACAATAACATTTGAGAGTCTTACTTCAAAATTTGTTCTCTATTTCACTGCGGTGTCATCACGGGAAGTGAGTCTCTGTGCCAGCGTGGGAAGTGAAGTCATGACCTGGCTTACAAACAAAAACACTTCCCAAAGGAATCTGGTCAAAATCACGGAGCGTGACTTAATGCAAAAAAGAGAGAGGTATTGAAAGGTCATCATGATGACGGATTATACTTCACTCCGCTTACAGTTCTGCAGTTGTTTGCTGGTGCAGGAAGGCAATAGGAGGAGGGCAAATCCCAGTAGCAGTGTATCAAGAGCCTGTGTTGGTATGTTATGTGGCAGTGCTTGCTTTTGGGGCTTCCAGCCTGGCACCTAGCGATGCTTGCAGGAATCCTTCCACTGGCTCTGCAGCCGTGGGACGTGCATGACTTCGTGCTCTCCCAAACTGCACGTACTGCAGCCTGGGTTTGCAAATAGGTGGGGAAGCCCAAAACAAGCTAAAATCAGTCCTCATTCCTTTACCATTATGTGCCATAGGGGGTACCAAGCATCCAGTGCTGGCTGGTGACGTAAGTAAGCCTCTGTCATGCTTTAGGAGAAATTGGTATCGTTCCCTCTAGGTCAGGGAGCCATGCCAGCCTACAGCACCTGGGTTATGCCTTGAGGACTAGTTGTGACCCAGTATGGTGCTGAGGGGTTTCAGAGGCCTGGGAATGAAAACCAATTGTTCCCAACAGTGTCTCTGTTCCAGTTTTACACATAGATAGCTTGACATCTTTTTTCTTAGCGTAGAACAGAAAACTGTATTAGGGTGGCACTGCACAAGTGATTCTTTTTGCAATTATCAGTGTCTATCTTAGTCAGCAAATGTTGATTATCACCCTCACAGAAACAAATGGCATCCTTTTTGGACAAATTAGTCTCTTGGCATAAGTTAGCAGAAGCTTTATGATTATGAAGAAATCCAACACGCTTACAAGCTGACATACTGACCACGGGGCAAAAGGAAATGAGACAACGGAGTAACTTGGTGTACTGATTGTGAACAAAGAGATCAGACTGGCTCAAGTAATAGAGGCCTTGAGCTGCTGGGGTGGTCACCTGCCTGCTGCAGGCACCTGCGTGCCCTGTGGTCTTGTGTCAGCTGTGTAGGAGCTGAAGGTGCGTAGGGCCGTGGGATGCCCTGGGAAGGGGCTGTGTCTGTTCTCTCTCCTCTATACTGACACTTCATATTCTTCAGGCTGCGGGAAGGGATAAGACAGAGATTGCCCCCGTGGTCTAGTATTCAGACTTGGTATGGAAAAGTTACCTGTGTAATACCTGTTCTGCTCCGTGTGGGAAAGGACAGGCTGAACTGACGTGTTTGTGAGGTGAGGTCGGGTAACACAGCTCCCTGCATGTGAGACTGCAGAAACTGGTCCTCTCCTTTCAGGTGAGTTTTGATGTGCACCTGCTGTCTGCACTGCTGTGGGAGCAAGACCCTCTCCAGCAGGGTCAGTGTCAGAAAAGCACAAGGGAAGAGGTGCCAGCCCCGTGTCTGGCAGGCCATAGGGCTGGCGCTGAACTGCTTGGGCTGTCAAGAGTGAACAGGCAACTGGGCAAGACCAAAGCAAAAAGCTATTAGGGTATGGGGAAAGCAAGGATCTTAAACACACCCAGATATAGCCAATGTGAATCAAAGGCTCTCAGAATTGCAATTTTGGACAGCCCTTCCCTGGTTTGTTTGTTTGATTACTTCTTTATTTAGCTTTGTCACTGCTAGGTTGAGGTGTCTGTTTAGAAAGGCACATTCCTTCGTTCTGACACGTGTGTTCCTCTAAGGAAAGTCCTATAGCTATTTCAAATATATATATTTTTTTCCCACTCAGATGTATTTGTGCATATAAGAGCATTTAAAAACTATAGCTCAGTGCTGAAACTCATCTTCCTACATGCATCAGTGATCCTAAATAAGTAATGAAGCAGAAGTAGCTAAGATGCAAATATGAAGTATCTTATTTTCAGCTTGGCTTGCATTAGGCTGTTAATTTCCATTAGCATTAATGAGAAAACACACCCAAAGGTTTTCCCAAGGCAAGAGTTCTGATCTTCCTAACAATAATTTCCCTTTTACAGTGCCTTTCAATCAAGGATATTTGTATTTTGCAAACTTAATTAAGAATTAATTAATTAACAATATTCCTGGAAGGAATAGCAAATGGCATTTTCCTCATTTTATCAGTGTGTGAATGGAGGTTCCTAGTGGGGTGTGGGAATCCTGGCTCTGGTATTGAAATCTGAACCACTGATGCCACCATCTCAGCTTGCAGGGGACTTCGGTTTTACTCAGGTGAGCAGCTGAGCTCCACCACAGCCACTGTCTCACTCCCCCTGCTCAAAGGAAAAGGGGGAGAAAATACAGTGAAAAGGGCTCGGGTTGCGATTAGGACAGGAGCTGAACAATTATTGAGATGGACAAAACAATCTCAGAGTAGGAGATTAGTAAGATTTGTTGCCTATTAGTAACAAGCTAGAGAAGTGAGAAACAAAGGAAAGAAACCAAAAGCACCTTCCCCCCATCTGCCCTCTTCCACCTCTCCCCCCCCAAGTGGGGCAGGGGAACGGGGGAATGGAGGCTATGGTCAGTCTAGAGCGCTTCATCTCCACTGCTAGTTCGTGGTCACTCTCATCCCCTGTGCTGTGGGGTCCCTCCCACAGGTGCCGTCCTTCCCAAACTGATCCGGCGTGGGCTTCCCACAGGCAGCAGCTCCTCGAGAACTGCTCCAGTATGGCTCCGTCCCACAGGCTCCATCCCTCAGGAGCACACTGCTCCAGCCCGGGTCCCCCCCGGGCAGCAGCTCCCCCTCCATCCCCTGCTCTTGCATGGGCTCCTCTCCACGGGCTCCAGGGCTGGCCCAGAATCTGCTCCGGCAGGGGTCTTGCACAGGCCACAGCCTCTGTCACTGCAGGGCCACCTGCTCCAGCGGGGGCTCCTCCACGGGCTGCAGCGTGGAGCCCTGCTCCACTGTGGTACTCCATGGGCTGCAGGGGGACAGCCTGCTGCACCAGGGGCCTCTCCACAGGCTGCAGGGGACTTGGGCTGCGTGCCTGGAGCACCTCTCCTCCTCTCTCCTTCTTCACTGATCTTGGCGCCTGCAAGGCTGTTTCTCACTCCTTTCCCTCTCCCAGCTGCTGTGTAGACATGTTTGTTTTGGTTGCTTGGTTGGTTTTTGTTTTTTTCCCCTGTCTTTAATACGCTCTCCCAGAGTCGTTGCTTGTTGGCTTGGCTCTGGCCAGCAGCGGGGCCCTCATCTAACATGGGGCAGCTTCTGGAGTCTTCTCACAGAAGCCACCCCTACGGCCCCCTGCTACCCAAACCTTGCCACAGAAACCCACTAGAGATGCGAGGCTGGGACACGAAGTAGCAACAATGTCACGTCCAGGCCCAGTCCTGCCCAGCCTCTTCATGAATGATGCGCAGGGCGGAGCAGGCCGTGCCCTGAGCAAGTCTGCTGCTGATCCAAGCTGGGAGGAGATAGGGATGCACCAGAGGGTGGTGCTGCCCTGCAGAGGGCCCTGGGCAGGCCGGAGAAATGGCCTGGCAGGATCCTCCTGGAGTTGGCGCCAGGGAAGCTTGAAGCTGAGGCCCTGGGGAGGAAAGCTGGAGAGCCCGAGGCTTGTTGGAGTTGCCCCAGCTGGAGGCCTGGGTCCAGTTCTGGGCTCCCCAGGACAGGAGAGCCATGGGCCTACTGGAGGGAGCGCAGTGAATGGCAGCCAAGCTGGTGGCAGGACTGGAGCATCTGTCCTCTGGGGAGAGCTGGAGAGAGCCGTGAGTGCTCGTTGTGGAGAAGGCCTGTGGGGATCTGGCTGAAGGATCTCAATATGTGAAGAGAAGGTGCAAAGGAGATGGAGCCAGGCTCTTCTCAGTGGTGCCCAGTGTCCACGTGGCTGCAGGTGGCCCTGCTTGAGCATGGGGGTTGGAGCAGGTGACCTGCAGAGGTGCCTTCCAAGCCCGAGCCCACTGTGTGTCCGGTGGTTTTGCAGGGACCTGAAGCAAAGCGCGGCCATTCAGCCAGGCCCGAGCAGCGGGGCAGCTGTGAAGGAGGCTGCCAGGAGGCTGCCGTTCTGGATTTGCAAGGTCTTCTTGCATCAGCTGGGGAAGAAGGGCAAGGACTTTGACTTCTCCCAGCTGCCAGTGAGGGTGGAGTTTGTGGAATGCAGCACCCGTGGCAGCAAGGGAGAGGAGGGAGATGCTGACTTCGAGGGCCTTGAGAAGTGGCTGGCCATGATCGCTTGAACGGAGAAGGGCAGGGCAGGAGGGAGAGATGTGGGGAGGCTGGGTGGGTGGGACACGTGGAGAGTGAAAGGAAAGAGATGGTTTGAGGTGCTTAAATCTCATCTTGTGGAAGATACTTGTGGAAATTTCTTCTAGAAAAAGCTGGAAACAAGCATTGCGGTGCCTTCCTCTGCTGCTTATGGCCTTGGGAGTAATGTAATATCTGGTGTGATTTCTCTGACTGTGTCCATCACGCTGCAACCTTTTTTTGCTCTTCCTTCTTCCTTCATCTTTCTCTGGGATGCTTACCCTACGGGCCTCTGTGTTTCCTTGAAATGTTTGGTCTTTTCATGTGACAGCTGCCAGGCAAATTAGGGACAAGAGCACTGCCAGGTGAGTCTTCTAGGGACTGGAATCTTTGTCCTTTTCTGCTTTGGTTTAGCGTTGCATCCCTGTTACTTCTGCTTACTTACCTGCTGCCCTGGCAAAGTGCACAGACTCTCTCTGTTGTGCGGTTGCTGAGGCGAGTAAAAAGAGCTGTTTTCCTCTATCTCCTACCTCCCCATTCTTCCAGACTGGTGCAGTCCAGTTTCTGTGGGACTGGAGCGACTTAATAAATCCCCAAAGCAGGCTGGCTCATCTACCTCTGTCACTGTGCACTGCCGGTGTCTGGCTGCGGTGCCTTTGTCCTTGGGTGATTTCTTCTGTTGGATGGTTCTTGGGAGTTTTTCTTTTAAATGGGGGCTACGACCTGAAAGCTTGTTTCCCTCTCCTCTGACGGACATGAATGCACGCTTTCCATATGACAGTTCCAGAAGGGTCTTAGCTTCAAGCAATGAGGAAGAGGCATTTTTAGATAGATGCCTATGTTGCTGGTGAGATTTGTCATGCCAGATTGTTTGTTGTGCAATCCCCTGCCTGTCTCCTCCCTAGTGACTGCAATAAAGAGACCTTTTTGTGTTTGTAATCAGCAGTTGCAGCAAAGTGAGAGAGAATATTGGGCAGGTAGGACACTCGTGTGCGAGCGTGCTTCCTCCCTGCAAAAAGATTGTTGGTGCAGAAGGAAATGTGATTTTTTTCCAGTGCTTGTTTGTGGTGGTTGAAGCCAAAGGTGCTGCTGTATGCGTGCTCTCACTCAGAGAGTGCTTGTTGCTCTGGCTCTTGCAGCGGCTCGGCTGGCTATTTGGAGGCTGGAAGTGATGGTGGTGGTATCTTAACTCAGCATGCGTTAGACCTCAGCTTTCCAAAGGACCCTTGCTCTTGCCAGGAGTGTTGGTTATCCAAAGGGAAATGTTGCAGCAGCATTAGTGCTGGCCATGTGGGAGATGAGACCCTGGTGTCATGCTGGCTATTCGGCTTCCCTTTCCTGAACAACAAACAGCCTTAAAACACCAGGCGGTCACCTTGCCCAGCAGCTTTGTGCTTTGTTGGGGTGCTAGCTCAACATGGCTTTTCTGTGAGGATGATTGCTTTCCAGGATGCCGTTCTGGATTTGCAAGGTCTTCTTGCATTGAAGCTTTTCCTCCGTTTTTCTTGCTTCCTCTTTCGTTTGAGGGAAGGAGGGACTGAATGGTTCCTGCCAGACCTTTTCTGTCCTCTGCAGACGTCTCTGGTTTGATGCTTCCTTAATGGCTCCACTGATGTGTCGTGTTCTTGTCCCTTCCTTCTTTCTGGGCATCCTCTGCCTCCCTGTAGCATTCTCAAGGGTTAGTAGTGGTGGGAAGAGCAAGAAGAGCCTTTTCTGCGAAGACCTGTGCTTGCGATGGGGCTGGGCCTGGCACTTGTAGTCTTGTGAACCTGGTGTGTCTTCGTGGGCACCTGGCCCTTTCCTCTGCAGCTGGGAGTGCTTGGGGGTGGTCCTGAGCAAGGAAGGGGCTGTGGCCTCCTGTGTAGGGGAAGCTCCAGGCTGGCTGGTGACTGCAAGGGAGAGCTGAGGCGAGGCTGGCCTCCAGAGCAAGCCAGGAGGTGTTGTGTCAGTATGGGAGGCGGGGAGGCTTATATTGATGAAGTACCTTCTATCTATCCTTCTATTTGCAGCCAGACCATTGCTGCAACTTGTTTGGCTTGAACTGTCTTTGCTGGAGCCCCTTCACAGGACACCGTATTTCAATCCATAATGCTGAAAGGAGAATATTGCTGTCTTTGGGTGGTAACTCTGCATAGAGCCTTCTTCCAAAGCGGAGGCTGAGCATCGGCTTCTGGTAGGATGTCCTGGTTTCAGTTAGCACAGAATTAATTTTCTTCCTAGTAGCTGGTGGAATGCTGTGTTTTGGCTTAGGATGAGAAGAGTGCTGATAACACCCCGATGCTTTAATTGTTGCAGAGCAGTGCTTATACTAAGCCAAGGACATCTCAGCCTTTTGCTCTGTCCTGCCAACGGACAGGCTGGGGGTGCAGTAAGAGCTGGGAGGGGACAGACCCAGGACAGGTGACCCAAACTAGCCAAAGGGGTATTCCATACCATCTGACGTCATGCTAAACAATATATAGGGGTGGCTAACCGGGGGAAGGGGGCCGGACTGCTCGGGGTTAGGCTGGGCATCGGTCAGCGAGTGGTGAGCAATTGCATTGTGCATCACTTGTTTGTACATATTATTATTATTTCCCTATTATCACCATATTATTATTATTGTTATTATTGTTGTTATTATTTTGTTATTATTATTTTCCTGTCTTATTAAACTGTCTTTATCTCAACTCACGGGCTTCACTTTCCATTTCTCTCCCCCGTCCCAGAGAGGGAGGGGGGAGGGTGAGCGAACGGCTGCGTGGTGTTTACCTGCCGGCCGGGTTAAACCACGACATAGGAGAAGGTAGTTCGAGGCCACAACCACTTTTAAGTTATTCTTTAATAAATATATTCCTTTAATGATAGTAAAACCAAAAAAGTGTTGGGCTAAACGTTTGTGCTCCAGTCCTGATTTGGTTGGTCTGTCTCTGCCTTGACTCTTCTCCGAGTTGTTCAAGTGCCCACGTGCTGAGGCTCTGCTTCTGCTCAGCACAGCACTGGGGGTCAGCTTCCTGCTTGGTGGTCAGGTCTGCTTTGTTAAATAGCAGTGCCTCCTTTCTTCTTTTTTCTTTTTTGAGGGGTGGGTGTTTTGCGTGTATTTATGTCTTAGTCTGAGTGTTCAAGAAGCGATAGTCATGTAGACAAAAAACCAAAACCACTTTATTTGTGCAGGAAAATGCACAAAGCGAGCCGCAGCACACTGTGCTCCCCCTGGAGCATCTGTCCATGGGCCGGGATCAGGGCTGTGGCCGGCTGTAGGGGCTGTGGCGCTGGGGCAGCACCCTGCCACGGCCGGCTCTCCTCTCCGGTGGTGAGGGTGAGGAGCTGGGAGCTGCAAGGGGAGGCAGGAAGGTCAGCGGATCTGCCCACCCTGCCTGGCCTGCAGAGGGCACGGAGGGCTCTGCCGCCCCGAGGCTGAGCACGCCGTGCCCCTTACCAGTGCCAGTGCCCGGGCCAGCGCAGCCAGCGCACTCCCACTGCTGCGTGGTGTCCCCAAGGCCGGAGCATCGGCGGTGGGTCCCGCTGGCGGCACAGGAGGAGCAGAGCAGCAGCTGCCAGGGCCTGGGGAAGAAGTTGTGCTGGTGAGCACGCAGAGCCCAGCAGGCAGTGGCGCCACAAAGGCCCCCAAGGCTCCAGAAGCATTGCTCACGGCGCCCCAGCAGAGGGGAAGGTGCCTGGGCAGAGCCCCAGCAGCCACTGCACGGCTTGCTGGAGATGTGGCTCACAGCCCCCAGCAGCCGGGGAGCTGCTGCTGTGGATGCTCACCCTTCGTCTTGCCACTGCTCGCGGCCTCCCCTGTACAGGCACTGCCTGGCATCGCAGCGGCCATACAGCTGTGGCAGTGCCGGCTCCTCCTCCTCGTCTTGCTCCCAAGCCGGCTTTCTTGAAGAGAAAGTAGGAAAGAAAGGTCACGAGCTCCTGGGGCACTCACTCAGCAAGTGTCAGTGCTGATGCTGGGACAGGGCTCAGGGGCATCCCTGGCGGCAGGCCAGCATCCTCCTGTCCCCCAGGCAGGCAGCCCCTTTTGTTGGGGACAGTCTGCCTGGAGGGATTAGGGCCTGGGGCTGTGCCCTCTCCTGCCTTGAGTGGGGTGGGAAGGAAGGAAGGAAGGAAGGAAGGAACGCACTTGTTGGGCACGCGGATTCCCATCTGCAGCATCTCAGGGAGAAAGCGCTCCCGGTCCCGGCAGTGAGGACACGCAAAGTGCCTGAGGCCCGCCCGAAGCGCCTGTCCCTGTGGAAGAGAGACTCCCCGTGTGAGCAGGACGCCGCTGCGGGCGCATGGTGTCCCTGCGGGCTGGCAGAGGGAAGGGCCTCCTACCTGGATGCAGCCCCGGTGGAACCAGGCGTGCTTGCAGGAGGGGCACACCATGGTGGTGTAGGAGAGGCTGTCCTCCACCACCTCCATGCAGATGATGCACGTGGTGTGCCCCTCCTGCAGCGTCTCCACGCTCTGCTGCGGGCGGTGCTCCCAGCAGAAGGAGCTGCGTGAGGACGGAAGAGTTGAGTGAGGCCAGGGACCACGCGTGCCACAGCGGGGACTCTGCCTGCAGGGCGCAGGCTGAGGGGGCTGCAGCCCAAGCTAGGGCAGCTCGTACCTGTAGTCCCCAAAGAACTGCGAGATGCAGCCCCGCTGGGAGCTGCAGGGCAGGTGGAAGCGGCGCGAGCACCGCTTCTGCCAGCAGGCGACGGTGGCCCCCTTCTTGCGGCAGACGCAGCAGCGCTGCAAAGAGCACAGCAGCCCCGTCAGGGACGTGGCCGGGGCCACTGGCACTTGCCCGGAGCTTGTCCAGAGCCTCGAGGATTTCTTTGCCAGGGCTTGGGCTCAGCTGCCACAAGCCTCGTCTGCTCCAAAAAAGCCCTCACCTTGCGAGCTGCCCGACCCGCTACCCGCCTGATATCCGCGCAGAGGAATCCGAAGATTCCTTCCTCTTCAGCGCCTCGCTGGTACAGGCCCTGGGCTGGAAACTGGAAGAGAGCAAAGCCCCGCAGCTGCTCAGGGCAAGGAGATAGGGACCATGGTGGGGAGGCTGTGCTGGCAGCGCAGCAGGAGGAGGTGACAGCCAGCGAGCAGCGCGCTGGGGATGACCCAGTCCTGTGGGCTCCAGGTGCCAGGCAAGGGCTTGGGGAAAGGCGCGGGCAGCCGCGGGGAGCTCACCAGGCAGTGCACGTGGGCGCAGACCCCGTCCACCTGCAACATCGGCCCGCAGCCATCCAAGCTGGTGTCCGAGCGGTGGCACAGCACGCACTCTGGGGGAGGCAGGGCGGCAGCCATGGATGAGAGCATCCCCCCACTGAGCACCTGGCAGGTGTCCCCGAGGGCCGCCCGCAAGGGCCTGCTCGGGGGCTCCTGGCAGGGCGTCCCCGGCTGTCCACAGCCCAAGCGGCTCTGCACAGCCCCAGGGGGTGCTCAGGGCCCTCCACCTCCAGGGAGCTGCTGGGGCATCTGCTCTCACCGTCCTCCTGTGCCTCAGGGGCCTTCTCCTCCTCTCCGGCAGCCATGCTGCGCAGCAACTCCTCGCCTCGCCTGGCCTCGCCTCGCTGCCAGGAGCTGCTGCCTCCACGCCTGGCGCTCACCAGAGACGCAAAGTCCCCCCCAGACTCGCCTGTGTCACTGGTGTCATAGTGCTCCCTCCGTGTCACTAGGAGACCATGGAGTGGTGGATGATGCGGCAGGGCCCAGGAGCTCCCCCAGCCTCACAGACACCCCCTGGGCTTCCAAGCCCACGGTGCAGCCTCTTCATCCCCGTGAATGGCCGTGGTGGCTTGGCCTAGGCTGGCGGCCAGGTGCCCACCCAGCTGCTGTCTCGTTCCCTCCTCAGCTGGGGAAGGGAGAGAAAATTCGAGGGAGAAACCCTCGTGGCTTGTGAGGAGGGCACAGGGAGATGGCTCACGGGCTGCAGGAGAAGCAGAGAAGTGAGAAACAAAGAAACAAAAGGAAACAACAACACCAACACCTTTCCCCCACCCGTCCTCTTCCCCCTCTTCCCCCCGAGTGGCGTAGGAGAATGCGGGAATGGTGGCTGCGGTCAGTCTGTAGCACTTGGTCTCTGCCGCTGCTTCTCGGTCACTCTTGTCCCCTGCTCCAACGTGGGGTCCCTCCCACAGGTGCCGTCCTTCCCAAACTGATCCGGCGTGGGCTTCCCACAGGCAGCAGCTCCTCGAGAACTGCTCCAGTATGGCTCCGTCCCACAGGCTCCATCCCTCAGGAGCACACTGCTCCAGCCCGGGTCCCCCCCGGGCAGCAGCTCCCCCTCCATCCCCTGCTCTTGCATGGGCTCCTCTCCACGGGCTACAGGGCTGGCCCAGAATCTGCTCCGGCAGGGGTCTTGCACAGGCCACAGCCTCTGTCACTGCAGGGCCACCTGCTCCAGCGGGGGCTCCTCCACGGGCTGCAGCGTGGAGCCCTGCTCCACTGTGGTACTCCATGGGCTGCAGGGGGACAGCCTGCTGCACCAGGGGCCTCTCCACAGGCTGCAGGGGACTTGGGCTGCGTGCCTGGAGCACCTCTCCTCCTCTCTCCTTCTTCACTGATCTTGGCGCCTGCAAGGCTGTTTCTCACTCCTTTCCCTCTCCCAGCTGCTGTGTAGACATGTTTGTTTTGGTTGCTTGGTTGGTTTTTGTTTTTTTCCCCTGTCTTTAATACGCTCTCCCAGAGTCGTTGCTTGTTGGCTTGGCTCTGGCCAGCAGCGGGGCCCTCATCTAACATGGGGCAGCTTCTGGAGTCTTCTCACAGAAGCCACCCCTACGGCCCCCTGCTACCCAAACCTTGCCACAGAAACCCACTAGAGATGCGAGGCTGGGACACGAAGTAGCAACAATGTCACGTCCAGGCCCAGTCCTGCCCAGCCTCTTCATGAATGATGCGCAGGGCGGAGCAGGCCGTGCCCTCAGCAAGTCTGCTGCTGATCCAAGCTGGGAGGAGATAGGGATGCACCAGAGGGTGGTGCTGCCCTGCAGAGGGCCCTGGGCAGGCCGGAGAAATGGCCTGGCAGGATCCTCCTGGAGTTGGCGCCAGGGAAGCTTGAAGCTGAGGCCCTGGGGAGGAAAGCTGGAGAGCCCGAGGCTTGTTGGAGTTGCCCCAGCTGGAGGCCTGGGTCCAGTTCTGGGCTCCCCAGGACAGGAGAGCCATGGGCCTACTGGAGGGAGCGCAGTGAATGGCAGCCAAGCTGGTGGCAGGACTGGAGCATCTGTCCTCTGGGGAGAGCTGGAGAGAGCCGTGAGTGCTCGTTGTGGAGAAGGCCTGTGGGGATCTGGCTGAAGGATCTCAATATGTGAAGAGAAGGTGCAAAGGAGATGGAGCCAGGCTCTTCTCAGTGGTGCCCAGTGTCCACATGGCTGCAGGTGGCCCTGCTTGAGCATGGGGGTTGGAGCAGGTGACCTGCAGAGGTGCCTTCCAAGCCCGAGCCCACTGTGTGTCCGGTGGTTTTGCAGGGACCTGAAGCAAAGCGCGGCCATTCAGCCAGGCCCGAGCAGCGGGGCAGCTGTGAAGGAGGCTGCCAGGAGGCTGCCGTTCTGGATTTGCAAGGTCTTCTTGCATCAGCTGGGGAAGAAGGGCAAGGACTTTGACTTCTCCCAGCTGCCAGTGAGGGTGGAGTTTGTGGAATGCAGCACCCGTGGCAGCAAGGGAGAGGAGGGAGATGCTGACTTCGAGGGCCTTGAGAAGTGGCTGGCCATGATCGCTTGAACGGAGAAGGGCAGGGCAGGAGGGAGAGATGTGGGGAGGCTGGGTGGGTGGGACACGTGGAGAGTGAAAGGAAAGAGATGGTTTGAGGCGCTTAAATCTCATCTTGTGGAAGATACTTGTGGAAATTTCTTCTAGAAAAAGCTGGAAACAAGCATTGCGGTGCCTTCCTCTGCTGCTTATGGCCTTGGGAGTAATGTAATATCTGGTGTGATTTCTCTGACTGTGTCCATCACGCTGCAACCTTTTTTTGCTCTTCCTTCTTCCTTCATCTTTCTCTGGGATGCTTACCCTACGGGCCTCTGTGTTTCCTTGAAATGTTTGGTCTTTTCATGTGACAGCTGCCAGGCAAATTAGGGACAAGAGCACTGCCAGGTGAGTCTTCTAGGGACTGGAATCTTTGTCCTTTTCTGCTTTGGTTTAGCGTTGCATCCCTGTTACTTCTGCTTACTTACCTGCTGCCCTGGCAAAGTGCACAGACTCTTTCTGTTGTGCGGTTGCTGAGGCGAGTAAAAAAAGCTGTTTTCCTCTATCTCCTACCTCCCCATTCTTCCAGACTGGTGCAGTCCAGTTTCTGTGGGACTGGAGCGACTTAATAAATCCCCAAAGCAGGCTGGCTCATCTACCTCTGTCACTGTGCACTGCCGGTGTCTGGCTGCGGTGCCTTTGTCCTTGGGTGATTTCTTCTGTTGGATGGTTCTTGGGAGTTTTTCTTTTAAATGGGGGCTACGACCTGAAAGCTTGTTTCCCTCTCCTCTGACGGACATGAATGCACGCTTTCCATATGACAGTTCCAGAAGGGTCTTAGCTTCAAGCAATGAGGAAGAGGCATTTTTAGATAGATGCCTATGTTGCTGGTGAGATTTGTCATGCCAGATTGTTTGTTGTGCAATCCCCTGCCTGTCTCC
The DNA here is from genome assembly GCF_963932015.1 of Anas acuta. NCBI lineage: Eukaryota > Metazoa > Chordata > Aves > Anseriformes > Anatidae > Anas > Anas acuta. Next base: position 18,070,774 of record NC_088987.1, read on the forward strand.
TCCCTAGTGACTGCAATAAAGAGACCTTTTTGTGTTTGTAATCAGCAGTTGCAGCAAAGTGAGAGAGAATATTGGGCAGGTAGGACACTCGTGTGCGAGCGTGCTTCCTCCCTGCAAAAAGATTGTTGGTGCAGAAGGAAATGTGATTTTTTTCCAGTGCTTGTTTGTGGTGGTTGAAGCCAAAGGTGCTGCTGTATGCGTGCTCTCACTCAGAGAGTGCTTGTTGCTCTGGCTCTTGCAGCGGCTCGGCTGGCTATTTGGAGGCTGGAAGTGATGGTGGTGGTATCTTAACTCAGCATGCGTTAGACCTCAGCTTTCCAAAGGACCCTTGCTCTTGCCAGGAGTGTTGGTTATCCAAAGGGAAATGTTGCAGCAGCATTAGTGCTGGCCATGTGGGAGATGAGACCCTGGTGTCATGCTGGCTATTCGGCTTCCCTTTCCTGAACAACAAACAGCCTTAAAACACCAGGCGGTCACCTTGCCCAGCAGCTTTGTGCTTTGTTGGGGTGCTAGCTCAACATGGCTTTTCTGTGAGGATGATTGCTTTCCAGGATGCCGTTCTGGATTTGCAAGGTCTTCTTGCATTGAAGCTTTTCCTCCATTTTTCTTGCTTCCTCTTTCGTTTGAGGGAAGGAGGGACTGAATGGTTCCTGCCAGACCTTTTCTGTCCTCTGCAGACGTCTCTGGTTTGATGCTTCCTTAATGGCTCCACTGATGTGTCGTGTTCTTGTCCCTTCCTTCTTTCTGGGCATCCTCTGCCTCCCTGTAGCATTCTCAAGGGTTAGTAGTGGTGGGAAGAGCAAGAAGAGCCTTTTCTGCGAAGACCTGTGCTTGCGATGGGGCTGGGCCTGGCACTTGTAGTCTTGTGAACCTGGTGTGTCTTCGTGGGCACCTGGCCCTTTCCTCTGCAGCTGGGAGTGCTTGGGGGTGGTCCTGAGCAAGGAAGGGGCTGTGGCCTCCTGTGTAGGGGAAGCTCCAGGCTGGCTGGTGACTGCAAGGGAGAGCTGAGGCGAGGCTGGCCTCCAGAGCAAGCCAGGAGGTGTTGTGTCAGTATGGGAGGCGGGGAGGCTTATATTGATGAAGTACCTTCTATCTATCCTTCTATTTGCAGCCAGACCATTGCTGCAACTTGTTTGGCTTGAACTGTCTTTGCTGGAGCCCCTTCACAGGACACCGTATTTCAATCCATAATGCTGAAAGGAGAATATTGCTGTCTTTGGGTGGTAACTCTGCATAGAGCCTTCTTCCAAAGCGGAGGCTGAGCATCGGCTTCTGGTAGGATGTCCTGGTTTCAGTTAGCACAGAATTAATTTTCTTCCTAGTAGCTGGTGGAATGCTGTGTTTTGGCTTAGGATGAGAAGAGTGCTGATAACACCCCGATGCTTTAATTGTTGCAGAGCAGTGCTTATACTAAGCCAAGGACATCTCAGCCTTTTGCTCTGTCCTGCCAACGGACAGGCTGGGGGTGCAGTAAGAGCTGGGAGGGGACAGACCCAGGACAGGTGACCCAAACTAGCCAAAGGGGTATTCCATACCATCTGACGTCATGCTAAACAATATCTAGGGGTGGCTAAGCGGGGGAAGGGGGCCGGACTGCTCGGGGTTAGGCTGGGCATCGGTCAGCGAGTGGTGAGCAATTGCATTGTGCATCACTTGTTTGTACATATTATTATTATTTCCCTATTATCACCATATTATTATTATTGTTATTATTGTTGTTATTATTTTGTTATTATTATTTTCCTGTCTTATTAAACTGTCTTTATCTCAACTCACGGGCTTCACTTTCCATTTCTCTCCCCCGTCCCAGAGAGGGAGGGGGGAGGGTGAGCGAACGGCTGCGTGGTGTTTACCTGCCGGCCGGGTTAAACCACGACATAGGAGAAGGTAGTTCGAGGCCACAACCACTTTTAAGTTATTCTTTAATAAATATATTCCTTTAATGATAGTAAAACCAAAAAAGTGTTGGGCTAAACGTTTGTGCTCCAGTCCTGATTTGGTTGGTCTGTCTCTGCCTTGACTCTTCTCCGAGTTGTTCAAGTGCCCACGTGCTGAGGCTCTGCTTCTGCTCAGCACAGCACTGGGGGTCAGCTTCCTGCTTGGTGGTCAGGTCTGCTTTGTTAAATAGCAGTGCCTCCTTTCTTCTTTTTTCTTTTTTGAGGGGTGGGTGTTTTGCGTGTATTTATGTCTTAGTCTGAGTGTTCAAGAAGCGATAGTCATGTAGACAAAAAACCAAAACCACTTTATTTGTGCAGGAAAATGCACAAAGCGAGCCGCAGCACACTGTGCTCCCCCTGGAGCATCTGTCCCCAGGCCGGGATCAGGGCTGTGGCCGGCTGTAGGGGCTGTGGCGCTGGGGCAGCACCCTGCCACGGCCGGCTCTCCTCTCCGGTGGTGAGGGTGAGGAGCTGGGAGCTGCAAGGGGAGGCAGGAAGGTCAGCGGATCTGCCCAGCCTGCCTGGCCTGCAGAGGGCACGGAGGGCTCTGCCGCCCCGAGGCTGAGCACGCCGTGCCCCTTACCAGTGCCAGTGCCCGGGCCAGCGCAGCCAGCGCACTCCCACTGCTGCGTGGTGTCCCCAAGGCCGGAGCATCGGCGGTGGGTCCCGCTGGCGGCACAGGAGGAGCAGAGCAGCAGCTGCCAGGGCCTGGGGAAGAAGTTGTGCTGGTGAGCACGCAGAGCCCAGCAGGCAGTGGCGCCACAAAGGCCCCCAAGGCTCCAGAAGCATTGCTCACGGCGCCCCAGCAGAGGGGAAGGTGCCTGGGCAGAGCCCCAGCAGCCACTGCACGGCTTGCTGGAGATGTGGCTCACAGCCCCCAGCAGCCGGGGAGCTGCTGCTGTGGATGCTCACCCTTCCTCTTGCCACTGCTCGCGGCCTCCCCTGTACAGGCACTGCCTGGCATCGCAGCGGCCATACAGCTGTGGCAGTGCCGGCTCCTCCTCCTCGTCTTGCTCCCAAGCCGGCTTTCTTCAAGAGAAAGTAGGAAAGAAAGGTCACGAGCTCCTGGGGCACTCACTCAGCAAGTGTCAGTGCTGATGCTGGGACAGGGCTCAGGGGCATCCCTGGCGGCAGGCCAGCATCCTCCTGTCCCCCAGGCAGGCAGCCCCTTTTGTTGGGGACAGTCTGCCTGGAGGGATTAGGGCCTGGGGCTGTGCCCTCTCCTGCCTTGAGTGGGGTGGGAAGGAAGGAAGGAAGGAAGGAACGCACTTGTTGGGCACGCGGATTCCCATCTGCAGCATCTCAGGGAGAAAGCGCTCCCGGTCCCGGCAGTGAGGACACGCAAAGTGCCTGAGGCCCGCCCGAAGCGCCTGTCCCTGTGGAAGAGAGACTCCCCGTGTGAGCAGGACGCCGCTGCGGGCGCATGGTGTCCCTGCGGGCTGGCAGAGGGAAGGGCCTCCTACCTGGATGCAGCCCCGGTGGAACCAGGCGTGCTTGCAGGAGGGGCACACCATGGTGGTGTAGGAGAGGCTGTCCTCCACCACCTCCATGCAGATGATGCACGTGGTGTGCCCCTCCTGCAGCGTCTCCACGCTCTGCTGCGGGCGGTGCTCCCAGCAGAAGGAGCTGCGTGAGGACGGAAGAGTTGAGTGAGGCCAGGGACCACGCGTGCCACAGCGGGGACTCTGCCTGCAGGGCGCAGGCTGAGGGGGCTGCAGCCCAAGCTAGGGCAGCTCGTACCTGTAGTCCCCAAAGAACTGCGAGATGCAGCCCCGCTGGGAGCTGCAGGGCAGGTGGAAGCGGCGCGAGCACCGCTTCTGCCAGCAGGCGACGGTGGCCCCCTTCTTGCGGCAGACGCAGCAGCGCTGCAAAGAGCACAGCAGCCCCGTCAGGGACGTGGCCGGGGCCACTGGCACTTGCCCGGAGCTTGTCCAGAGCCTCGAGGATTTCTTTGCCAGGGCTTGGGCTCAGCTGCCACAAGCCTCGTCTGCTCCAAAAAAGCCCTCACCTTGCGAGCTGCCCGACCCGCTACCCGCCTGATATCCGCGCAGAGGAATCCGAAGATTCCTTCCTCTTCAGCGCCTCGCTGGTACAGGCCCTGGGCTGGAAACTGGAAGAGAGCAAAGCCCCGCAGCTGCTCAGGGCAAGGAGATAGGGACCATGGTGGGGAGGCTGTGCTGGCAGCGCAGCAGGAGGAGGTGACAGCCAGCGAGCAGCGCGCTGGGGATGACCCAGTCCTGTGGGCTCCAGGTGCCAGGCAAGGGCTTGGGGAAAGGCGCGGGCAGCCGCGGGGAGCTCACCAGGCAGTGCACGTGGGCGCAGACCCCGTCCACCTGCAACATCGGCCCGCAGCCATCCAAGCTGGTGTCCGAGCGGTGGCACAGCACGCACTCTGGGGGAGGCAGGGCGGCAGCCATGGATGAGAGCATCCCCCCACTGAGCACCTGGCAGGTGTCCCCGAGGGCCGCCCGCAAGGGCCTGCTCGGGGGCTCCTGGCAGGGCGTCCCCGGCTGTCCACAGCCCAAGCGGCTCTGCACAGCCCCAGGGGGTGCTCAGGGCCCTCCACCTCCAGGGAGCTGCTGGGGCATCTGCTCTCACCGTCCTCCTGTGCCTCAGGGGCCTTCTCCTCCTCTCCGGCAGCCATGCTGCGCAGCAACTCCTCGCCTCGCCTGGCCTCGCCTCGCTGCCAGGAGCTGCTGCCTCCACGCCTGGCGCTCACCAGAGACGCAAAGTCCCCCCCAGACTCGCCTGTGTCACTGGTGTCATAGTGCTCCCTCCGTGTCACTAGGAGACCATGGAGTGGTGGATGATGCGGCAGGGCCCAGGAGCTCCCCCAGCCTCACAGACACCCCCTGGGCTTCCAAGCCCACGGTGCAGCCTCTTCATCCCCGTGAATGGCCGTGGTGGCTTGGCCTAGGCTGGCGGCCAGGTGCCCACCCAGCTGCTGTCTCGTTCCCTCCTCAGCTGGGGAAGGGAGAGAAAATTCGAGGGAGAAACCCTCGTGGCTTGTGAGGAGGGCACAGGGAGATGGCTCACGGGCTGCAGGAGAAGCAGAGAAGTGAGAAACAAAGAAACAAAAGGAAACAACAACAACAACACCTTTCCCCCACCCGTCCTCTTCCCCCTCTTCCCCCCGAGTGGCGTAGGAGAATGCGGGAATGGTGGCTGCGGTCAGTCTGTAGCACTTGGTCTCTGCCGCTGCTTCTCGGTCACTCTTGTCCCCTGCTCCAACGTGGGGTCCCTCCCACAGGTGCCGTCCTTCCCAAACTGATCCGGCGTGGGCTTCCCACAGGCAGCAGCTCCTCGAGAACTGCTCCAGTATGGCTCCGTCCCACAGGCTCCATCCCTCAGGAGCACACTGCTCCAGCCCGGGTCCCCCCCGGGCAGCAGCTCCCCCTCCATCCCCTGCTCTTGCATGGGCTCCTCTCCACGGGCTACAGGGCTGGCCCAGAATCTGCTCCGGCAGGGGTCTTGCACAGGCCACAGCCTCTGTCACTGCAGGGCCACCTGCTCCAGCGGGGGCTCCTCCACGGGCTGCAGCGTGGAGCCCTGCTCCACTGTGGTACTCCATGGGCTGCAGGGGGACAGCCTGCTGCACCAGGGGCCTCTCCACAGGCTGCAGGGGACTTGGGCTGCGTGCCTGGAGCACCTCTCCTCCTCTCTCCTTCTTCACTGATCTTGGCGCCTGCAAGGCTGTTTCTCACTCCTTTCCCTCTCCCAGCTGCTGTGTAGACATGTTTGTTTTGGTTGCTTGGTTGGTTTTTGTTTTTTTCCCCTGTCTTTAATACGCTCTCCCAGAGTCGTTGCTTGTTGGCTTGGCTCTGGCCAGCAGCGGGGCCCTCATCTAACATGGGGCAGCTTCTAGAGCCTTCTCACAGAAGCCACCCCTACGGCCCCCTGCTACCCAAACCTTGCCACAGAAACCCACTAGAGATGCGAGGCTGGGACACGAAGTAGCAACAATGTCACGTCCAGGCCCAGTCCTGCCCAGCCTCTTCATGAATGATGCGCAGGGCGGAGCAGGCCGTGCCCTCAGCAAGTCTGCTGCTGATCCAAGCTGGGAGGAGATAGGGATGCACCAGAGGGTGGTGCTGCCCTCCAGAGGGCCCTGGGCAGGCCGGAGAAATGGCCTGGCAGGATCCTCCTGGAGTTGGCGCCAGGGAAGCTTGAAGCTGAGGCCCTGGGGAGGAAAGCTGGAGAGCCCGAGGCTCGTTGGAGTTGCCCCAGCTGGAGGCCTGGGTCCAGTTCTGGGCTCCCCAGGACAGGAGAGCCATGGGCCTACTGGAGGGAGCGCAGTGAATGGCAGCCAAGCTGGTGGCAGGACTGGAGCATCTGTCCTCTGGGGAGAGCTGGAGAGAGCCGTGAGTGCTCGTTGTGGAGAAGGCCTGTGGGGATCTGGCTGAAGGACCTCAATATGTGAAGAGAAGGTGCAAAGGAGATGGAGCCAGGCTCTTCTCAGTGGTGCCCAGTGTCCACGTGGCTGCAGGTGGCCCTGCTTGAGCATGGGGGTTGGAGCAGGTGACCTGCAGAGGTGCCTTCCAAGCCCGAGCCCACTGTGTGTCCGGTGGTTTTGCAGGGACCTGAAGCAAAGCGCGGCCATTCAGGCAGGCCCGAGCAGCGGGGCAGCTGTGAAGGAGGCTGCCAGGAGGCTGCCGTTCTGGATTTGCAAGGTCTTCTTGCATCAGCTGGGGAAGAAGGGCAAGGACTTTGACTTCTCCCAGCTGCCAGTGAGGGTGGAGTTTGTGGAATGCAGCACCCGTGGCAGCAAGGGAGAGGAGGGAGATGCTGACTTCGAGGGCCTTGAGAAGTGGCTGGCCATGATCGCTTGAACGGAGAAGGGCAGGGCAGGAGGGAGAGATGTGGGGAGGCTGGGTGGGTGGGACACGTGGAGAGTGAAAGGAAAGAGATGGTTTGAGGCGCTTAAATCTCATCTTGTAGAAGATACTTGTGGAAATTTCTTCTAGAAAAAGCTGGAAACAAGCATTGCGGTGTCTTCCTCTGCTGCTTATGGCCTTGGGAGTAATGTAATATCTGGTGTGATTTCTCTGACTGTGTCCATCACGCTGCAACCTTTTTTTGCTCTTCCTTCTTCCTTCATCTTTCTCTGGGATGCTTACCCTACGGGCCTCTGTGTTTCCTTGAAATGTTTGGTCTTTTCATGTGACAGCTGCCAGGCAAATTAGGGACAAGAGCACTGCCAGGTGAGTCTTCTAGGGACTGGAATCTTTGTCCTTTTCTGCTTTGGTTTAGCGTTGCATCCCTGTTACTTCTGCTTACTTACCTGCTGCCCTGGCAAAGTGCACAGACTCTTTCTGTTGTGCGGTTGCTGAGGCGAGTAAAAAAAGCTGTTTTCCTCTATCTCCTACCTCCCCATTCTTCCAGACTGGTGCAGTCCAGTTTCTGTGGGACTGGAGCGACTTAATAAATCCCCAAAGCAGGCTGGCTCATCTACCTCTGTCACTGTGCACTGCCGGTGTCTGGCTGCGGTGCCTTTGTCCTTGGGTGATTTCTTCTGTTGGATGGTTCTTGGGAGTTTTTCTTTTAAATGGGGGCTACGACCTGAAAGCTTGTTTCCCTCTCCTCTGACGGACATGAATGCACGCTTTCCATATGACAGTTCCAGAAGGGTCTTAGCTTCAAGCAATGAGGAAGAGGCATTTTTAGATAGATGCCTATGTTGCTGGTGAGATTTGTCATGCCAGATTGTTTGTTGTGCAATCCCCTGCCTGTCTCCTCCCTAGTGACTGCAATAAAGAGACCTTTTTGTGTTTGTAATCAGCAGTTGCAGCAAAGTGAGAGAGAATATTGGGCAGGTAGGACACTCGTGTGCGAGCGTGCTTCCTCCCTGCAAAAAGATTGTTGGTGCAGAAGGAAATGTGATTTTTTTCCAGTGCTTGTTTGTGGTGGTTGAAGCCAAAGGTGCTGCTGTATGCGTGCTCTCACTCAGAGAGTGCTTGTTGCTCTGGCTCTTGCAGCGGCTCGGCTGGCTATTTGGAGGCTGGAAGTGATGGTGGTGGTATCTTAACTCAGCATGCGTTAGACCTCAGCTTTCCAAAGGACCCTTGCTCTTGCCAGGAGTGTTGGTTATCCAAAGGGAAATGTTGCAGCAGCATTAGTGCTGGCCATGTGGGAGATGAGACCCTGGTGTCATGCTGGCTATTCGGCTTCCCTTTCCTGAACAACAAACAGCCTTAAAACACCAGGCGGTCACCTTGCCCAGCAGCTTTGTGCTTTGTTGGGGTGCTAGCTCAACATGGCTTTTCTGTGAGGATGATTGCTTTCCAGGATGCCGTTCTGGATTTGCAAGGTCTTCTTGCATTGAAGCTTTTCCTCCGTTTTTCTTGCTTCCTCTTTCGTTTGAGGGAAGGAGGGACTGAATGGTTCCTGCCAGACCTTTTCTGTCCTCTGCAGACGTCTCTGGTTTGATGCTTCCTTAATGGCTCCACTGATGTGTCGTGTTCTTGTCCCTTCCTTCTTTCTGGGCATCCTCTGCCTCCCTGTAGCATTCTCAAGGGTTAGTAGTGGTGGGAAGAGCAAGAAGAGCCTTTTCTGCAAAGACCTGTGCTTGCGATGGGGCTGGGCCTGGCACTTGTAGTCTTGTGAACCTGGTGTGTCTTCGTGGGCACCTGGCCCTTTCCTCTGCAGCTGGGAGTGCTTGGGGGTGGTCCTGAGCAAGGAAGGGGCTGTGGCCTCCTGTGTAGGGGAAGCTCCAGGCTGGCTGGTGACTGCAAGGGAGAGCTGAGGCGAGGCTGGCCTCCAGAGCAAGCCAGGAGGTGTTGTGTCAGTATGGGAGGCGGGGAGGCTTATATTGATGAAGTACCTTCTATCTATCCTTCTATTTGCAGCCAGACCATTGCTGCAACTTGTTTGGCTTGAACTGTCTTTGCTGGAGCCCCTTCACAGGACACCGTATTTCAATCCATAATGCTGAAAGGAGAATATTGCTGTCTTTGGGTGGTAACTCTGCATAGAGCCTTCTTCCAAAGCGGAGGCTGAGCATCGGCTTCTGGTAGGATGTCCTGGTTTCAGTTAGCACAGAATTAATTTTCTTCCTAGTAGCTGGTGGAATGCTGTGTTTTGGCTTAGGATGAGAAGAGTGCTGATAACACCCCGATGCTTTAATTGTTGCAGAGCAGTGCTTATACTAAGCCAAGGACATCTCAGCCTTTTGCTCTGTCCTGCCAACGGACAGGCTGGGGGTGCAGTAAGAGCTGGGAGGGGACAGACCCAGGACAGGTGACCCAAACTAGCCAAAGGGGTATTCCATACCATCTGACGTCATGCTAAACAATATATAGGGGTGGCTAACCGGGGGAAGGGGGCCGGACTGCTCGGGGTTAGGCTGGGCATCGGTCAGCGAGTGGTGAGCAATTGCATTGTGCATCACTTGTTTGTACATATTATTATTATTTCCCTATTATCACCATATTATTATTATTGTTATTATTGTTATTATTGTTGTTATTATTTTGTTATTATTATTTTCCTGTCTTATTAAACTGTCTTTATCTCAACTCACGGGCTTCACTTTCCATTTCTCTCCCCCGTCCCAGAGAGGGAGGGGGGAGGGTGAGCGAACGGCTGCGTGGTGTTTACCTGCCGGCCGGGTTAAACCACGACATAGGAGAAGGTAGTTCGAGGCCACAACCACTTTTAAGTTATTCTTTAATAAATATATTCCTTTAATGATAGTAAAACCAAAAAAGTGTTGGGCTAAACGTTTGTGCTCCAGTCCTGATTTGGTTGGTCTGTCTCTGCCTTGACTCTTCTCCGAGTTGTTCAAGTGCCCACGTGCTGAGGCTCTGCTTCTGCTCAGCACAGCACTGGGGGTCAGCTTCCTGCTTGGTGGTCAGGTCTGCTTTGTTAAATAGCAGTGCCTCCTTTCTTCTTTTTTCTTTTTTGAGGGGTGGGTGTTTTGCGTGTATTTATGTCTTAGTCTGAGTGTTCAAGAAGTGATAGTCATGTAGACAAAAAACCAAAACCACTTTATTTGTGCAGGAAAATGCACAAAGCGAGCCGCAGCACACTGTGCTCCCCCTGGAGCATCTGTCCATGGGCCGGGATCAGGGCTGTGGCCGGCTGTAGGGGCTGTGGCGCTGGGGCAGCACCCTGCCACGGCCGGCTCTCCTCTCCGGTGGTGAGGGTGAGGAGCTGGGAGCTGCAAGGGGAGGCAGGAAGGTCAGCGGATCTGCCCAGCCTGCCTGGCCTGCAGAGGGCACGGAGGGCTCTGCCGCCCCGAGGCTGAGCACGCCGTGCCCCTTACCAGTGCCAGTGCCCGGGCCAGCGCAGCCAGCGCACTCCCACTGCTGCGTGGTGTCCCCAAGGCCGGAGCATCGGCGGTGGGTCCCGCTGGCGGCACAGGAGGAGCAGAGCAGCAGCTGCCAGGGCCTGGGGAAGAAGTTGTGCTGGTGAGCACGCAGAGCCCAGCAGGCAGTGGCGCCACAAAGGCCCCCAAGGCTCCAGAAGCATTGCTCACGGCGCCCCAGCAGAGGGGAAGGTGCCTGGGCAGAGCCCCAGCAGCCACTGCACGGCTTGCTGGAGATGTGGCTCACAGCCCCCAGCAGCCGGGGAGCTGCTGCTGTGGATGCTCACCCTTCCTCTTGCCACTGCTCGCGGCCTCCCCTGTACAGGCACTGCCTGGCATCGCAGCGGCCATACAGCTGTGGCAGTGCCGGCTCCTCCTCCTCGTCTTGCTCCCAAGCCGGCTTTCTTCAAGAGAAAGTAGGAAAGAAAGGTCACGAGCTCCTGGGGCACTCACTCAGCAAGTGTCAGTGCTGATGCTGGGACAGGGCTCAGGGGCATCCCTGGCGGCAGGCCAGCATCCTCCTGTCCCCCAGGCAGGCAGCCCCGTTTGTTGGGGACAGTCTGCCTGGAGGGATTAGGGCCTGGGGCTGTGCCCTCTCCTGCCTTGAGTGGGGTAGGAAGGAAGGGAGGAAGGAAGGAACGCACTTGTTGGGCACGCGGATTCCCATCTGCAGCATCTCAGGGAGAAAGCGCTCCCGGTCCCGGCAGTGAGGACACGCAAAGTGCCTGAGGCCTGCCCGAAGCGCCTGTCCCTGTGGAAGAGAGACTCCCCGTGTGAGCAGGACGCCGCTGCGGGCGCATGGTGTCCCTGCGGGCTGGCAGAGGGAAGGGCCTCCTACCTGGATGCAGCCCCGGTGGAACCAGGCGTGCTTGCAGGAGGGGCACACCATGGTGGTGTAGGAGAGGCTGTCCTCCACCACCTCCATGCAGATGATGCACGTGGTGTGCCCCTCCTGCAGCGTCTCCACGCTCTGCTGCGGGCGGTGCTCCCAGCAGAAGGAGCTGCGTGAGGACGGAAGAGTTGAGTGAGGCCAGGGACCACGCGTGCCACAGCGGGGACTCTGCCTGCAGGGCGCAGGCTGAGGGGGCTGCAGCCCAAGCTAGGGCAGCTCGTACCTGTAGTCCCCAAAGAACTGCGAGATGCAGCCCCGCTGGGAGCTGCAGGGCAGGTGGAAGCGGCGCGAGCACCGCTTCTGCCAGCAGGCGACGGTGGCCCCCTTCTTGCGGCAGACGCAGCAGCGCTGCAAAGAGCACAGCAGCCCCGTCAGGGACGTGGCCGGGGCCACTGGCACTTGCCCGGAGCTTGTCCAGAGCCTCGAGGATTTCTTTGCCAGGGCTTGGGCTCAGCTGCCACAAGCCTCGTCTGCTCCAAAAAAGCCCTCACCTTGCGAGCTGCCCGACCCGCTACCCGCCTGATATCCGCGCAGAGGAATCCGAAGATTCCTTCCTCTTCAGCGCCTCGCTGGTACAGGCCCTGGGCTGGAAACTGGAAGAGAGCAAAGCCCCGCAGCTGCTCAGGGAAAGGAGATAGGGACCATGGTGGGGAGGCTGTGCTGGCAGCGCAGCAGGAGGAGGTGACAGCCAGCGAGCAGCGCGCTGGGGATGACCCAGTCCTGTGGGCTCCAGGTGCCAGGCAAGGGCTTGGGGAAAGGCGCGGGCAGCCGCGGGGAGCTCACCAGGCAGTGCACGTGGGCGCAGACCCCGTCCACCTGCAACATCGGCCCGCAGCCATCCAAGCTGGTGTCCGAGCGGTGGCACAGCACGCACTCTGGGGGAGGCAGGGCGGCAGCCATGGATGAGAGCATCCCCCCACTGAGCACCTGGCAGGTGTCCCCGAGGGCCGCCCGCAAGGGCCTGCTCGGGGGCTCCTGGCAGGGCGTCCCCGGCTGTCCACAGCCCAAGCGGCTCTGCACAGCCCCAGGGGGTGCTCAGGGCCCTCCACCTCCAGGGAGCTGCTGGGGCATCTGCTCTCACCGTCCTCCTGTGCCTCAGGGGCCTTCTCCTCCTCTCCGGCAGCCATGCTGCGCAGCAACTCCTCGCCTCGCCTGGCCTCGCCTCGCTGCCAGGAGCTGCTGCCTCCACGCCTGGCGCTCACCAGAGACGCAAAGTCCCCCCCAGACTCGCCTGTGTCACTGGTGTCATAGTGCTCCCTCCGTGTCACTAGGAGACCATGGAGTGGTGGATGATGCGGCAGGGCCCAGGAGCTCCCCCAGCCTCACAGACACCCCCTGGGCTTCCAAGCCCACGGTGCAGCCTCTTCATCCCCGTGAATGGCCGTGGTGGCTTGGCCTAGGCTGGCGGCCAGGTGCCCACCCAGCTGCTGTCTCGTTCCCTCCTCAGCTGGGGAAGGGAGAGAAAATTCGAGGGAGAAACCCTCGTGGCTTGTGAGGAGGGCACAGGGAGATGGCTCACGGGCTGCAGGAGAAGCAGAGAAGTGAGAAACAAAGAAACAAAAGGAAACAACAACAACAACACCAACACCTTTCCCCCACCCGTCCTCTTCCCCCTCTTCCCCCCGAGTGGCGTAGGAGAATGCGGGAATGGTGGCTGCGGTCAGTCTGTAGCACTTGGTCTCTGCCGCTGCTTCTCGGTCACTCTTGTCCCCTGCTCCAACGTGGGGTCCCTCCCACAGGTGCCGTCCTTCCCAAACTGATCCGGCGTGGGCTTCCCACAGGCAGCAGCTCCTCGAGAACTGCTCCAGTATGGCTCCGTCCCACAGGCTCCATCCCTCAGGAGCACACTGCTCCAGCCCGGGTCCCCCCCGGGCAGCAGCTCCCCCTCCATCCCCTGCTCTTGCATGGGCTCCTCTCCACGGGCTACAGGGCTGGCCCAGAATCTGCTCCGGCAGGGGTCTTGCACAGGACACAGCCTCTGTCACTGCAGGGCCACCTGCTCCAGCGGGGGCTCCTCCACGGGCTGCAGCGTGGAGCCCTGCTCCACTGTGGTACTCCATGGGCTGCAGGGGGACAGCCTGCTGCACCAGGGGCCTCTCCACAGGCTGCAGGGGACTTGGGCTGCGTGCCTGGAGCACCTCTCCTCCTCTCTCCTTCTTCACTGATCTTGGCGCCTGCAAGGCTGTTTCTCACTCCTTTCCCTCTCCCAGCTGCTGTGTAGACATGTTTGTTTTGGTTGCTTGGTTGGTTTTTGTTTTTTTCCCCTGTCTTTAATACGCTCTCCCAGAGTCGTTGCTTGTTGGCTTGGCTCTGGCCAGCAGCGGGGCCCTCATCTAACATGGGGCAGCTTCTAGAGCCTTCTCACAGAAGCCACCCCTACGGCCCCCTGCTACCCAAACCTTGCCACAGAAACCCACTAGAGATGCGAGGCTGGGACACGAAGTAGCAACAATGTCACGTCCAGGCCCAGTCCTGCCCAGCCTCTTCATGAATGATGCGCAGGGCGGAGCAGGCCGTGCCCTCAGCAAGTCTGCTGCTGATCCAAGCTGGGAGGAGATAGGGATGCACCAGAGGGTGGTGCTGCCCTCCAGAGGGCCCTGGGCAGGCCGGAGAAATGGCCTGGCAGGATCCTCCTGGAGTTGGCGCCAGGGAAGCTTGAAGCTGAGGCCCTGGGGAGGAAAGCTGGAGAGCCCGAGGCTCGTTGGAGTTGCCCCAGCTGGAGGCCTGGGTCCAGTTCTGGGCTCCCCAGGACAGGAGAGCCATGGGCCTACTGGAGGGAGCGCAGTGAATGGCAGCCAAGCTGGTGGCAGGACTGGAGCATCTGTCCTCTGGGGAGAGCTGGAGAGAGCCGTGAGTGCTCGTTGTGGAGAAGGCCTGTGGGGATCTGGCTGAAGGACCTCAATATGTGAAGAGAAGGTGCAAAGGAGATGGAGCCAGGCTCTTCTCAGTGGTGCCCAGTGTCCACGTGGCTGCAGGTGGCCCTGCTTGAGCATGGGGGTTGGAGCAGGTGACCTGCAGAGGTGCCTTCCAAGCCCGAGCCCACTGTGTGTCCGGTGGTTTTGCAGGGACCTGAAGCAAAGCGCGGCCATTCAGGCAGGCCCGAGCAGCGGGGCAGCTGTGAAGGAGGCTGCCAGGAGGCTGCCGTTCTGGATTTGCAAGGTCTTCTTGCATCAGCTGGGGAAGAAGGGCAAGGACTTTGACTTCTCCCAGCTGCCAGTGAGGGTGGAGTTTGTGGAATGCAGCACCTGTGGCAGCAAGGGAGAGGAGGGAGATGCTGACTTCGAGGGCCTTGAGAAGTGGCTGGCCATGATCGCTTGAACGGAGAAGGGCAGGGCAGGAGGGAGAGATGTGGGGAGGCTGGGTGGGTGGGACACGTGGAGAGTGAAAGGAAAGAGATGGTTTGAGGCGCTTAAATCTCATCTTGTAGAAGATACTTGTGGAAATTTCTTCTAGAAAAAGCTGGAAACAAGCATTGCGGTGTCTTCCTCTGCTGCTTATGGCCTTGGGAGTAATGTAATATCTGGTGTGATTTCTCTGACTGTGTCCATCACGCTGCAACCTTTTTTTGCTCTTCCTTCTTCCTTCATCTTTCTCTGGGATGCTTACCCTACGGGCCTCTGTGTTTCCTTGAAATGTTTGGTCTTTTCATGTGACAGCTGCCAGGCAAATTAGGGACAAGAGCACTGCCAGGTGAGTCTTCTAGGGACTGGAATCTTTGTCCTTTTCTGCTTTGGTTTAGCGTTGCATCCCTGTTACTTCTGCTTACTTACCTGCTGCCCTGGCAAAGTGCACAGACTCTTTCTGTTGTGCAGTTGCTGAGGCGAGTAAAAAAAGCTGTTTTCCTCTATCTCCTACCTCCCCATTCTTCCAGACTGGTGCAGTCCAGTTTCTGTGGGACTGGAGCGACTTAATAAATCCCCAAAGCAGGCTGGCTCATCTACCTCTGTCACTGTGCACTGCCGGTGTCTGGCTGCGGTGCCTTTGTCCTTGGGTGATTTCTTCTGTTGGATGGTTCTTGGGAGTTTTTCTTTTAAATGGGGGCTACGACCTGAAAGCTTGTTTCCCTCTCCTCTGACGGACATGAATGCACGCTTTCCATATGACAGTTCCAGAAGGGTCTTAGCTTCAAGCAATGAGGAAGAGGCATTTTTAGATAGATGCCTATGTTGCTGGTGAGATTTGTCATGCCAGATTGTTTGTTGTGCAATCCCCTGCCTGTCTCCTCCCTAGTGACTGCAATAAAGAGACCTTTTTGTGTTTGTAATCAGCAGTTGCAGCAAAGTGAGAGAGAATATTGGGCAGGTAGGACACTCGTGTGCGAGCGTGCTTCCTCCCTGCAAAAAGATTGTTGGTGCAGAAGGAAATGTGATTTTTTTCCAGTGCTTGTTTGTGGTGGTTGAAGCCAAAGGTGCTGCTGTATGCGTGCTCTCACTCAGAGAGTGCTTGTTGCTCTGGCTCTTGCAGCGGCTCGGCTGGCTATTTGGAGGCTGGAAGTGATGGTGGTGGTATCTTAACTCAGCATGCGTTAGACCTCAGCTTTCCAAAGGACCCTTGCTCTTGCCAGGAGTGTTGGTTATCCAAAGGGAAATGTTGCAGCAGCATTAGTGCTGGCCATGTGGGAGATGAGACCCTGGTGTCATGCTGGCTATTCGGCTTCCCTTTCCTGAACAACAAACAGCCTTAAAACACCAGGCGGTCACCTTGCCCAGCAGCTTTGTGCTTTGTTGGGGTGCTAGCTCAACATGGCTTTTCTGTGAGGATGATTGCTTTCCAGGATGCCGTTCTGGATTTGCAAGGTCTTCTTGCATTGAAGCTTTTCCTCCGTTTTTCTTGCTTCCTCTTTCGTTTGAGGGAAGGAGGGACTGAATGGTTCCTGCCAGACCTTTTCTGTCCTCTGCAGACGTCTCTGGTTTGATGCTTCCTTAATGGCTCCACTGATGTGTCGTGTTCTTGTCCCTTCCTTCTTTCTGGGCATCCTCTGCCTCCCTGTAGCATTCTCAAGGGTTAGTAGTGGTGGGAAGAGCAAGAAGAGCCTTTTCTGCAAAGACCTGTGCTTGCGATGGGGCTGGGCCTGGCACTTGTAGTCTTGTGAACCTGGTGTGTCTTCGTGGGCACCTGGCCCTTTCCTCTGCAGCTGGGAGTGCTTGGGGGTGGTCCTGAGCAAGGAAGGGGCTGTGGCCTCCTGTGTAGGGGAAGCTCCAGGCTGGCTGGTGACTGCAAGGGAGAGCTGAGGCGAGGCTGGCCTCCAGAGCAAGCCAGGAGGTGTTGTGTCAGTATGGGAGGCGGGGAGGCTTATATTGATGAAGTACCTTCTATCTATCGTTCTATTTGCAGCCAGACCATTGCTGCAACTTGTTTGGCTTGAACTGTCTTTGCTGGAGCCCCTTCACAGGACACCGTATTTCAATCCATAATGCTGAAAGGAGAATATTGCTGTCTTTGGGTGGTAACTCTGCATAGAGCCTTCTTCCAAAGCGGAGGCTGAGCATCGGCTTCTGGTAGGATGTCCTGGTTTCAGTTAGCACAGAATTAATTTTCTTCCTAGTAGCTGGTGGAATGCTGTGTTTTGGCTTAGGATGAGAAGAGTGCTGATAACACCCCGATGCTTTAATTGTTGCAGAGCAGTGCTTATACTAAGCCAAGGACATCTCAGCCTTTTGCTCTGTCCTGCCAACGGACAGGCTGGGGGTGCAGTAAGAGCTGGGAGGGGACAGACCCAGGACAGGTGACCCAAACTAGCCAAAGGGGTATTCCATACCATCTGACGTCATGCTAAACAATATATAGGGGTGGCTAACCGGGGGAAGGGGGCCGGACTGCTCGGGGTTAGGCTGGGCATCGGTCAGCGAGTGGTGAGCAATTGCATTGTGCATCACTTGTTTGTACATATTATTATTATTTCCCTATTATCACCATATTATTATTATTGTTATTATTGTTATTATTGTTGTTATTATTTTGTTATTATTATTTTCCTGTCTTATTAAACTGTCTTTATCTCAACTCACGGGCTTCACTTTCCATTTCTCTCCCCCGTCCCAGAGAGGGAGGGGGGAGGGTGAGCGAACGGCTGCGTGGTGTTTACCTGCCGGCCGGGTTAAACCACGACATAGGAGAAGGTAGTTCGAGGCCACAACCACTTTTAAGTTATTCTTTAATAAATATATTCCTTTAATGATAGTAAAACCAAAAAAGTGTTGGGCTAAACGTTTGTGCTCCAGTCCTGATTTGGTTGGTCTGTCTCTGCCTTGACTCTTCTCCGAGTTGTTCAAGTGCCCACGTGCTGAGGCTCTGCTTCTGCTCAGCACAGCACTGGGGGTCAGCTTCCTGCTTGGTGGTCAGGTCTGCTTTGTTAAATAGCAGTGCCTCCTTTCTTCTTTTTTCTTTTTTGAGGGGTGGGTGTTTTGCGTGTATTTATGTCTTAGTCTGAGTGTTCAAGAAGTGATAGTCATGTAGACAAAAAACCAAAACCACTTTATTTGTGCAGGAAAATGCACAAAGCGAGCCGCAGCACACTGTGCTCCCCCTGGAGCATCTGTCCCCAGGCCGGGATCAGGGCTGTGGCCGGCTGTAGGGGCTGTGGCGCTGGGGCAGCACCCTGCCACGGCCGGCTCTCCTCTCCGGTGGTGAGGGTGAGGAGCTGGGAGCTGCAAGGGGAGGCAGGAAGGTCAGCGGATCTGCCCACCCTGCCTGGCCTGCAGAGGGCACGGAGGGCTCTGCCGCCCCGAGGCTGAGCACGCCGTGCCCCTTACCAGTGCCAGTGCCCGGGCCAGCGCAGCCAGCGCACTCCCACTGCTGCGTGGTGTCCCCAAGGCCGGAGCATCGGCGGTGGGTCCCGCTGGCGGCACAGGAGGAGCAGAGCAGCAGCTGCCAGGGCCTGGGGAAGAAGTTGTGCTGGTGAGCACGCAGAGCCCAGCAGGCAGTGGCGCCACAAAGGCCCCCAAGGCTCCAGAACCATTGCTCACGGCGCCCCAGCAGAGGGGAAGGTGCCTGGGCAGAGCCCCAGCAGCCACTGCACGGCTTGCTGGAGATGTGGCTCACAGCCCCCAGCAGCCGGGGAGCTGCTGCTGTGGATGCTCACCCTTCCTCTTGCCACTGCTCGCGGCCTCCCCTGTACAGGCACTGCCTGGCATCGCAGCGGCCATACAGCTGTGGCAGTGCCGGCTCCTCCTCCTCGTCTTGCTCCCAAGCCGGCTTTCTTCAAGAGAAAGTAGGAAAGAAAGGTCACGAGCTCCTGGGGCACTCACTCAGCAAGTGTCAGTGCTGATGCTGGGACAGGGCTCAGGGGCATCCCTGGCGGCAGGCCAGCATCCTCCTGTCCCCCAGGCAGGCAGCCCCGTTTGTTGGGGACAGTCTGCCTGGAGGGATTAGGGCCTGGGGCTGTGCCCTCTCCTGCCTTGAGTGGGGTAGGAAGGAAGGGAGGAAGGAAGGAACGCACTTGTTGGGCACGCGGATTCCCATCTGCAGCATCTCAGGGAGAAAGCGCTCCCGGTCCCGGCAGTGAGGACACGCAAAGTGCCTGAGGCCCGCCCGAAGCGCCTGTCCCTGTGGAAGAGAGACTCCCCGTGTGAGCAGGACGCCGCTGCGGGCGCATGGTGTCCCTGCGGGCTGGCAGAGGGAAGGGCCTCCTACCTGGATGCAGCCCCGGTGGAACCAGGCGTGCTTGCAGGAGGGGCACACCATGGTGGTGTAGGAGAGGCTGTCCTCCACCACCTCCATGCAGATGATGCACGTGGTGTGCCCCTCCTGCAGCGTCTCCACGCTCTGCTGCGGGCGGTGCTCCCAGCAGAAGGAGCTGCGTGAGGACGGAAGAGTTGAGTGAGGCCAGGGACCACGCGTGCCACAGCGGGGACTCTGCCTGCAGGGCGCAGGCTGAGGGGGCTGCAGCCCAAGCTAGGGCAGCTCGTACCTGTAGTCCCCAAAGAACTGCGAGATGCAGCCCCGCTGGGAGCTGCAGGGCAGGTGGAAGCGGCGCGAGCACCGCTTCTGCCAGCAGGCGACGGTGGCCCCCTTCTTGCGGCAGACGCAGCAGCGCTGCAAAGAGCACAGCAGCCCCGTCAGGGACGTGGCCGGGGCCACTGGCACTTGCCCGGAGCTTGTCCAGAGCCTCGAGGATTTCTTTGCCAGGGCTTGGGCTCAGCTGCCACAAGCCTCGTCTGCTCCAAAAAAGCCCTCACCTTGCGAGCTGCCCGACCCGCTACCCGCCTGATATCCGCGCAGAGGAATCCGAAGATTCCTTCCTCTTCAGCGCCTCGCTGGTACAGGCCCTGGGCTGGAAACTGGAAGAGAGCAAAGCCCCGCAGCTGCTCAGGGCAAGGAGATAGGGACCATGGTGGGGAGGCTGTGCTGGCAGCGCAGCAGGAGGAGGTGACAGCCAGCGAGCAGCGCGCTGGGGATGACCCAGTCCTGTGGGCTCCAGGTGCCAGGCAAGGGCTTGGGGAAAGGCGCGGGCAGCCGCGGGGAGCTCACCAGGCAGTGCACGTGGGCGCAGACCCCGTCCACCTGCAACATCGGCCCGCAGCCATCCAAGCTGGTGTCCGAGCGGTGGCACAGCACGCACTCTGGGGGAGGCAGGGCGGCAGCCATGGATGAGAGCATCCCCCCACTGAGCACCTGGCAGGTGTCCCCGAGGGCCGCCCGCAAGGGCCTGCTCGGGGGCTCCTGGCAGGGCGTCCCCGGCTGTCCACAGCCCAAGCGGCTCTGCACAGCCCCAGGGGGTGCTCAGGGCCCTCCACCTCCAGGGAGCTGCTGGGGCATCTGCTCTCACCGTCCTCCTGTGCCTCAGGGGCCTTCTCCTCCTCTCCGGCAGCCATGCTGCGCAGCAACTCCTCGCCTCGCCTGGCCTCGCCTCGCTGCCAGGAGCTGCTGCCTCCACGCCTGGCGCTCACCAGAGACGCAAAGTCCCCCCCAGACTCGCCTGTGTCACTGGTGTCATAGTGCTCCCTCCATGTCACTAGGAGACCATGGAGTGGTGGATGATGCGGCAGGGCCCAGGAGCTCCCCCAGCCTCACAGACACCCCCTGGGCTTCCAAGCCCACGGTGCAGCCTCTTCATCCCCGTGAATGGCCGTGGTGGCTTGGCCTAGGCTGGCGGCCAGGTGCCCACCCAGCTGCTGTCTCGTTCCCTCCTCAGCTGGGGAAGGGAGAGAAAATTCGAGGGAGAAACCCTCGTGGCTTGTGAGGAGGGCACAGGGAGATGGCTCACGGGCTGCAGGAGAAGCAGAGAAGTGAGAAACAAAGAAACAAAAGGAAACAACAACAACAACACCAACACCTTTCCCCCACCCGTCCTCTTCCCCCTCTTCCCCCCGAGTGGCGTAGGAGAATGCGGGAATGGTGGCTGCGGTCAGTCTGTAGCACTTGGTCTCTGCCGCTGCTTCTCGGTCACTCTTGTCCCCTGCTCCAACGTGGGGTCCCTCCCACAGGTGCCGTCCTTCCCAAACTGATCCGGCGTGGGCTTCCCACAGGCAGCAGCTCCTCGAGAACTGCTCCAGTATGGCTCCGTCCCACAGGCTCCATCCCTCAGGAGCACACTGCTCCAGCCCGGGTCCCCCCCGGGCAGCAGCTCCCCCTCCATCCCCTGCTCTTGCATGGGCTCCTCTCCACGGGCTACAGGGCTGGCCCAGAATCTGCTCCGGCAGGGGTCTTGCACAGGACACAGCCTCTGTCACTGCAGGGCCACCTGCTCCAGCGGGGGCTCCTCCACGGGCTGCAGCGTGGAGCCCTGCTCCACTGTGGTACTCCATGGGCTGCAGGGGGACAGCCTGCTGCACCAGGGGCCTCTCCACAGGCTGCAGGGGACTTGGGCTGCGTGCCTGGAGCACCTCTCCTCCTCTCTCCTTCTTCACTGATCTTGGCGCCTGCAAGGCTGTTTCTCACTCCTTTCCCTCTCCCAGCTGCTGTGTAGACATGTTTGTTTTGGTTGCTTGGTTGGTTTTTGTTTTTTTCCCCTGTCTTTAATACGCTCTCCCAGAGTCGTTGCTTGTTGGCTTGGCTCTGGCCAGCAGCGGGGCCCTCATCTAACATGGGGCAGCTTCTAGAGCCTTCTCACAGAAGCCACCCCTACGGCCCCCTGCTACCCAAACCTTGCCACAGAAACCCACTAGAGATGCGAGGCTGGGACACGAAGTAGCAACAATGTCACGTCCAGGCCCAGTCCTGCCCAGCCTCTTCATGAATGATGCGCAGGGCGGAGCAGGCCGTGCCCTCAGCAAGTCTGCTGCTGATCCAAGCTGGGAGGAGATAGGGATGCACCAGAGGGTGGTGCTGCCCTCCAGAGGGCCCTGGGCAGGCCGGAGAAATGGCCTGGCAGGATCCTCCTGGAGTTGGCGCCAGGGAAGCTTGAAGCTGAGGCCCTGGGGAGGAAAGCTGGAGAGCCCGAGGCTCGTTGGAGTTGCCCCAGCTGGAGGCCTGGGTCCAGTTCTGGGCTCCCCAGGACAGGAGAGCCATGGGCCTACTGGAGGGAGCGCAGTGAATGGCAGCCAAGCTGGTGGCAGGACTGGAGCATCTGTCCTCTGGGGAGAGCTGGAGAGAGCCGTGAGTGCTCGTTGTGGAGAAGGCCTGTGGGGATCTGGCTGAAGGACCTCAATATGTGAAGAGAAGGTGCAAAGGAGATGGAGCCAGGCTCTTCTCAGTGGTGCCCAGTGTCCACGTGGCTGCAGGTGGCCCTGCTTGAGCATGGGGGTTGGAGCAGGTGACCTGCAGAGGTGCCTTCCAAGCCCGAGCCCACTGTGTGTCCGGTGGTTTTGCAGGGACCTGAAGCAAAGCGCGGCCATTCAGGCAGGCCCGAGCAGCGGGGCAGCTGTGAAGGAGGCTGCCAGGAGGCTGCCGTTCTGGATTTGCAAGGTCTTCTTGCATCAGCTGGGGAAGAAGGGCAAGGACTTTGACTTCTCCCAGCTGCCAGTGAGGGTGGAGTTTGTGGAATGCAGCACCCGTGGCAGCAAGGGAGAGGAGGGAGATGCTGACTTCGAGGGCCTTGAGAAGTGGCTGGCCATGATCGCTTGAACGGAGAAGGGCAGGGCAGGAGGGAGAGATGTGGGGAGGCTGGGTGGGTGGGACACGTGGAGAGTGAAAGGAAAGAGATGGTTTGAGGCGCTTAAATCTCATCTTGTAGAAGATACTTGTGGAAATTTCTTCTAGAAAAAGCTGGAAACAAGCATTGCGGTGTCTTCCTCTGCTGCTTATGGCCTTGGGAGTAATGTAATATCTGGTGTGATTTCTCTGACTGTGTCCATCACGCTGCAACCTTTTTTTGCTCTTCCTTCTTCCTTCATCTTTCTCTGGGATGCTTACCCTACGGGCCTCTGTGTTTCCTTGAAATGTTTGGTCTTTTCATGTGACAGCTGCCAGGCAAATTAGGGACAAGAGCACTGCCAGGTGAGTCTTCTAGGGACTGGAATCTTTGTCCTTTTCTGCTTTGGTTTAGCGTTGCATCCCTGTTACTTCTGCTTACTTACCTGCTGCCCTGGCAAAGTGCACAGACTCTTTCTGTTGTGCGGTTGCTGAGGCGAGTAAAAAAAGCTGTTTTCCTCTATCTCCTACCTCCCCATTCTTCCAGACTGGTGCAGTCCAGTTTCTGTGGGACTGGAGCGACTTAATAAATCCCCAAAGCAGGCTGGCTCATCTACCTCTGTCACTGTGCACTGCCGGTGTCTGGCTGCGGTGCCTTTGTCCTTGGGTGATTTCTTCTGTTGGATGGTTCTTGGGAGTTTTTCTTTTAAATGGGGGCTACGACCTGAAAGCTTGTTTCCCTCTCCTCTGACGGACATGAATGCACGCTTTCCATATGACAGTTCCAGAAGGGTCTTAGCTTCAAGCAATGAGGAAGAGGCATTTTTAGATAGATGCCTATGTTGCTGGTGAGATTTGTCATGCCAGATTGTTTGTTGTGCAATCCCCTGCCTGTCTCCTCCCTAGTGACTGCAATAAAGAGACCTTTTTGTGTTTGTAATCAGCAGTTGCAGCAAAGTGAGAGAGAATATTGGGCAGGTAGGACACTCGTGTGCGAGCGTGCTTCCTCCCTGCAAAAAGATTGTTGGTGCAGAAGGAAATGTGATTTTTTTCCAGTGCTTGTTTGTGGTGGTTGAAGCCAAAGGTGCTGCTGTATGCGTGCTCTCACTCAGAGAGTGCTTGTTGCTCTGGCTCTTGCAGCGGCTCGGCTGGCTATTTGGAGGCTGGAAGTGATGGTGGTGGTATCTTAACTCAGCATGCGTTAGACCTCAGCTTTCCAAAGGACCCTTGCTCTTGCCAGGAGTGTTGGTTATCCAAAGGGAAATGTTGCAGCAGCATTAGTGCTGGCCATGTGGGAGATGAGACCCTGGTGTCATGCTGGCTATTCGGCTTCCCTTTCCTGAACAACAAACAGCCTTAAAACACCAGGCGGTCACCTTGCCCAGCAGCTTTGTGCTTTGTTGGGGTGCTAGCTCAACATGGCTTTTCTGTGAGGATGATTGCTTTCCAGGATGCCGTTCTGGATTTGCAAGGTCTTCTTGCATTGAAGCTTTTCCTCCGTTTTTCTTGCTTCCTCTTTCGTTTGAGGGAAGGAGGGACTGAATGGTTCCTGCCAGACCTTTTCTGTCCTCTGCAGACGTCTCTGGTTTGATGCTTCCTTAATGGCTCCACTGATGTGTCGTGTTCTTGTCCCTTCCTTCTTTCTGGGCATCCTCTGCCTCCCTGTAGCATTCTCAAGGGTTAGTAGTGGTGGGAAGAGCAAGAAGAGCCTTTTCTGCAAAGACCTGTGCTTGCGATGGGGCTGGGCCTGGCACTTGTAGTCTTGTGAACCTGGTGTGTCTTCGTGGGCACCTGGCCCTTTCCTCTGCAGCTGGGAGTGCTTGGGGGTGGTCCTGAGCAAGGAAGGGGCTGTGGCCTCCTGTGTAGGGGAAGCTCCAGGCTGGCTGGTGACTGCAAGGGAGAGCTGAGGCGAGGCTGGCCTCCAGAGCAAGCCAGGAGGTGTTGTGTCAGTATGGGAGGCGGGGAGGCTTATATTGATGAAGTACCTTCTATCTATCCTTCTATTTGCAGCCAGACCATTGCTGCAACTTGTTTGGCTTGAACTGTCTTTGCTGGAGCCCCTTCACAGGACACCGTATTTCAATCCATAATGCTGAAAGGAGAATATTGCTGTCTTTGGGTGGTAACTCTGCATAGAGCCTTCTTCCAAAGCGGAGGCTGAGCATCGGCTTCTGGTAGGATGTCCTGGTTTCAGTTAGCACAGAATTAATTTTCTTCCTAGTAGCTGGTGGAATGCTGTGTTTTGGCTTAGGATGAGAAGAGTGCTGATAACACCCCGATGCTTTAATTGTTGCAGAGCAGTGCTTATACTAAGCCAAGGACATCTCAGCCTTTTGCTCTGTCCTGCCAACGGACAGGCTGGGGGTGCAGTAAGAGCTGGGAGGGGACAGACCCAGGACAGGTGACCCAAACTAGCCAAAGGGGTATTCCATACCATCTGACGTCATGCTAAACAATATATAGGGGTGGCTAACCGGGGGAAGGGGGCCGGACTGCTCGGGGTTAGGCTGGGCATCGGTCAGCGAGTGGTGAGCAATTGCATTGTGCATCACTTGTTTGTACATATTATTATTATTTCCCTATTATCACCATATTATTATTATTGTTATTATTGTTATTATTGTTGTTATTATTTTGTTATTATTATTTTCCTGTCTTATTAAACTGTCTTTATCTCAACTCACGGGCTTCACTTTCCATTTCTCTCCCCCGTCCCAGAGAGGGAGGGGGGAGGGTGAGCGAACGGCTGCGTGGTGTTTACCTGCCGGCCGGGTTAAACCACGACATAGGAGAAGGTAGTTCGAGGCCACAACCACTTTTAAGTTATTCTTTAATAAATATATTCCTTTAATGATAGTAAAACCAAAAAAGTGTTGGGCTAAACGTTTGTGCTCCAGTCCTGATTTGGTTGGTCTGTCTCTGCCTTGACTCTTCTCCGAGTTGTTCAAGTGCCCACGTGCTGAGGCTCTGCTTCTGCTCAGCACAGCACTGGGGGTCAGCTTCCTGCTTGGTGGTCAGGTCTGCTTTGTTAAATAGCAGTGCCTCCTTTCTTCTTTTTTCTTTTTTGAGGGGTGGGTGTTTTGCGTGTATTTATGTCTTAGTCTGAGTGTTCAAGAAGTGATAGTCATGTAGACAAAAAACCAAAACCACTTTATTTGTGCAGGAAAATGCACAAAGCGAGCCGCAGCACACTGTGCTCCCCCTGGAGCATCTGTCCATGGGCCGGGATCAGGGCTGTGGCCGGCTGTAGGGGCTGTGGCGCTGGGGCAGCACCCTGCCACGGCCGGCTCTCCTCTCCGGTGGTGAGGGTGAGGAGCTGGGAGCTGCAAGGGGAGGCAGGAAGGTCAGCGGATCTGCCCACCCTGCCTGGCCTGCAGAGGGCACGGAGGGCTCTGCCGCCCCGAGGCTGAGCACGCCGTGCCCCTTACCAGTGCCAGTGCCCGGGCCAGCGCAGCCAGCGCACTCCCACTGCTGCGTGGTGTCCCCAAGGCCGGAGCATCGGCGGTGGGTCCCGCTGGCGGCACAGGAGGAGCAGAGCAGCAGCTGCCAGGGCCTGGGGAAGAAGTTGTGCTGGTGAGCACGCAGAGCCCAGCAGGCAGTGGCGCCACAAAGGCCCCCAAGGCTCCAGAACCATTGCTCACGGCGCCCCAGCAGAGGGGAAGGTGCCTGGGCAGAGCCCCAGCAGCCACTGCACGGCTTGCTGGAGATGTGGCTCACAGCCCCCAGCAGCCGGGGAGCTGCTGCTGTGGATGCTCACCCTTCCTCTTGCCACTGCTCGCGGCCTCCCCTGTACAGGCACTGCCTGGCATCGCAGCGGCCATACAGCTGTGGCAGTGCCGGCTCCTCCTCCTCGTCTTGCTCCCAAGCCGGCTTTCTTCAAGAGAAAGTAGGAAAGAAAGGTCACGAGCTCCTGGGGCACTCACTCAGCAAGTGTCAGTGCTGATGCTGGGACAGGGCTCAGGGGCATCCCTGGCGGCAGGCCAGCATCCTCCTGTCCCCCAGGCAGGCAGCCCCGTTTGTTGGGGACAGTCTGCCTGGAGGGATTAGGGCCTGGGGCTGTGCCCTCTCCTGCCTTGAGTGGGGTGGGAAGGAAGGAAGGAAGGAAGGAAGGAAGGAAGGAAGGAACGCACTTGTTGGGCACGCGGATTCCCATCTGCAGCATCTCAGGGAGAAAGCGCTCCCGGTCCCGGCAGTGAGGACACGCAAAGTGCCTGAGGCCCGCCCGAAGCGCCTGTCCCTGTGGAAGAGAGACTCCCCGTGTGAGCAGGACGCCGCTGCGGGCGCATGGTGTCCCTGCGGGCTGGCAGAGGGAAGGGCCTCCTACCTGGATGCAGCCCCGGTGGAACCAGGCGTGCTTGCAGGAGGGGCACACCATGGTGGTGTAGGAGAGGCTGTCCTCCACCACCTCCATGCAGATGATGCACGTGGTGTGCCCCTCCTGCAGCGTCTCCACGCTCTGCTGCGGGCGGTGCTCCCAGCAGAAGGAGCTGCGTGAGGACGGAAGAGTTGAGTGAGGCCAGGGACCACGCGTGCCACAGCGGGGACTCTGCCTGCAGGGCGCAGGCTGAGGGGGCTGCAGCCCAAGCTAGGGCAGCTCGTACCTGTAGTCCCCAAAGAACTGCGAGATGCAGCCCCGCTGGGAGCTGCAGGGCAGGTGGAAGCGGCGCGAGCACCGCTTCTGCCAGCAGGCGACGGTGGCCCCCTTCTTGCGGCAGACGCAGCAGCGCTGCAAAGAGCACAGCAGCCCCGTCAGGGACGTGGCCGGGGCCACTGGCACTTGCCCGGAGCTTGTCCAGAGCCTCGAGGATTTCTTTGCCAGGGCTTGGGCTCAGCTGCCACAAGCCTCGTCTGCTCCAAAAAAGCCCTCACCTTGCGAGCTGCCCGACCCGCTACCCGCCTGATATCCGCGCAGAGGAATCCGAAGATTCCTTCCTCTTCAGCGCCTCGCTGGTACAGGCCCTGGGCTGGAAACTGGAAGAGAGCAAAGCCCCGCAGCTGCTCAGGGCAAGGAGATAGGGACCATGGTGGGGAGGCTGTGCTGGCAGCGCAGCAGGAGGAGGTGACAGCCAGCGAGCAGCGCGCTGGGGATGACCCAGTCCTGTGGGCTCCAGGTGCCAGGCAAGGGCTTGGGGAAAGGCGCGGGCAGCCGCGGGGAGCTCACCAGGCAGTGCACGTGGGCGCAGACCCCGTCCACCTGCAACATCGGCCCGCAGCCATCCAAGCTGGTGTCCGAGCGGTGGCACAGCACGCACTCTGGGGGAGGCAGGGCGGCAGCCATGGATGAGAGCATCCCCCCACTGAGCACCTGGCAGGTGTCCCCGAGGGCCGCCCGCAAGGGCCTGCTCGGGGGCTCCTGGCAGGGCGTCCCCGGCTGTCCACAGCCCAAGCGGCTCTGCACAGCCCCAGGGGGTGCTCAGGGCCCTCCACCTCCAGGGAGCTGCTGGGGCATCTGCTCTCACCGTCCTCCTGTGCCTCAGGGGCCTTCTCCTCCTCTCCGGCAGCCATGCTGCGCAGCAACTCCTCGCCTCGCCTGGCCTCGCCTCGCTGCCAGGAGCTGCTGCCTCCACGCCTGGCGCTCACCAGAGACGCAAAGTCCCCCCCAGACTCGCCTGTGTCACTGGTGTCATAGTGCTCCCTCCGTGTCACTAGGAGACCATGGAGTGGTGGATGATGCGGCAGGGCCCAGGAGCTCCCCCAGCCTCACAGACACCCCCTGGGCTTCCAAGCCCACGGTGCAGCCTCTTCATCCCCGTGAATGGCCGTGGTGGCTTGGCCTAGGCTGGCGGCCAGGTGCCCACCCAGCTGCTGTCTCGTTCCCTCCTCAGCTGGGGAAGGGAGAGAAAATTCGAGGGAGAAACCCTCGTGGCTTGTGAGGAGGGCACAGGGAGATGGCTCACGGGCTGCAGGAGAAGCAGAGAAGTGAGAAACAAAGAAACAAAAGGAAACAACAACAACAACACCAACACCTTTCCCCCACCCGTCCTCTTCCCCCTCTTCCCCCCGAGTGGCGTAGGAGAATGCGGGAATGGTGGCTGCGGTCAGTCTGTAGCACTTGGTCTCTGCCGCTGCTTCTCGGTCACTCTTGTCCCCTGCTCCAACGTGGGGTCCCTCCCACAGGTGCCGTCCTTCCCAAACTGATCCGGCGTGGGCTTCCCACAGGCAGCAGCTCCTCGAGAACTGCTCCAGTATGGCTCCGTCCCACAGGCTCCATCCCTCAGGAGCACACTGCTCCAGCCCGGGTCCCCCCCGGGCAGCAGCTCCCCCTCCATCCCCTGCTCTTGCATGGGCTCCTCTCCACGGGCTACAGGGCTGGCCCAGAATCTGCTCCGGCAGGGGTCTTGCACAGGACACAGCCTCTGTCACTGCAGGGCCACCTGCTCCAGCGGGGGCTCCTCCACGGGCTGCAGCGTGGAGCCCTGCTCCACTGTGGTACTCCATGGGCTGCAGGGGGACAGCCTGCTGCACCAGGGGCCTCTCCACAGGCTGCAGGGGACTTGGGCTGCGTGCCTGGAGCACCTCTCCTCCTCTCTCCTTCTTCACTGATCTTGGCGCCTGCAAGGCTGTTTCTCACTCCTTTCCCTCTCCCAGCTGCTGTGTAGACATGTTTGTTTTGGTTGCTTGGTTGGTTTTTGTTTTTTTCCCCTGTCTTTAATACGCTCTCCCAGAGTCGTTGCTTGTTGGCTTGGCTCTGGCCAGCAGCGGGGCCCTCATCTAACATGGGGCAGCTTCTGGAGCCTTCTCACAGAAGCCACCCCTACGGCCCCCTGCTACCCAAACCTTGCCACAGAAACCCACTAGAGATGCGAGGCTGGGACACGAAGTAGCAACAATGTCACGTCCAGGCCCAGTCCTGCCCAGCCTCTTCATGAATGATGCGCAGGGCGGAGCAGGCCGTGCCCTCAGCAAGTCTGCTGCTGATCCAAGCTGGGAGGAGATAGGGATGCACCAGAGGGTGGTGCTGCCCTCCAGAGGGCCCTGGGCAGGCCGGAGAAATGGCCTGGCAGGATCCTCCTGGAGTTGGCGCCAGGGAAGCTTGAAGCTGAGGCCCTGGGGAGGAAAGCTGGAGAGCCCGAGGCTCGTTGGAGTTGCCCCAGCTGGAGGCCTGGGTCCAGTTCTGGGCTCCCCAGGACAGGAGAGCTATGGGCCTACTGGAGGGAGCGCAGTGAATGGCAGCCAAGCTGGTGGCAGGACTGGAGCATCTGTCCTCTGGGGAGAGCTGGAGAGAGCCGTGAGTGCTCGTTGTGGAGAAGGCCTGTGGGGATCTGGCTGAAGGACCTCAATATGTGAAGAGAAGGTGCAAAGGAGATGGAGCCAGGCTCTTCTCAGTGGTGCCCAGTGTCCACGTGGCTGCAGGTGGCCCTGCTTGAGCATGGGGGTTGGAGCAGGTGACCTGCAGAGGTGCCTTCCAAGCCCGAGCTTGGAAGAGCTCCTCCTCTCTCCTTCTTCACTGAACTTGGTGTCTGCAAACTCTTTTTTCACTCCTCATCCTCCAGCTGCTGTTGTCCAGCAGTTTTTTTTTCACCTGTTCCTTAAATCTGCTCTCACAGAGGCACAACCAACATCGCTTACTGGCTCAGCTCTGGGCGGAAGCAGATCCTTTTGGAGCTGGCTGAGACTGCCCCTTATCTAACATGGGCAGTTGTTGGATTCTTGCCACAGAAGGCAGTCCTGCAGCCTCCTGCTACCAAAACCTTTCCACATAAACCCACTACAGACTTTCACAAGTGTGTCCCATATAATCCCTATTTACCATTTAATGTAACACTTCTTTGATACTCGTTTAATAAATTGGTGTTTATGAAAACTGTTCTTCTTACCCAGACCTTACTTGTGGTTATAAACGCATGCAGCAGTTCTGTTTCTTATTGGTTATGATTGCAGTTTCTGCTAAATACTTGACAGATCTGTTACAACTTCCATGTTTTCATTTGCGGAAAAAGCAGACGATTTTAATAGTTATCTGTAGAAACAAATTACGTCTTGGTTGTAAAACATGGCTGACATTATTAAATGGCGCACCGAGATGTCTACCCTATGATTTCCTATCGGATGTTCTCAATCTGTATGAACAGCCTTAGCGTTGTGCTTAGTGGCTAGCTAATTTCTACATATTCATTTTATGTAATATTTATTCCTATCACTCAATCAGATTTGTAAACCAAATTCAGAAATGATGAGGAGTACGTTCTTCTTTGCAATTAGGATGATTCACCAGTGGCATAACTAATAGGGGAAACAGGAAACTAAGAAATTACACCCGTCTTGAGATGGGAGTGCAGCTTGTGAATAGAGACAGTAGGAAATAGAATGATAGAATAAGAAAGAAGGAGAGAAGATCAAAATACTGAAAGATGTCCAGGAGATGGGAAGATGAGACAGTACATCGAAACGAGAAGTAATGACAGCACCCAAGACAGAGTGAGAGAGCTGCTTTCTATAAAGGAAGATAAAATAATGGAAAAAAAAATAATCCTGGCAAAATCTGATGAATGTGGTATTCCCTTTAAAGAAGGAGAAGAAAAGATCCCATGCATAGGAATCTGTACCTATGGGGACTGAGGAAATGGTAGAAGAGTATTTTGCTTTCATAGAGGGCAATAATGAACAAAATGTTTTAGGACAGTTTAATCCTGAAGGCTGCAGGAAGTAATAGATGATGGAGAGTGCTAGCAGAGATGGGTGCATCTGTGGGGACAAGGTGAGGGGGGGTGTCTGTCCATGGAGAAATTTTGCTACCACCTGGGAAGACTGGAAGTCCAATCTGAGCCCTGAGTATGCCAAAAGTTCAGAAAATGGATGGACACTACATACTGACGTACTACTGCCGCAGTGTCTTCCTGAGATTCCTCTGCTCTGATTTGCTGCAAAGATGGTATAACACAGGGTGACTTTGAGTACCCTGTCAGTAGGTTCTCCACAGGAAAGCCTAAGGTACTGCAAATCCCTAAGGAAACTATTCCCAGATAGTTAATCTGTATTATCCCCACCAAAGGCAATAGGGAGAGCTGCTATGATAGGAAACTTACTGTAATCAACCTTTCTTGTAATTAAGTCTAAACATAATAATAAGCTGAGGCTTATTGGGGCAGTTCTTGATGTTAAGAGCTTATCCTTTTAGTCTCACAGAAGGCCAAAAGCTGTGGATGCCTTCTGTTTTGAAATGAAGGCTCTGTGGAGACTAACTTTTTTCAGACTGCTTGTCTACAAAAAAACACTTGTCAGAACGGTGTCGCTGTCCCTGTGTGCAGAAGGAACTGCCTGTTGGAAAACAAAGGTTTGGGCCACCTTACTCTTCTTACCTTCTCCAAGGTAAGGAGGCTCCTTACCTTGTGCATTGACTCCAGGTATGTCTGAACAATGGGCCTTGATGGTACTCCATACTACTGAAAATTGCTGTTGGATTTTTCTCTTTCTCCCTGGAAAGCTAGCAGAGAATTGGTTTATTGAGTGTCCAGAACAACCTCTTTGCTGCTGGTGACTGCCTGTTAACTCAGAGTTGGCTTCAGATAAAGGCGTGCTGAGGACAGAAATCCGGGAAGGAAAATCCTTAGTAGATGAAAGCTGTCCTAGAAACAGAGGGCATGCTGGGGTCCTTGTGCAGATAATCAATTCCTATGGTTTGGTTTGAAAGCGACAATGCAGAGTCCTGTTTTTCCCATTAATAGCAAATTCAAAAGCATTAATGTGCTTTGTTAGTCTCTGATCTCCTTGTAGGCTGCTTCTTCATTGCTCTGCAACCTACACGTTGGGCAATAGCATCACTTCAATTGCATTTTGATCACTTTTTCCTTAGAGTCCCCACTCACAGAATCATACTGATCACACGAGTCTCAGTTCTTGTTTTATAAAGTCTGATTGTCATTGCATAGTTGGGAACTTGAAAGATGGACCCTAAAGACTTAAACATGGAGGGGGAAGGAAGAAGTACTTAAATTGTTCAGTGTAAGTAATTAAATAATCCTTTGTTAAGGCAGTTGTGTACCTTTTCTGGGATCTTATACTTTCTGTTGCTCTGGATTAACACTCTTAAATTAAATTTTTAATTTGCATCTTAAATCTACATTTTCAAAATAATAGAAAAAACAAGAACACCCCAATTTTCCACCTATATCGCTTAGACTCATTTTAAAATTTTAGGGAATAAACAATTCCGAACTGTCATAAACCTATCTCTGTACAATTTTTCCTGGCTTGGAGTCTCTAATCCTTTTATGTCATCCTTTCTGAGGATGATCCTTGTCTAGTCCTAAATATTTATTGAAATCAGGGTGGTGATCGGTGACAGAGTGAGGCTAGAGATCTGTGACTATCAGTGTTCCCCAGGGGTTAGTGCTGGGTCCGGTCCTGTTCAACCTCGATGAGGGAATAGTGTCTGCCCTCAGCAAGTGCACTGATGACAAAGCTGGGAGGAGTGGCTGACATACCAGAAGGCTGTGCTGCCATTCAGTGAGACCTGGACTGGCTGGAGAGCTGGGCAGGAAGAAACCAAATGAGGTTTAACAAGAGCAAGTGTGGAGTCCTGCACGTGTCAGTACAGGCTGGGGGACGACCTGCTGGAGAGGAGCTCTGAGGAGAAGGACGTGGGGGTCCTGGTGGATGGCAGGTTGACCATGAGCCAGCAGTGTGCCCTGGTGGCCAAGAGGGCCAAAGGGATCCTGGCGTGCATTAAAAGGAGCATGGCCAGCAGGTCAAGGGGGGTGATCCTCTCCCTCTACTCTGCCCTGGTCAGTTCTGGGCTCCCCGGTACAAAACAGACAGGGATCTGCTGGAAAGAGTCCAGCGGAGGGCCACAGAGATGATCCGGAGCCTGGAGCATCTCCCCTGTGAGAAGAGGCTGAGAGACCTGGGTCTGTTCAGCCTGGAGAAGAGAAGACTGAGGGGGGATCTTATCAATGTTTGTAAATACATGACGTGTGGGAGACAGAGGGACTTGGCCAACCTCTTTTCAGTGATTTGTGGGGACAGCAAAAGGGGCAATGGCCACAAAAGTTCCACAAAAAGTGAAGTTCCACACCAACATGTGAAAGGACTTCATGATGAGGGTGAGGGAGCACTGGGACAGGCTGCCCAGGGAGGTTGTGGAGTCTCCTTCTCTGGAGATATTCAAGGCCTGTCTGGATGCCTACCTGGGCAGCCGGCTGTAGGGAACCTGCTTTGGCAGGGGGGATTGGACCCAATGAGCTCTGGAGGTCCCTTCCAACCCCTGTAATTCTGTGATTGCTCATGGACTCTCCCAGGCTACCACTTAATTACAATTACTTTGGGTACAAGGTTAGGCAATAAACTCTCATTTGGTCTTTCAGTCAGTCAGATTTTTCATTAATAATCTCTGGGCAAAGCCCAGCCAGCTGATGTGCTTAAAAAACAATTAGATTGTGCCAGGTCTTCCTAAGCCTCTCTTTGGTCTTGAGGGTATGATAGTGAAGTTGGAAGGAATCAAATCTGCAGTCAGTCCTTTGGGGCCTTGTGCTGCCTTTTCTTCCTGCTTCAGAGTGAATGCAGGATTCCCTCTGGCATAGGTCTGACTCATGAAGTTCTTCAGTGTGGTTAGTCTAAGCATCTGCTGACAAAATTGATTTCAAAACGGCTTTTTAACAGTGCTTTTTTTTTTTTTTTTAATTTTTCATGTCGCCTTCTTATAAAAACATAGATTTTTCACTGAAAATCCAGACTCTGAAACTTCAGTTCTTTCTCTCCCTTCCTACTTTTTTTTTTTGTAGCAAAAAGGTAAAAGGTTGTATAATTACTAATCTGCTTACTAATTTCTAAACCAAAAACTTTATAAGTCAACTTTTCCTTCAAAAGTATTGATTTAAAAAAAAAAAAATTCTCATCTGAGTCCTAGTCTGCTCCTTCCTTTGGCACAAGGAGAGGTGGGAAAGGTCCAGCACTTCCAGGTTAGTAACCACTAATATTCTCTCTTCTCCTCAAAGGACTGTCTATTTGCAGTGTCATTTCTGTTACTGATGTAGCTCTCTAGCTTAATGGATTTTCTTCATGTGAATTTTGCCATCTGAATAGCATTTGTAAAATACGTAAAGCCACCCAATGCTAAAATCATCCTGCTGTACTACCAGGTAGATCAGCCTCCAGCTGGTCAGAATTGCTGCATGTCTGCTTGTGGCAATGGTTAGCTCATATCCCATGACTGCGAGAATCAAATAATTTTGTAAGGAAACCAAAAGTAAAATGACATTTTGCAATTTTCCAAGTGAACTGACACTTAGAAGTAATTTTAGCATAATAGCATAAAGTAAAATGGCAGCTAATTCCCTAAAGCAATGTAGCAACCTCAGATTATGCATGCTGTTCAACTCAAACATGACAATGCTGCTTTTTAAAAAGTAGCTTGTGAGATACTAGATGAGAAGGCACATGGTGCGAAGTAGGAGCTGGGAAGGGCAGAGAACTGGCACTGCCCTGCCTTGGCTACAGTGTCACCCCAAGAGGAGCATTCATACTGCAGGTCTTCAGTTGAGCTCTGAAAGTGTGTTTAACCAGGGAGAGCAAAAGGCTGTTTTCATAGACATTTAGGAGTTAGGAGACATTTCTTCTCACAGAGAGCAGTCAGGCATTGGGACGGGTTGCCCAGGGAGGTGGTGGAGTCCCCGTCCCTGGGGGTGTTCAAGGAAAGGTTGGACGTGGCGCTTAGGGACATGGGTTAGTGGGTGACATTGGTAGTAAGGGGATGGTTGGACCAGATGATCCCAGAGGTCTCTTCCAACCTTACTGATTGTATGATTCTGTGATTTGTTTCTTTTGCATTCTTGCTTGGGAGTCAGTCAGAGCTCATTTCCTAAAGCCTTGGGTTCTTTTCACCTGGTACTTCCCAGATGGATCTGTCATTTTGGCTGGCAGACTCGGAGGCAGAACCAACTCTTTTGCTTTTTCTCTGGACGACAGTACTGAAATTATTTTGCTGTCTCTCATGTTATGAAGTTCCTCATGTTTCTTTCAGGTGCTCCCTTGCTGCTGTTACTGCCAGAAGCACGAGTATATTGCCTGTGCCCTGAGGGACCCCCTCACCTCTCCTCTGGGGCTCCCTCTGCATTAACGAGCAGTAGGCACAGGAGGAACAGGTCTGTGCTGGGAAGCAGCTGGAGCTGAGTACCAGCCATCCATGTTGTGCTCTGGGGGTAGAGGAAGTTCCTGCGGATTTTTGTGGAATTTGAATGGGCCGAGTGCTCACTGGAGGGCAGAGCACATTGAAAGCACGCCTGGAGCACAACTTCCAGTTCAGTGCAACCGAAAGTGCAGCCAGAGGTGTCTGAGTGGTGCAAGCCAAGGCAGAGTGAGCAGGGATGCCTGAAAGGTTTGCTTCAAAAGCTTTCGGCTCATCCAAACCAAAACGCTGATGTAGACTTACTCCTCCTGCTCCTCTGCAGAGAGAAGTGCCTGTTTTCCCTTTCTCCTTGCAGCAGGCAGGTTGCTGCTCTGATGTGGCTCACGTTGGTGGCACGGGCAGGCTGCTGTGTCTTAGCAGCGTATGTGGAGGCTGGGGAGTTTGTGGCAGGTACAGGAAGGCTTGGGAGGAAGCACCAGGAGATTTGACTTTAATTCAGTCGCAACACTCATTAAGTGGTTCTTTTAATGAAGTCAGATGCAGAAATTCCTCAGGTGATTATCAGGAATGAAATATTAAAGTTGGGTAGTAGACAGGAAAGCATTTTGGTCTCTTACCAGCTGCAGACTTTAAGAGAAGCCTAAGAGGATATTTTCATCATTTCTTGCTATGGCAGTCAGCACGTGGGAGGAATTCTGGCTCCCTAGAGTCAGAATACAAAACCTGTACATAAAACAAAAATTCTGCCAAAATTCTGTTCACAAATATAGAAAGATTTCATTTAATTTGTCCAAACAAAATATTTATATTTTATTGAAGTAATAGAAGAGAGTCACACTGCTGTATTTTAACAGTTCCATGGTGCAAATGCATGCAAAACGATTTTATTTCTAAACTATATTTTATGATAGGAAAAAATAGTAGTTTGATCCACTGCAGTCAGCTCTGTCCAGATGTTCTGACAGGATGCGTGGTAGCTTTTGCGCTGGGGTTGATCAGAAGCTCAAGCAGGGAAGTGAGACCGGGCAGCTCTGTTGCTCCATGAGCTGTGAGCAAGGCCTACTGCAGCTGGATGTAGTTGGACCTTTTTCTTCTTCTGTAATGCCAGTGCTAAGCAGAGGAGAATACTCGTTAGATACTATAGGTCTTAATTATGTTCTGCAAGGAAAAGTGATTTGTAAAACAAATTAATGAATGGGACTTCCCCAAAGCCTTTAGATTGAGGCTGTCAGGCCTCTGTGCTGAATGAATGGGAAGATGCGATAGAAAAGGAGCTTCAATGCGGGTATTTTCCTAAAAGAAAGGCTAGTCACAGTTTTGATCGCTGCCTCTCCTACAGGCTGAGGCTCTTAACTTTATGGCTTCTCATGAAAAATGACCCTGAAGGATGCACAAGGAAGTGTTTTTACTTCCTTTTCTGCTCTTACTGGCTGTCTTCCCAAAACTTCACGGTGCTATGGCTTTAATCTGCTTCTTATTCTCTTTAACAGCACATTTGTGCTTTTAATATTCTGGATTTACACCATTTGCTGGTGTGAGTTAAAAGCCCATTTACCACTACTGGTGTTTTAAATGGGCTCAGAGCTGCCTTCTGCATGAGTTTCTTTGCTGCAAACCAGACATCTGTTGTACAACATACATGGGAGACTGTAATTACCCTGTGATTGTATATTCAGCCATTAGGTCAGGTGAAGGCTTGAGGTCTAAAGGCGCAGTTATCTCATGGCTTCCGCATTGAAAAATGACAGCTTTAATAAGGCTGGAAAGATGGAGAGAAAATGCTGCTGCAGGAGGGTCAGCTGTGAGCCCCCGCTGGTGAATGCAGAGGAGAGATTTTTGTACAGGACTGGAGTGTGCTGTGGTTCTGCAAACACGAGCCCTGCACATACAGACACAAATGCTGTGTGGAAAAGCACTATGCTGCAAGCATGCCTTATTTAACCCTAGCTTTTGCTGTTGGTGTTCATTCATTACATTTTGGGCATGTGAGTGCCTCTGGTGTTTTACAGGAACAGCCGGAGAGCAGTGTTTGAAACCACAAGTAATTTAGTATGGACAGTGCTGGGTCAGTGCTCTTGATTATCTGTATACGTTTACAGGGTTAATTCAGCAGTACAGTGTGAGGAAATGCAGCTGGGGATGGAGAGCAAGGAAAGCTCTTGGTAGATGCTTTTCTGTGAGTGGTGCTTACACGTCAGGGAGAAAAAAAAGGAGAGAAAAAGAAACAGAGAAGCACTGCCGTGTATTTCAGCAACTTTTCAGCGTGATTAAGATATTCAATATTATGAATTACATAAGTGCATTGTTATGGTTAGGAGAACTTGTGGTAACACACAAAACATGCCTCTTGTCTAAGTGAACAAGGCTGAAGCCCAGACAATGAGAACTCACTGCCCAGGCAGCCGGGAGAAGCTTTTGTTGTACTGTGGGCTGAGTCTGGAGCCTGGGAGGCAGGGGAACCCCTGGCTCGAGCCCAAGATTTCAGAAATACCTGAAACACACAACTATGCCTTAGTGCACCCTTAGTTTAAAGAAAGCTCATTTGGAAATTAAGTATTGCTCTTAATGCTTATGATTTGGATATGCTGGTTTACAGAAGGGAGGCATATATTAAAAATAATGAAGTAGCACTGGCATTTCAGTGTCGTTCAATTACAGCATGCATCTCTCTTGAGGATGACAGTTATCAGACTGCAGGTGTGTCTATAGCACATTTCTCTGGAGATGACTTTTTTGTTTGTGTCTGAAGAAATGTCATAAACCTTGTTGCCTTTGTCTTCCATTTCTTAGCTTTTATTTTTATGGAAGGGAGGAGGACGAGGGAAAAGCCGGGGGGAGAAGAATGTTGGCTGCTATTGCAAGAAAGTAAAGAACAACGAAATCCATGGCAGGCAGCATCCCAAAGAGGTGCTGCTTGACACCTCTGAGAGGTGACAATGGCAGTGGTGACATTCTCCTGGGAGCGTTGCTTCTCTTCCAAAGCAGCCCCCGAGCCTGCTTTGAGAGCTTGCCTTGGCAAGTTACTTCAAGGATGTTTTTTATCCAAGACCTACTCAGGGCCGCACATCAGACACTATATACATTAACACTCTCATTAGGGCCCATGAACAGCTCCAGTTTGTCTCTTTAGAGTCACCTGAAAACATCCCAATTTAAACATAAATGTAGCCATCCCGCTCTGTTGCAGGGATTTCTCCTGCAGAAAAGAAAGGGGCAACTGAGAGGCAGCTCTTTTGCAGACCAGACCTGAAAGATAAGGTCTTATTTTCTCTTCAGGTACAACTTGATACTTGTGCACATTTATGGTTTGTGTTGAGTCAGTGAAACTAAACTCAGAAGCAAAGCAGGTGTTGGGGGCCAGTCAGGTAAAACTTTTTCCCCGGTTCCAGAGAAGTTCTTTCTCAGCAGTGATTGCAGTGCCTGTTCTGATGCTGTATTACCTCTAAAAGGAAAGACAGGCTTCCAGAAACAGAGTATCTTTGTACGAACAGACTCAAAATCCTTGTGTCTGCTGGCCAGGAAACACGATGATAAGAAGTTTAATACTGTCAGATTTGGGACATGCCTTCCTGTCTGCTGGCCCGCTCAGGTTTGCACACTGCCGTGCTTCCCTCCTAGCAGCAGGCAAAGCTTGCCCTGCTGCCTGGCTCGCAACAAGAACCTCTGGTTCCTTGGCACGTGTTTGGCCAGTTACCCCCAACCTAGAGACTTTTTATGTGAATGTTGTAGATGACGTGCCCAAACCATGGCTGGGCAAGACTGCAGAGCAAGCAGGATGGAACTGAGGCAGTTCTGTCAGAAAGTGTGCCCATGAAAAGGGCTCACGTGCAGAAAAGCAGCTGCGTGAGGCAATGTGCTCTGTACAGAATTCAAACTTCTGTTTTCTGGTTAGTTACTGAGCAGCTGGTGTTGTAAGCTTTGGAAAAAGCAAATCCAGAGCTCTCTTTGAATAAACTAAACCCACGGCATCATTGTGCTGAAGGCACAGCCTGAGCTAAGAATTAGTTGGAGCAGAATTAGCTGTGTTGGTTGTTCAGCTACCAAGCTAGGTAAATTTGACATAAATGCTGTGTTTTGTGTGCTTCTGTGGAGTGGTTCTTTCTGATATAAATTAAAGCAAGTAAAGCTCTTCAACATCCTTTCCAACTTCTTTCTAAGCCTGGGGAACTGAGAAATATTTTGAAACCCATTCTTGTCATGGATACTTGGCTGTTTCTTCCAGGATTTCAGAGTCATGTATAACAGGCAGCCCCTGGGAGTGCTGGGGCTCTTCTTCCCTGTCTTCAGCATCTTTATGACCTTGAGCAACTCATATATATTGCCAGGGCTTGATCCAAAGCCTGTCATTGCTTTCCAGGGGTTTTAGTTTGTACTTCTCAGTTGGGACTTGAGGATTTCGTTATTCTGTTAGAACACCTACAAAGGGTTGTAAGCCCGCTGACAGTTGTCACAGCTGTTTGGCTGTTCACAGACTGTGGCCCTCCGTGGAGCTAAAAGCCATAGATTATGAACCACTGAACTAAATTCAATTGAAATAATGCCTCAGGCACTAATAGATGCTTTTATTTGCTACACCCTCGTCCACCTCTGATCAAATCCAGCCCGTTCTACCTTTACGGGCAGAAATCAGTTCAAGCAGTGCTCTGACGAATGCATGACTAGGAAAGCAGGATTGCTTAGAGGGAGTTACCCCTCATGTGAGCTGTTTAAGGAAAAACCAACAATTGCTTCTCATAAAAGTGTATATACCCCACAGTTTATTGGCTAATCTAGGAAAGGGTAGTAAAACAGTAGAGAGTTGGAAACTTTAATTAAACTGAAGCCTGTTGACTTAAAGTTTGTTGATGAATTCTAGTGAAGGCTACTGTACAGTAGCAAACCAAACAATTTATTACTGTAGAGCTTGTTGTCATGTAATTTGTAGGACTGAGGAAAAGAGAGATTATTACATCCAAACAAATTTATTGTTGTGTAGCTTGGGGATTTTCTTTTGATTCTTCTGGTTGTTGGGTTTTGGCTTTTGTTTCATGAAGTAAGGATAAAGGAGTACTGAAGCTACCCTTGGCAGTTCCCCAGAGGAGGATCAGGAGACTTGTGCAGGCTTCAGACCAGCAGCTGTAGCCTGTATTGATCAAGGCAGGAGGCTTGGGTTTCCCCAAAGCCATGGTCATCTGTTGCTACAGATGTACAATAGAAGTACATAAATCGTTGGTATCATCTTTATAATAGCCTTTTATACTGGGAGGAGAGGGGGTCTGCGCTCGATAGCATATACAATTTTATGAGGACAGGTAACTTTATTGGGCTGGGGATCTCAAAACCTATGCAAGAGGGTCAGCTACACAACTCCTCACAGGAAACAGTAATAAGTGTAAGAAAAGAATCCGTATTGCTGCCTTCATTTTCTCTAACGAGTTAGCTACAACCACCTCATTAAGGAGACTGTTCCTGATCAAACATTTCTGACAGTTTTTCTTAACGACCAAATTGAATTTAACCTCTCTCAACCTGAGAACAATTATTCTTCACCTTAGTGACAGGATTTGATTTAAACTATTCTTTTTATTCACTGCATTATTACAGTAAGTATTAAATTAAAAAAAAAAAATCTAAAACCTTACCACATGAAAAAAGGAATCTTAATTTCTCTAAAATTAAATGACTCAAAAACCCTCCAGGGTGTGGTTGTATGAACAACCTCTCACCTCATCTCCGAGCTGTTTACACGTGTCCTGCAGGAACAGAAGGGGCAGCATGAGGTAGGAGTGAGGAGGAGTGGGAGCAGGATGAAGAACCTCTCACCCCGACATGAAGATGTGAGTGGGAGCAAGATGAAGAACCTCTCACAGCTGCCTGTGGCCATGGTGCTGCATGTGCAGAGTGCTCTCCTGGTGCAGTGCCTGAGGTTGTCCCCGATCTGCCACAGCCTTGCTGCAGGCTGTGCTGAGTGGATGCAGCGGTCCGACCAGGTTTTTAGGCTGCAGGCTGAACTAGTAACTAGGTTGTAGTAAATGATGGATAACTTGTTGGGGAATGATTTTACCCTGCTCACAGAGCATCAGGAAAGGCTGAATGAAGTTGGATACCCCTATGGAGAAGTCAGGCTGATGCTAGCTATAGGGTGTTTTAGAATTGTAGCATATTTATTTCACCAGATATAAATATTTTCATCTTCGTTTATATTGGTATCTTTCTTCTTTGAAGGGGAGAAATGAAAAAGAAAAAAAGCTGAAGTTAGCCTGAGAGCTTTTTATTTGAAAGGTAATGGCCATCCGTGCCAAACAGAAGCTTTGGGCTGAGTGCTGCTCTTGAACTCTAAAATTATGGACATTCAGAGCTGTCTTCAAAATATTTATGCTACAAGACCCTGTCTTTATTAGGACATGATGCAATACTAGAAAGAGGACTTCATGAGGCAATGAATATAATCTTTTGTGTGCATTGTGGTTTATTGTTTCTTCCTCTCTTTGTTATAAAGCAGAGTAACACTCAGAGCGTTGAAGGACGCATGCACAATGAACAGCTTGGTGGTTCTCAGACACTTCAGCACTGCTTTGGTGCGTACTCACACAGAGTAATTGTTTATTGCCACACACAGTACTCTGCTGTGAGTGTTATCCTTGTAATTATAACATGTAGCACTGTACAACACAAACAGCACACTATACTGAATAACCTTTGGTATCTGTATCTCCGGAAGGAAGAATTCCATGGTGGGATTTTTTCCTTTCCCTTCCCTTCCTTTCCTTTCCCCTTTGTTCTGCTTATCTTGGCTTGACATAATACGGATCTAACCTATTTTCTCTGGCTCCAGTGAGCCTTGGGCTGGCATCCTCTTTTTAAATGTGGGGTCTTCCTGCGGAAGCTAAGCTCATCTCCCTCTTTGGGGTCAAGGCCTGAAAGAATAATTTTGCAAGGGCCAGATATTGCTGCCTTATGCGGTGAAGAAAAGGGAATGTTTGCCAAGCAAGTGACAATAAAAGCCTGACCAAATCAGACTTTGTCACTACTGTAGCCAGAAATAACCCATGCTCAAAACCATCCTTTCCTTTGACTTGCTGAGTACTCCTTTCTTGTTGAACTGTTGTCTTTTATGGTGGGGAAAACAAACAAACAAACAGAAATTAAAGAATAAGCTTGACTTAAGAGGCTGTTGCAGTAAGTATTTTATAGATTCTCTGTGTCAGGGGACAATAGCCTGCCATGTCTTTCCTCCTTCACACGGATTCAGAGCAGCAGCCCAGCAGTGCCACAGAGCCCAGCATCTCCCCTGGCTTCCTGGGAGCCAGAGCCTGACCCATCACTTGCCCCCTGCAGTAGTTCAGCTGCTTTTTCACAGGCTGAGCACTGAGGAGCATGCTGTGGGAAGGTAATTCAGCACTTCCCTCATACCTCCCTTCTCCAGGGCCTGCTCGGGGTTGAAGGTACATCTGTAGGTGCTGGATGTACATCTTGTACCTACCCAGCCCAACAGACTGCAGTATAACCCCCAGCTGTCTGATCTTTTCACAGTCAAATCTGGAACACAGGTGATGTTTTCTGTGCAATTACAGGGATCTGACCGAACAAGACACAACTATAGCCCAGAGAGGCTTCTTTAGGTGTCTCTGTTTTAAAGCAGAAGTGAACAACTACTGTCATTCTGTCCCTATACAGATCCCAGAGCAGTATACCAAAGCTCTGCATCACATGTTCCTCCCTGCTGTGCTCTGAGTGCACAGGAGCAGGATGCTGTGTATTTTCTTTAACCTGCATGGTCGTTTTACCCTGCTGGGCAGCTAAACTCTGCCACAAGCACTCCTTACTCCCCCTCCTCTAAAGAAGAGGAGTACGATGGAAGGAAAAAGACTCGCTGGTTAAGATAAGGATAATTTAATTAAAGGGAGAAAAAAAAAAAAGAAGGGGGGGGGGAAAAAAGGCTGCAGAGAAGCAAAGAAAAAAAAAAATATTCTGTACTTCCCATCAATGAGAGTCATTCAGCCATGTCTGGGGGAGCAGGGCCTCTACACATAGCAGTTGTTTGGGAGGACAGATGTCTTCGTAACGAGAGCCCTGAGCCCTCCTTCTCCCTCCTATTTCTCACCTTTTGTTGCTGAGCGTGACACCATATGGCATGGAGCATCCAGGCACCAGAACAAGCTGTGAAGGGGAGAGGGACTGGGGGTCCTGGTGGACAGCAGGATGACTGTGAGCCAGCACTGTGCCCTTGTGGTCAAGAAGGCCGATGGCATCCTGGGGTGTATCAGAAGGGGGGTGGTTATGGTTGGTAGGTCGAGAGAGGTTCTCCTCCCCCTCTACTGTGCCCTGGTGAGACCGCATCCGGAATATTGCATCCAGTTCTGGGCCCCTCGGCTCACGGGCAGGGAACTGCTTGAGAGAGCCCAGCACAGAGCCACGAGGCTGATGGAGGGAGTGGGGCATCTCCCTTACGAGGAAAGGCTGAGGGAGCTGGGTCTCTTTAGCTTGGAGAAGAGGAGAATGAGGGGTGACTTTATGAATGTTTATAAATATGTGAAGGGTGGGTGTCAGGAGGACGGAACCAGGCTCTTCTTGGTGACATCC
Source organism: Anas acuta (assembly GCF_963932015.1). Classification (NCBI taxonomy): domain Eukaryota; kingdom Metazoa; phylum Chordata; class Aves; order Anseriformes; family Anatidae; genus Anas; species Anas acuta. The sequence goes on from NC_088987.1 coordinate 18,114,543, forward strand.
AATGACAGGACAAGGGGTGCAAGCTGGAACACAGGAGGTTCTGCTTAAATGTGAGATGAAACTTCTTCACGGTGAGGTGATTCTGCAATTCTGTGATCCCTTTGGTCAGTTTATGTCAGCTGCCCGGGTGATGTCCCCTCCCCACCTCTTGCCCACCCCCAGCCTGACTTTGGGGGATTTGGAGGGAGGCTGGGTGCTGTGCCAGCACTGCTCAGCAGTAGGCAAAGCACTGCTGGGCTCCCGCTGCTGTTCTAGCTATGGGTGCAGAGCACAGCACCGCGTGGGCTGCTGTGGGGAAAGCTAGCTCCATCCCAGCCAGACCCAGGCCATCCTGTTCTGTGCCTTCTTGGGCTGCAAGCTCCCCAGCAAGTGGTAGGAAGTCGTGCCTGATGCAAAGTCCTGTTGTTGTTCAGTTCCTTGAGAGCCAGGCCTTCGTGGCTCCCCCGGCAGAGGGCAAGCCCTGGCCATGTGCCGTGGTTTGTACACCAGGCGGCTCTGCTGTGAGCTCCTGGGGTCCTTGGGCAGGGCGGGTGCTGAGGCAGTGCAGTGACAACCTGGGAGATGCTGGAGTTGTACTGGGCAGCTGCTGCTGTTCCCAGTTCCACACCCGGACGAAGAGAGCTGGAGCTGGCAGCTTTCCAAACGGCCCAAGCAACCTTCAGCTACATTTTCTGGGTTCCTTCTGTCCCCTCCTCTCCTCTGCAAAGAGGGTTATGGAGCAAACAGGATTTTTCAAGAGCCACATTTCCTTTAGTGGAAGATCCTCCTGTTTTTTTCTGAAGCTCTGAGCATGACTCGGTGCTGCTACTCCTTGTGCTCATCCTGCACCCCTTTGGCCTAGGGCACTCTCCTCGAAATGAGCGGCTCTCTCCTCAGCTTTGTCTCTCCAGCTCTATTTCATGTAGCCAGTGGAGTAATAGGACCTCAACGTCCTTGGAGTCCTCCCTCCCTCCTTTCAGTTGTCCTAACAGAGGGGAGATTTTTGTATAACGTTGTGGATCCTGAAGCAGAAAGGAGCCGTTGGTACAGGGTGAGAAACAATTAATCTATAGGAGTGGAACAGAACTTCAGTGAGCATCCAAAACCATCTTGGATGCTGAATAGGAAAATAGAAATGTTTCAAATTACTATTGTCCTTTAGTGACTGGAGTCAGCTGTACTGCTGTCATTTCGTGAGAGCCCTTCTGGAAGGCACCCAGCGTGTGTTACTCAGCACCGTAACTTTGTCTGATGTGCCTCTGTTTTATGTACAGGTAGTAGAACAGCTACAGACAGCTTTTTATATTTAGCAGCAGGTTTATAAGGATGAAGAAAAATGCCTTCATACCTGTATTGTTCCCATGGCACTTGAGCACTTAAATGTCTTTTTCTGTTTGACATCCTTTGTATTTTAATAATGCACAGAGGCATCAACAGAGATTGGAACTCTATTATGTGAGGCACTAAATGAGCATGGAGAAAGGCAGCACCTGCCCCACGTAGCTGACTGCAATAGACAGAACAGGCACTGGAAGTCCTATTATCTCCAATTATAGGTAGGGCCATGGGATAAATCAAGATTCCTGTGGTTGTACAGAAAGTCTGTAATAGTTCCAGTTGTTGAACCCCCTATCTGTGGAGTCACTGACTAGCATTTTTTAAGCAGATTAACTGCTGCTTTCTTGGAAACAATTTAACTCCATTAATAATCAAGATGTAGAATGAAGCAATGCAGGTATTGAGACAAAAGTTAATATGGTCAGATATTACTTCATGGTGATATTGACATTTTATTTCTACAGGAACAGGCCATTAAAAGGCAAATTAAGACTTTTTATTTTTAAACAAGTAGGAAAGTGCGACTGTCCTGGTTTCAGTTAGGACAGAGTTAATTTGCTTCCTAGTAGCTGGTGGAATGCTGTGTTTTGGCTTAGGATGAGAAGAGTGCTGATAACACCCCGATGCTTTAATTGTTGCAGAGCAGTGCTTATACTAAGCCAAGGACATCTCAGCCTTTTGCTCTGTCCTGCCAACGGACAGGCTGGGGGTGCAGTAAGAGCTGGGAGGGGACAGACCCAGGACAGGTGACCCAAACTAGCCAAAGGGGTATTCCATAGCATCTGACGTCATGCTAAACAATATATAGGGGTGGCTAACCGGGGGAAGGGGGCCGGACTGCTCGGGGTTAGGCTGGGCATCGGTCAGCGAGTGGTGAGCAATTGCATTGTGCATCACTTGTTTGTACACATTATTAGTAGTAGTACTATTATCATCATCATTGTTATTATTATTATTGTTATTATTATTTTCCTGTCTTATTAAACTGTCTTTATCTCAACTCACGGGCTTTACTTTCCATTTCTCTCCCCCATCCCAGAGAGGCAGGGGGGAGGGTGAGCGAACAGCTGCGTGGTGTTTAGCTGCCGGCCGGGTTAAACCACGACAGCGACATAAAATTAAAACAGAAAGAGGATCAATTGTCCTTTCCCTGGTTCTGTACCTCTGGTGTTCCCTGGCTTGACTGGAGTTATTTCAGTTTTAGACTAAACTAAACTAAGGGAAAGAAGCATCTTGCCCAAATGGTCCATCCCAGAGGCCCGTTCATTTAGGGGTCAGGTCTCGAGGCAGTGTTCGCTGATGGATTGCTGGGAGCCCAGCAACAAGACTCCCAGATTTAAAAGAAATTCTCCAGTTCATAAATAAATGTATTGACAATAGACAAAAGAGGAGAAAATAGTTAGCCTCTCTGTTTCAGCTTGAAATGCTAAACTTGATAAACCTACTGTTTCCTTGGGGAAGGGAGAACGACTTTTGAGATGATCAGATCCTCTGCCCGCTATTTTTAAGTCTGAGTTGCAGCTCTGTAATTTTATTCTCTGCAGTGGATGAGTAACTGAATGTGGCAGATTTATGGAAAAAAAATCCTCACCTTCAGTGATACTTAAAGAGAGCATTGGTACCATCTGTGCTTATCCCATTACAGCCATCTTACGGACAGCTGGGATGTCTAGGCATCCACTCTCCTCATTAATGCCCCATTCTACTCCGATAAACTTCTGCAGAGATGGCAACACATTGCAGATGGAATTAATCCACCATGGCAGGAGCTAATTAAGAGAACAAATCTGAAGCTGTGCCTTATGGCTCCAATTCCCTTTTTATACCTGCAGGGCAAGGACTGTTAAAAATGAAAAGAAGTTAAGCATAAGCCAATGCTGGCATTAACTGTGTCTGCAATCTGAAATACTACTGCTTGTGCTCATTTCAGCAAAGCCTTGAATCAAAAAAAAAAAAAAAAAAAAAAAATTAAAGAATTGAAAAAAACTATAAAATATTAAGAGAACAGAGGGAAAAACAAACAAGCAGATTTCATTAAGAATGTTAATAAATCAACCTGACCACTTTCCTAAGCAGGCAGATACAATTAATCTCAGCATCAAAGCAGAGCTCTGTGTGGTGGCACATATTCCTAGGAAACAGATAACTAAGATCTTTTCAGGAACAAGCGGAAGGATAAATTATGTGAGATTGTATCATTTCTAACAAGTAATAATCTCCTACAAGGTGTTGATATGTCAGGGTAAAAACAACCATCTTTGCTTCTGTTTTCCAACAGAGAGCTCTCTATTCACTTGTGTTGGAGCGCATGGTCTTGAACCACATCTAAAAAAACAACTCCTGAGGTCTTTCATTACCCATCAGCTCAACTCTCTGATGAGGTCCCTGTCTAAAGCTGAAAATAATGGATGGTGAAAGTGTCTGCACTGCTGATATTTCAGAGATAGAGATGTTGTTAGTGCACGAGTTGGCTGCAACTCAGAAGCATTTTTTAAAGACCAAGGTTTTGGCTTGAGCGTATGCCAATACATGAGGCTTGGTCTCCTATGGCCTTTTATAGATGTGGGCAGTGGTTCCTGCTGGGGAGGATTGTGAGAATGAACAGGGTTCTGGAACTAGGAAACAGCATCAATACTTCATTGCAGAAATTAGATTTGTAGTTAGAAAGGCAATTGAGAACCCAAAAGCGGACAGCCTGCAGGGAAGTTGGCAAGATGCTGTACTGGGGAGAAGGGCAATTGCAGCATCATTGAGCAAAGCACTACACAAATTGAGCCCCCCAGAGGCATCTAGATAGCTTTGGGCAGAGATGGGCTTCCCTAATTAGGCTTTGTGGGGTCTGGAGTGCTGAAATCAATAGGACCTCTGTCTCCTCTCCAAATTCAGGGTTGATCTTAAGCACACATTAATGAGTTTGGTAGCAAGTCCTTTGCTGAGCTAGAGCCTGGCAGCCCTAATGTTGCACATGCAGAGCATCTCATCAAAAGAACATCTGACCCAGAAAAACAGCGGTTTGGGAGCAGAATGCAACATTCAGGCTTGGTAGGGTATTTGTCACCTGCTGTGTGTCTGTTACTTGCAATAAATTAGAATGATGTATTCCTAAATCTAATTGATAGCTGGTTCTGGTTCTGGACAATTAAGATTGATTTAATGTATGGATCCCTGGAGTCTAATATGTTATACAGAAACAGATTATATAGGCCTCATTATTTTCTAAACTATGCAAATGTCTCAGATTTTGCTGCTAATTTATTAATGTCCAGTTCTTTGCATATGAACAGACAGAGTCTGGATAAATTTTTAAAAATGTGCTTCTGAGCATTGATGCTACAAAAACATCAGAGTAGCTTCAAAACCTTGAGACAGACAGGGCTCCTAGAGTTTTGGATTGTCTCAAAGCGAGCAATTAAGCTTGAACTGCTAGATTGAATTTTTAGAAAAATTGCTGTGGGGAAGAAGGGGAAAAATAAATAACAAAGACTTTTTGGCCTGTGCTCTTTTGTTGTAGCTCAAGGAGGACTGAGAGGTTTATTGATTTGGGTTTTCAGTTTCAAATTGCAAAAGAAGATTGAAGACTTAATTTTACTTGTGGCAGGAGAACATCAAACTCCTGCTTCTGTATCAGTGCAGTCAGGCAGGCTGCTGTGCCAGGCACAGCTTCATCCACCTCCTTCAGACTCAAAAGAAGAAATTGCAGAACAATTTATCAAAAGATCAGTGCTGAAAGAGCACCAGGCATTTGAATATGTACCAAAACTTTACAGAGAGGAATGAATGTGTTCACCATGATGGTCTGAATTTCAGGGAAATTTTGTGGAGCCAGGAATTGGACTCAATGATCCTAATGGGCCCCTTCCAACTCGGGATATTCTGTGATTCTGTGATAAAGAATTAGTTTCTTTTTCTAGACCGGCAAAGTTCCTTCTTCTCCTCAGACACACCGTATTTTTGCTGGTTTTCCATTTTGAAACTGTGAGCTCCAGAGATGTATGCAGGTGAGCCAGAGGAGGTGAAGGGGGCTATATGAGCTCATTCAATTTGAGATTAAGTTTTAATCCTTAGATTAGATGCAGTATGTTCTTACCTTACCTGCTAATGAGAGTTTGCTCCACAGCTCTGTATGATCATCAAGAAGAGTCTAAATCAATTAGACATAATTTAGGAAAGTTTTAAACAGTTTGCTGTTGTAAACAGTTACGCAGTTTATATAAGCACCTTTGAATAAGAAATGTCAAGAGACATTTTTTTCCTATTTTCCACTTTCTTTGAAACAGACCCCTCTGTCACAGAGTTACCGACTCCCTTTTCACTGACGGACAGTAAGGGGGCACAGCACTCTGAAGGGAAATTATGTAAAAATCCAAAATTTGCAAGTGTTATAAATGAAGTCTCAACTCGCTCTGAATTTAGTAACATAAAAGAATATTTATAAAAGGCAGGGTGTATAATAATTATACTTTTCCCAATTAACCCTCCTTCATTATTAGCTCTTACCTCTATCCACCATTGATAGGGGACCTCTTTCGGCTCATAACTGGCTATCTTATTGTTTTCATTACATCGAGCACACTCTGGTTTCCATAGTGTAGGTTTAACAGGCATAGTAGTGTTTGTTCCTGCATTCTTCCCCTCCGGGTGTTAACAATACATTCACTACAATTCTGAGACCAATGGCATGTAATTAGGAGAGGTCCGGTAAAGACCATGTTACCCGGCGGTTATTACCCTAAGGGGTTGCAGCCCTTGGTAAACCTTCTTGAGCTGCAGTAGTGGTCCCTTCTCCGGTCTTGCCCTCTCCCTGATGCTTCTTAGGAAATGATCCAGACTTACACATCCGATGGTTCTTCTATTTGTCAACTTTTCCACAAGTTAGTGGGGGCTCGATTCAAAGCAGATAATCATCTAGGTAAATTTTCCCACCTATTATTTTAAATTTTCAGGTAATTCAAGATGTTGCAGGTATCTCTACTGGAGGTGGCACTCCCCCTATGGGATTTTGGGGTCCCCAAATCCTTCTGTTAGGGCCTTCATGTGAGTTTCCAATGATTGCTAATATTCTAATCAATACAAAATTTAATATACATACAATTAGCATCCAAAGGTTGGCTATGCCCTGATATACTTCAAGTTCTTTTAAGCTTAACTTTCAGATCTCCAGGAGTAGACTCAACCTTCCAGGTTCCTGTTACAGGTCCCTTTACTCGTGATGCATGTGTCCACCTTTTTTCCACCGTTCTTATAGCCATCTCTTTGGTAGTTCAGTAAAGTCCACCTGTATTCTCTCAAATGGTCGATACGCAATCCTTCTTTCTCCAGCAGGTGCTTGCCTAATCGCCTTCTTATTTACCTTTTGACACATTGAGCATCCCTGGATGGTTTGAGGGGCAAATACACCCTCCTAATGCCAGAAAATTTGATTGATTCACGTGCAGGAGGAACTGGACTCTCAAATCCGAGCGATCAAGTACTGTGTTGAAGAGAGAGCAGTCTTGGAAGATGTCTTGAGGCAGAAGACTCACATATTTGTAGATGAAAAACAATATTTCTATGGCATTTTGCAATTCAATTCTTTCGACCTTTTTTTTTTTTTTTTTTTTCTCTAAAGCATTTTTCCCCACAAGTTCAGGTGGCAGGTTACTCTTCCGTGTTTCCCAAGCAGGTGTGTCTTGAGCTTCAAACACTTATCAGAACTGTTCCAGCTAAATGACCCTAGCCTTCTGCAGAGACGCATGGTGAGTTTCAGGAGCTGCCTTGTTCTAATCAATTTTGTTTTTCAGAGCCTGATGTTTATAAGTCCCTTGATATGTAAATGTGTTATTTCATTTGTTGCCCTTGGCAGTTAGGAGATCTTGAGATTTTATTTTGTAAATGAAAAGGCATTTTTGTATCTTGAGTAGAGCAAGTATGCACTATTTGTGATGGCGTGGATAAATAACAGGCCTGATTCAGAACAATACACAGCAAAGATGGGGGAAAAGGATGGGGAGGTGTCCCGTGTGCCCTTTCACCCTCAGGTGAAAGAGGAAAATTGGAGAGGGCTGCATTTATCTTCCTTTTTGCTCTCATATACTCTGCCTGCTCTGTCCCTCCACGTCCCCTCTCAGAAGTGAGCTTCTTGTGTAAAACACAAGGCTGTTTGAGCTTCCTTCAGGTGGCAGGAGATGTCAGGAACTGGCACAGGGGCCCTGGCAGCCCCCATGGCAGGTTGGTGGTGGCAGGGCTGGGCTGGTAGCTGTTTGCTCTCTCCATGCTCTGGAAGCTTGGCATCCTCATGGCCTGCAGCAGAGCCATGGGCTCCTGGGGCACAGGCCTTTGTCCCAGACACCAAAATGCCTGGCTGCTGCACAGAGTAAACTTTAGAAAGAGCATAGGCTTTGAACAGACAATTAGGAGTTAAGCTATCTGTCCAAAACCTGTAAAAAGCACCCTGGGGAGTTGCGTTCATACTAGAGTCGGGGGTGGAGCTGTTCTAGTTGATTCTTTCTTTTGATGTGTCAAGAATGTTTAAGAAGAATTTAAATACTTTCTTAAAATAAAGTCTTCAGTTGTGTGGGTGGAAGTAACAAATCTTTCAGCTCATAAAGCTGATGCTTCATATAATTTCCTGATGTTCACTTACCTGGGCTGTTAATGGAGGCTTGTATTCCAACATCAGCGCTAATCATCCCACTGAAAGCAGCTGGGAAGATTTGTCCCTGGTGCCAACCAAGGGCCATTAATGCACTGCACACCGTGGATATGCTCTCCCCTTCTGCTCATGCCCTTTAAAGCTATCGGGAGCAGCACAGTGCTGACTCTTCCGAAATGTCTAGCAGGGCTGGAGCAGTGTGCGCTTTGCCTCAGAGAGGCAACTCCGTCTCCAAGTTAAAACAAATTCCTGTGGAAGCCTTGCCTTCTCCTGCAGTATTTGTGTCAGGACATATCCCAGATCATCCTGAAATGTGCCAGTAGAGTTCAGCACAAAGAGAACACCCTACTTGCTGAGCTCACCAGTGCTGAGGGCTGCCATGCATACAGATTTTCCCAGATTCCATCTTTCTGTTCCAGAAGTATTTCCGGAAACAGTCTTGTGCATTTGATATATTTGCCCAGGATTTAGGGATGTCTGGTAGATCTAACAGCTCACACAGGACCTGGCCCAAACCACTGGCATGAATGCTGAGTTACAGACATGCTCAACAACTTTACGGTTTGGGAGAAGAGTGAGTTTATGGAGCACAAGTTTGCAATGCTGCAAGTCCCTCTCGGAGACGTGGTACCTCTGGGTAGGTGGTCTTGCCTCTGCATGTGCTGTACAGCTGGTCTGCGTTGGCACCAGGACTGCTTCGCTCCAAAACCTACTGCACATGCTTCACTTGATGTCTGGCTAGCAATTCTAGTGCAAAAATCGGTATTCTGAGAGTACAGCTCATTTGATGCTGAACAGTTTGCTTGTGGAGGAGTCTCCTAGCGCTGAGGGTTAGCCAGGGCATTGAGCTGGCTGCAGCCCTCGAGGAGGGCACGAGCAGAGCTGAGCTGGCTGTGCACTGAGCTGCCAGGTGGCACAGATAGCAGGGACACTGAAAGGCCAGCGAGTGAGCACAGCAGTGTGTCAGGAGAAAAGCTGGGTCCTCATCAGCGGTGGGGAAGGCCGAAGGAATGTGTTAGTTAAAGAATTTGGTAAGCCCTAAATTCAGGTGTCCAGGGCGGGGTGGGGGATGTAGTAGCTGCCTGTTAGGGAGGAACTTGGGATTGCTATTTCAGCTGTAACATTGGGTCAGAGGCTGTACGTATGGATATATATAGATATACATGTATATATATGCAAGTGTGTGTGGGGGGGAGCAGGACACGTATGTGTACCTGCTAAAATCCAAGGCAGGGTTTGTTCACAACAGGCCGAAATTCTTGGTTGTAATTGTGCTGTAGTGGCCTAAGTCCAGAAATTCTCCCTGTAAACTTCTGCCAGGAGTGAAACATTGCTCTATTTCCTTTCTCAGAGGCAAATTAAAATTAAATTAAAGAGAAGATCAGAGTTACTGAACCCCTTAGCCACTTGTTTCCAAGATTTTACATTTATTTTGCAAACTTTTATCCTGTACAGGTTGAATGTAAGAGGTTGGAAGTGACACAGACAGTCTCGCTCCCTACCAGAGCAGTACAGGACAGCGGGTGGCTGCACCAGGAATTGTTCGTTATTAAACAGAGCAGCAAGGAGACTAGAAAGAAGCACACTTACAGCCTTTATATCTCACAAGGCCATATACTTTGTCTAAGATGAGGGAAAATTAATATGGCATCTTTATTGGATGGAAAAGGCTTTTCAATTTAACCTTGAGCCATTTCCCCTTCCAAAGAAATTGCATAAAAGCAACAATGAAAAAATTTAATCTCCTTACAGGAGATAATAGGAGAGAGATCATCTGGAGTTTATAAAGCATCTTAGTTAATGGATTCATTTTAGTAATGACAGGTTTATCCACCCACATTGGCAAATCTTGATATTTTTTTTTTTATTTTTTGAGTGCATGCATCCAGATTACTAATGTTAAAGCCCAGAAAGGAAGTGTCATACTGAGCATAATAAAAGCACTTTCCTGTCTTTTCTTTGGCAGTTAAGATGGAAAGTGCCAGCACTCCCCCTGACACTTGGGTCCCTAATTTGGGCACCATCTCTGACCACCTTTTCTCTAAATCATAATGTCTAAGCTACAGCTGATGCACGCTCCAGTCTGAAGTGTATCTTCTTTCCACCACATCTCGCATTCTCCTCGGGCTTTCACCAGCTGGACAGCATTGTCATCTCTGACTTTTACAGAGGTTCCTTCTTGCAGCCAGCTGAAGTGCTTCCTTCAGTACTTCCTCCTCTGTCATCTGCAGGCTGCTTCAGCCATGCAAGATTTCTCTGCATCTTTCTGGGGGTTCCTTTTTGTTTGTTAGTTTGTTTTCATTTTTTTACCCCCAGCAGCATTAAGTCAAGTGCTTGCCTTTACTTTAAAGGCCCTACCTGCTTTCTTCATGTACGTAGGTACATGAAGACTTACACTGTCAGTGCTCCTCCTTCCATGCAGCCAGGGATGCAGTTCTGTGATCTTACACCCACAGCCTTGCTCTCTAGCTAGGAGGCGCTTCACATGCAGAAGGGCCTTCCTGCAGGCCATGCCGCTCTCCTTTCTGCTATACTCTGCTTAAAGCCTCTTACTAAAACGTGTGTGAAATCTCTGTAGCTCTGCTTGGGGTTATTGCGCCCCAGGTGCAGGACCCGGCACTTGGCCTTGTTGAACTTCATGCAGCTGACCTCAGCCCATCGGTGCAGCCTATCCAGATCCTCCTGCAGAGCCTTCCTACCCTCGAGCAGATCGACACACGCACCTAGCTTGGTGTCATCTGCAGACTTACTGAGGGTGCACTCAATGCCCTCATCCAGATCATTGATAGAGATATTGAAGAGAACTGTTTTGTTTTGTTTTGTTTTTTAAAGAGAAATTTACTTTTCTGCTTGCCTGAATACCTTTGAATCCTTTATAAATAGGGCCTAAGTTCCCCTCAGCAGACAGCTCAAACCTTGTGAAATTCCTCCCCAGCCTGGGTGCGCGTGTTTCTCAAGGCTCTGGGACTCTCTCTCATTCTGCTGCTCGCTTTCCCTAATCAAGAGGCATCCTGAGATGCTTGCCGGATTAATTGAGAAGTTGCCAGCTGGGAAGCAAGTCTGTGCTCATTTCTGATCAGGTGGTTGGATCTAATGAGAAAGGGAAAAACTTCTCTTTCTCTTTTGGGAAAACTCCTTGCAAAGGCTTGCTCAGGCTCCGTGAGGATGTCTCCTTCGCTCTGCAGGACCTGCGCAGGTGTTGGGAGGTTTCTGGAAAGATCCCTAATGCCTCCTTCAGGACTTTAGGAGACTTTAATACCTCAGAACAGGATAAGCCCTGACGCTGCTCCAGCTCTGCCTGACTAGCTTTCCCCAGCCTTGCAGGTCTGAAGAAAATAGGAGATAGACTGAAAGAGCAGCTGTCACTAAATAAAATTTCTGGTCACGTTCCCAAACCTCATATAATGCAGATTTCTCAGGAGAAAACTCTCACGTTGAGAAAACTGCAACCAGTAATTCCAACAGAGTAAAATGAGGATTTTGAAGGTAAATCCTGTGCCAAGAATAGTTCTCTGAACTAACAATAACGGGATGAGAGATCTCAGATGTGCTACCCTTATTTTTGCAATTCTTTTGCCTCAGTTTATTTTTTTTCTCCTTTGCATGGACTGAATCGAGGAGTTTTCCTTAATAGCTTTGTGTTGGTTTTGTTTGTTTTTTTGCTTTTCTCAAAACTACTTAGTAAATGCAGTGCAAAAAAAGTGGCAACAACCTTTGCAATACCAAAGGCTTGCTTAATTAATGGTCAGTTTATTAATATTACCTTGATCCATTGCGGTAAAGTGGTATCTTCCAAACCAGAATAGTAGAAGGAGAAAATCTTAACCCTGTTTTCTTCCGCCTGGGTAGCAAAAATGTGCTAACTTTGGCAGAAGTCTTCTCTTTTTTTGTGACAAATTAGGAAGGTGTAAGGGTATCGATTGGAGGGCTGTAAGTGGTTCTGTAGCAGTTCCAGATCCCCGTGAATCTGCAGCAGATAGCACAAGAATTGCTTCTATTTAATCCCAGATGGGTATATGGGAGCTTAAAAGAGTCGTCAGGGATCCCATGGTGCTCACTTATTCAAAGCAGGAGCTGTGTTTTCAGCGGTCTCTGTCACATTTAGTGATTCCCACAGCTTTGACAACTGAATGTCCCTTGTGTGTAAAGGTACGCAGCTTCAAACCCATGTACAAAATGCTGCAAGCCCTAGGTGTGGAGACTGATGTGACTTTATTCTCTCATGATAAATTAGTTCCCATTTTAAAAGTAGGAAGTTCAGTTTATTATGGAAGGAACAGCAGGTTCTCCCCTGTCCATTGCATATCTGCTCAAATACTTACGTGCCCAAGTGCCAAACCCTGCAGTGCAGACACCTGTGAGCACCCTCACTTCATTTGTTCTCCCCTTCCCCGAAGGCAGTGACAGATCTCAAAGAGTCCTGGCTCAGAAACACAAAGCATGACAGGGCTGGGAAGACTCGTTCCTGCATTCCCAATGCAGCTTGTGGCATTCCGTAACTACCTGCAAACACTGACCAAATGGGTTATTTTATATTCATTTTTCAGGGTTACACTATTAAGATGAAGCGTCTAGTAACACCCTGTTAAAGTACGAGGCTGTTGTACTTCATGTGCTGTTATTAAATACCCACTGGGCTGGAGGCTGCTGCATGCATGCTCTGGATGACAACCCCCGGCTCCAGCACAGAAGCATTCTCATTTTCTCTTCTTTTCTCATCCAATAACTGTACAATTACTCAGTAGGAAATTAAATGCCACCAGTAAAGAAACGAGGAACTTGTCCACCATGGATATTCTGTGGCCTGATGATTAAGACTTCATTCTCGATGCTGAATGAGGGGATAAATTTGAAGCCAGATTCTCCATGTCCCCGGGCAGTTCTGACTGCCAGGCTGCTCGGTAGCAGGCAGGGCTCTGCTTCAGGAGCCCCCTGTATCCGTTGCTTTAGTTAAAATCTCCAGCACAGGCAGGTGGGAACTGCTGTTGGATCAGCAGTATTTGCCTTTGAGTTTATTTGATGAGTTTTCTTGATTGTAAGCTTTAGGGAGGGACATATGTTTCTGCCACCAAACGGATCCTTTCTGCATGCAATTCTGTTTTTTCTTACTTTTCTGACAGTTTTAATTTATGTAGAGAAAGAAAAAAAGCCTAATATATGTAAAGTAAATAGATTTCATTTTTTCCCAATCATATTCATTAGTCAAAATTAGTCACTGAATAATTTACATGGATGATTCTTAGTTCACCAGTTGTCTGTGAGCAGTTCATTACCCATACTCAAATTACAGATGTTTTGATTAGGTACATGAGATGCATCACAGCTGTGATCTTTCTTTCCGTGTGGTTCCTCAGATGTCAGCAGAGGCTCTCCCTGTTTATACCAGCAGGAGATCCGACTCAGACCCAGTACATATCTCTCTTGAATTGAGAACTTCAGGAGCGCTTCCTGGAACCGATGCGATCGTTGGGTTAATGTCTGTCAGCTTTGGGCTGCGATCGGTTTTCCAGCCATTTTGGTTTGCGAACCCACACTATTTTTCCACATAAAATCCTAATCCTGCACAGCAAATACGAGCCAACAGCCTGTCTTTTCTGAGTAACCTTTCACAGTTTCTTCCTGAGTGTCCCATAGAGCCTTGGTAGATCACGGGCTGAAGATCTGAGGATTAAACCTTCAATTAGGTGTCTTACAGCCAGCCTCTGAGTGGTGAAGCCGAGTGCTCTAAATTTGCTTTGGTCAGGGCTGCCCATATCATTGTGTATACACAGTTTGTAGAACGTGTTTTCAGTTCTTCAGTCTTTCCTCTCTGCAAACAAGCAAATGGAGATTTCCTTGCAGCCTTTGCTTTCCACCGTGCCCCTTGGTTCACTTCGAAAGAAACGGAGCTTCAAAGACAGCTTGGTTGCCGTTCCCTTAAACCCTCATGGGATGCAGCCGTAGTTCACCGCTGCCATGGACAAACAGCATTGTTACTGCATTTATTAAGCCAAGGAAAAGGTGAAATCATTGTTGTTAGTCTACAAATAAGGCTTAAATACCTATCATCAAATGTAAAAAGGAGTAAATATGGTATAAATTATTCTAATAGGTTTGCACAAAAAAGAGCAATTAAACTAATGCAGTTTGACTTCTTTTCAATTAATAACATACCCAATCATTTCTGCATTGTTTGGAAAGACTATGTGCAGATAATATTGTCTTATGGCCTATTTTTTTTCATGCAATTAGTTGCATACATTTGCTGACAGGCTAATTTATGGGCAATTGCTTTAAAAGCAGAACTATTTTGCATTTAATTACATTGGGTTGTAATCCATCTGTTGACAAATTTGTGTGTTTTGCTATTTATTTGCTAATGCGTTCCACTACTCCAACGTGATCAGTCATACAAGTTGAATATTTTTTTGATTATATAAATACCATAGGGTAATTAAGGGCCAGATGCATGCCTGGTGGGAACGACTAGTTGCGGTATTCCTACCCCCCCAAGTTGAACCTTTTATTACTGCTCTGTGGAGAGTGAACAAAACTATGATTAAAACTGTGATGCTGTGGCTGGTTGTCTGCTTCTCAGCAGCTGCAGTAGGGCAAGGTGATGAGAAGTTTATCAGACGGGGCCCTCCCGTGCTCTGTGCCCAGGGCATGTTTGCTTCTTGTGCAGGTCATCCCCGACACGCTGTGAGCGGGAGCAAATTGCTGCTGCTGGAGCAGGAGGCACGGGGTGACCGGGGACATGGGGCCAAGCAAGGGCTGTGTTCAGCACTCACTCCAGGGAGAGGTGAAGGCGCCCCAAACGGCACAGCCTCTCAGCGGCAGGCTGCCTTTGGGCAGCGGGTGCCAGGTGTCCAAAGCTGGGGCACTTCGTTTGGGTTGGGCTTCTCGCTCAGTTGTGTGGCTGGGGGTGACTGAGCTGCATGTGCAGTGTGATGTTCCTCAACGGTTACTGCTGGGACACGCTGAAGAGCAGTGTTTGTTGGATGTAAGAAATGTGTTTTTCTAGTACACTTGAAATAAAACAGAAGTATTAAGCCGAGGAGTCCCAAGACAGGTATGAGGCTTGGACTTTGTGCCATCTTTGGGGGAAGAAGCAGGAGGGCTCAGAAGTTTATGGGCTGGGTAAGAGATAGGTGTGTAGTGGCCTGTGGGTGTAGAAGTGTGCTTGCTCCTTTACTAGGGAGTTCCTTGAAGAGCCATTGAGTTTAGGCTGGTCTCACAAAGAGGACAACAGCACTGGAGAAATCTTAGGTGCCAGAGACAAAGTCCTGGAAAAGTGAGTTGCATCTGGGCACTGCATAGCACCTGAGAACACACCGTGGCACAAGGCCTTTCCTGTTATAACAGCTGCCCCGAAGTGCAGTGTTGTGTTCCCTCTGTAGGCCAAGCACTGTCGTTCGTTCCCGTTTGATTACTCCATCACTTCCTAAGTAATCATTTCTGTTTGCACAGTGATTTGAGGTCAGCTCTACTATCCGGGAAAGTGAAGGGCAGCATAATCTGGCTCCTGATACAGCCTCTAAGAGAACTTGGTACGTCCCATCGAAACAGCTCTGGAGGGTACCATGTGGAAGGGACGGTACAAGTGGCACTTTCTCACATACGTGCTATGGTGACAGGGGCTGTATAGATGTGCATTCACATACATATGCTCTGCCTGCTTCATTTGCACTGTTGCGATAGAAGCACAGGCTATTGATTCTTTTAGCAAAACAAAGGCCATCACCAGGCTTGTTATGGTACATATCTGTATACTGGTTTCATCTGTACTTGGGTTCAGATACACATCTGCTTTCTCGGCCACCAAGTGGGATTGAATGGAGTCTGCAATTACCTTATTTTCAGACAAATAGTTTCTGACTTTGGATTAAAGACCAAGGTCAAATTAAAATTCTCTTTATATGCTTTGTAGGTTGGATTTTTGTTTTCATTTCTTTTTGGTTTTAAATAACTGATTTCCTATTTCTCCTGAGTATTAACAGCTGGCAACTGTACAGGTTCTGAGAGTTCAAACATCTATAAAAATATCAGTTCCTTTTGAAGTGCTTTAAAGCATAAATTATAGTTAGATAATATCCTCAGATGAAAATACCAGTCTGTGAAAAAGGATTTTCTTTCCCCACCTCCTTCTGCTTTAAATCTAGAAACTAAAGACAATAAGGACTGCAATTATCAAAGATGCCGAAGAATATTCCCTCTTGGAGGTTTCGCCTAGGAGTTCCAGTTTCTGCTCGGTGTACATTGGGAAGCACAGTTTGTTGTTAGCACTCTTTTGTAGAGCTGTCTGACAGTCTCCATAAAGCAAAGTGAAAAGAGAGCTTAAAGGAATGGGTGGACAGTTTGTGAGAGTCAGACAAATAAATTGCACGCTTTTGATTCTCCAAAGCCCAAATGCCTAGAATTGTAACTGACTGAATAATTTGCAGTGATTAATTTGAAGAGATTTTCCCGGTTTTCAGTTCCCCTTGAAAGTCTGTACATTTAAGTAGAAGTATGGTTTATTTAAATATAGTGTGTATGATTGTTTGGTCTTGAGACTGCTAGGAGACTGCTAGCAGACAACTGTCATTTGAAGTATTTCGTGTGTGGACAAATCCCATAAATTCTGTGGTATTTTTGTCTTGCATGATAAGGAGTTACATGGAGATTTATTGGTCACATGACAAGGCATAACTTTGCTGGTAACATTTGCCATTCTTTCCATGTGCTATATGGCTAACCATATAGGATGGTCAGGAGGATGGGATGGCATCATACAGTTCATAAAAGTACCAGGCTGAAATGTGAATTTTGGAATTGAATGGGTTATTGCTGTTCTGATGGTAGTGGTGTCTAGTTACTGTTCCTGATAGGGTGAGTGGCTCTATGGGTGTTCCAGGCAGCTGACGTCCTAGACAGTCTCCCTACCACTACCTCAAATCATGCTTTTCCTACCATTATCATCTTAACTTCTCTTTAGGAGCAATTTGCTCATTGAAGTTAATAAATGCTTTGGATATTTTGTCCTTGAAAGCTGAGATGATTAGAGAGGAGAGGGAGACAAAGACTGTAAGAAAACAGCAACCCTTTCCCTGGGTGGGGAAAAAAAAAGTAATATATGAGCATAAGCCATGTGAAGAAACAGCGACCTGCTCGTTTCCCTGTGTTCTCCACGTTTATTTGGGATCAGGAGTTGAACTAATATGTTGTGAAGGGCAGGGGAAGGGAAAAGCAATGCAGAGGGACTGGCTGTGAGGCTCAGCACATCAGCCTGTGTCCACACTCCTGCTAGTCCAGCTGAGGGGGAAGTACATCTTAAGTATTTAACAGATAGCAGAAAATACTGTGGTTTTATGTTTCATATTCAGTTTTAGGGCTGCAGATAAGCATTTTCTCCGGAGCTCTCTGTGCTGGTTTCGCAGCTGAAGAGATCTAGAGAGAGTTTATGGAAGTGGAAGAAGGGGAATTCTGAAGCATGATGAGGCTCATCTGAAACTTAATCACTGTTGGCCCTGATTTTACATTCAAAATCTGAGTAGCTGCAAATATGAGTGTGGGAAACAGCAGCGATTCTATCCCGTGACTTTCATCGTGATATCCTAGTGCCCCCCAGAGTCTGACTAATAAAATCACTGAGACCAAGATCCAACAGCTGGGCTGTCTTCCCTGAGATAGATGGAAATTCTTCATGACATAGAGCTTTGTCCTTGATGTCTCTTGCTAAATTTAATTCTAAATTGGGCCTTGGCCTTCCTCATTGCATCCCTGCACCCTCTGTCAGTGTTCTGTGTTCCACCCAAGTGCTCTGTCCATTCTTACACATCACATACGCTTTCTTCTTCTGTTAAAGTTTTCCCAAGAGTTCCTTGCCCATCCACGCAGGTCTCCTGTTCAACTTATTTCTCGAAGGCATACACCAACCCTGAGTTTGGAGGAAGTTGTGCTTGAATATTAGCCAACTCTCCTGGGCTCCGTTTCCCTCTGGAGCCCTGGCCCAGGGGATTCCTCCAATTAGGTCCTTAAAGAGGTGAAATGAGCACTCTGGAAATCCACTGTTGTGGTCCTACTTTTTGCCCTGCTTCCTCCTTGCAGGATCTTGAACTCCAGCATCTCTTGGTCACTGCAGCCGAGACTGCCCTCAACCTTCACGTTTCCAACTAGACCCCCTCTGTGTGTACCAGGTCCAGCAGCACCCCTCTCCTTGTTGGCTCACCTACCACCTGCTTCAAGAAGTTATCCGCAATGTTCTGCAGTAACCTCTTGGACCATTTGTTCTGAGCTGTGCTATCTCCCCAGCACATCTCAGGGTGGTTAAAGTCCCCCATAAAAACCAGGGCTTGCAAACGTGAGGCAACCTGCAGCTGCCTGTGGAAGGCCTCGTGTACTTCCTCTTCCTGATCCAGGGGCCTGTAGGAAACACCCACCACAATGTCACCCCTGTTGGCCTGCCCTTCAATCCTCACCCACAGGCTCTCGACTCGCACCGCATCTCCTCCTCTGCAGAACTGCACAGCTTCCAGTTGCTCACTCATGTAAAGAGCAACTGTACCACCGCACCTTCCTGGCCTGTCCTTCCTGAAAAGCACAAAGCCGCCCATGGCCACATTCCAGTCATGAGAGCTGTCCCACCATGTCTCAGTGATCGCAACGAGATCATAACCTTGCAGCCACACGCTCACCTCCAGTTCCCCTTGGTTATTCCCCATGCTGCATGCGTTTACATAGAGGCATTTGAGCTGGGCTCCCAATGCAGCTGTCTTTCTGGATGGGGCAACTATAACTTGTCCATGTGGGCCTACGATAGCTCTCCTGTTAGGCTCTGTTCCCTCTCTAGGCTCTGGAAACCTTTGTCAGCAGGTGTGAGGGGGATGGCATGTCATCCTGTACCTTATTGCCAGCATCCCTGATGGGATCCCCTTCCCCATCGAATCTAGTTTAAAGCCCGATCAATGAGCCCTGCCAGCTCATGACCAACGACCCTCTTCCCTCTTTAGGAAAGATGAATCCTGTCCAATGCCAGCAAGCCTGGAGCCAGGTAAGGCTTCCTGTCACCAGAGAACCCAAAATATTGGCAGTGACACCAGCCATGGAGCCATGGGTTAATGTACAGTGTCCTTCTGTTCCTGGCAGTACTGAGGAGAATGGAGGAGATGACTTGCGCGCCTGAGTTCCTAATCATCCCTCCCAGTTCTTTGAAGTCCCTTTTGATTGCTCTCAGGCTACGTGTTGCCACTTCTCCTGCCACATTTCTGCTTGGTAAGGGGCCCCTTGCTGCCCACTTGCTCTGTGTTTGCCTCTGAGTGCTCCTGGCATTGGTGAGCAGCACCACGGGCTGGGACTGCGCCCCCAGGCTTGCTGCACGGGCCAAGGGGCTGCACAGCAAAGGGATTGCTGCTTTGCTTCCCTGAATCCCAAGGCTGTATTCCCATGCACCTGCTTCCCCTCAGTTACTGCAGCTTTACCTGCCCAGCAGCTGTTTAACAAGGAAGGTTGCCTGCTGCTCAGAATGTATTTTATGAACATGAGGACACTTCCCCTGCTACATCCAGCTAACTTTCTCATTACGCTTTATAGCAAACATTATTGTCTAGAAAAAAAAAAAGCAGTCTTTATCTGTTCCCAAGATAGAACATAAAACAAACATCCAAGGCTCTGTAATGCCAAGGCATTTATAGGATGCTTTTCAGAAACTGTACTTGACTTCAATCATCTCAAATCTTTTTTGTAATTACAAAGCCGTTTTATGTTACTTTGAAACAGATTCTAAAGCTATTCTGTGGCCATGCTGAAAATGTGTGAAATTTACACAAACACTGATTTCGGTCCTATCTTTTTTTTTTTTTTTTACTGCATTGATAATCTTTAGGTAGGAAAAGGGGTCTTTCCAGAACCCAAGTTACTCTTGAACATCTCGTCATGACTGCTATAAAAGGCATTAAAAATCCACCAAATGTGAAGTTTTAATACCAGATGGAGCCATTATCATTTAGTTTTGACTTTCCCTGTGGCACAGGCCATACTGTTTCACAGAGGACTCCTATGTCAAGGTGAGCAGCAGAGATTTACTAGACCATGAAGTTTTTTTTACTGGCTCTGAGCTTTAGGCAGCCATCTGCAGGGCATGACAGGGTGCTTCTCTTGCTGAATAGGAGAAAGGTCTTTACTCTTTTGTCAAATTGAGGTAATGGTGGAAAAAAGATTGAAAACCACCAAACAGACCACACACTTTAAGAATCTTTGGGGCTTGGATCAGCACGCTTGTCTATTGCTATGACATTACTTTCTCCATGCTGACGTGTGAGGAACATGATCAGCTTTATAAAAGTAATCACTTCCCAACTTTAATGTAGCACTAATAATAAGTAGGTTCTGTTTGGCTGCAAAATAAAATTGACAAAGCGCCAATCCTTTACGTACCAGCCACTGCCTATTGCAGGCGAGTCAAAGCTGTGTTTGGAGACAGCCACGTTAAGCGCAAACCCATCACGGTGCGTAGGGACAGCAGGGAGCAATGTGCAGGCATTGAAAGAGAGACATCATCAGTCTGTATGCTGCCAGAGAGGAAAAGCCCGTAACAGGGGAGAGCAGAGATCTGCTTCTGCATGTGCTGTGGTCACAGTGCAAGGCACAACGTGAAGCTGGCATTTAACAAATTGTCAAATGTTATTACATAGCGTAGTTGGAAATAAAACCGACTTCTCATAACCAGTGATACGATACAGTAATCATTCAAAAGCAGAGGAATGGACTGTAAACCACTGCGATCTGGTTCTAATTTGAAGTTGGTGGAATTTACATCCCCCAAGCATCTTTTCTGGCCCACAAGGAAATGAGCAGGCTTTGTGCTCTCTGTGTTTACGGGAATAGCAGCTGCCTAGCTGTTTCCTCACCCCAGTCTCATCAACACTGGCTTTCATGTTATTAGTTCTCAAGATTGCTCTCACAATGATTCAGCCTTTAATATGTGGTTATTGTGCTTTTTATAAGTGAATGGAAAAAAAAATGAGAGAGGTTAGGTATTCTTCTTCTAAATGAATTCCTTAGCAGGAGGAAACATTCAATGATGCCCCTTTCTGTGAATGTGGTCTGACAGATCCATGCGTTTTCTGGGTTCTGTTACCCTGCTGAGAATTTTTAACAGATTTTGAGGCCAGACCACATCTCCCTTTATAGCCAAGGATAAGTCAATTAGATAAACATGACCACAGAATCTCACATTTCTGGATGTCATCTCAGTGCACAGAGAGAGGCGTGTGTTGTCCCCTGTCCCATGGGAGAATCAATGCTGGGGCTGTTAAACATCTATGCTGGCCCAAGAGGGGTACAAAATGCCAAGGAGAATATTGATGAATGATAAATGGACTTTTTAAATTATTATTATTATTTTACTACAAGTCTGTTATTCTCATATTTTTAATTTCTTTTATACCAAAAGAAGATATGATTTTGCTGATGGTATCTGCCTACTGACATAACTAATTACTTAATCAAGGGCTTCTGGCTTCTGTTTGTAGATAACTGAGATATTAGGAGATCAGATTAATGCCCTTAGAAACACAGCAAGACCTGAGAAATCCATAAAGATATATTTAGTAGTAAACATTATTCCATAATAACTTGTCAATTACAATGTTCTTTCAGGTATCTAATACTTGAGTTGAAATCGGCTCCAGCTGGGGGAAGGATCCATTTTCTGTGCTTGCATACGTGGCTGGAAAGAAAATGTCTTTTCTAAACAATTTTTCTCATGCTTGCTACGTTTCTTGGGTTTGAGTTGTATTTAGTTAGCATCAAGGTGGCTTTGCACAGGGCTAGCAGGTTTTTGATGGGTGTTACCAGCATTGCTATAGGCATAAATGGATGTTTTCTGGATTGGTAAGGGATGTCATAGGAAATATTCGTAAGTAAACCTCTGATACTGGTTCAGAGAGTCATGGAGTA
The DNA here is from genome assembly GCF_963932015.1 of Anas acuta. Classification (NCBI taxonomy): domain Eukaryota; kingdom Metazoa; phylum Chordata; class Aves; order Anseriformes; family Anatidae; genus Anas; species Anas acuta. The sequence goes on from NC_088987.1 coordinate 18,136,408, forward strand.
ACTTAGGCTGGCTGGGACCCATGCAGGTCCTCTGGTCCTCCTGCCTCCTGCCCGAAAGCAGGGCTAAATCACATCAAAACTTCATAAATATAGGTGTTATGGTCGGGTCAGCCTTGAGACAAGAAGGCTGAGAGGGGGTCTTATCAGTGTTTCCAAGTATCTTAAGTGTGGGAAAAAGAGGGATGTGGCCAACCTCTTTTCAGTGGTTTGTGGGGACAGGGCAAGGGGCAATGGCCACAAGATGGAGCCCAGGAAGTTCCACATCAACATGTGAAAGGACTTCATGATGAGGGTGAGGGAGCACTGGGACAGGCTGCCCAGGGAGGTTGTGGAGTCTCCTTCTCTGGAGATATTCAAGGCCTGTCTGGATGCCTACCTGGGCAGCCTGCTGTAGGGAACCTGCTTTGGCAGGGGGTTGGACCTGATGAGCTCTGGAGGTCCCTTCCAACCCCTACAATTCTGTAGTTCTGTGATAATAGACAGCGACTTACAAGCCCCTCACAGTTCTACATAATGTTTAATTTCCATGTAATTTCTGTGTACTTCAATGCTCTGTTTAATTATGGAAAACTGCACATATGCAGATGTTCTAGATTGTTCCTGCCATTGAGATACTGGACCTTCCCACCATTGTTGCTGTTTTAAACAGCATTGATCCTTTAACAGAGGGGTATTTACCCATGTTCACAGCACATTTCACTCATTTCTGCATCTGGGAACCAGATCCTTGATTTCTTGTATAACGGCATCCCCAGGAGCAAAGGCCCAGCTCCTCCTCCTGTAAGAGACTTAGGCCAGGGTGGCTGCCCCTCCAGGTAGGAATCCGTAGTGTTAACCCCACAGAAATGAGGTGGGGCCTCATCCATTTAAGACCTCCACAGAAAGCAGTTGGCAGAATATGCTACAAGCTCACCATCAGCATCTGTTATAAATGAAGCTCGTTGTCTGCTGTGTCTCATGTGTACATCCAGGGCAGTGTATTGATTTGCTTTATTATCAGTTCTATCATTCTGTTGTATCTTACCAGTCAGCAATACAAAGCCATAGTTTCAGCGACAGAGAACCTCCCGGTCTGCCTTGTCTCTTGTTTCAGTTGGAAGCTTGCTCAAGGAGGACTAATGAAAATTATACCTATTTATCCACCAAAGCTATGAGAGGATACATTATGATTCCCAAAGTGCCGGGTTACTGTACTGTGACAAATAGAATAGTTTCCTAAGTACCCTTGAGTGAGAACAAGTATGCATAAAAGGAAACTAATATTGGAGATTTTTTTTTTCAGCCATTTTGTTGCCAATCGAAGGAGTTATAAATAAAGCTCAAATATCTGTCTGATGGGGGGGGGGAGGAGGTAAAAGCTGATAAAGCAAGGGGGGCTAGATCCTATTGGGTTTGAAGTGAGCAGAGAAATTAATGAGATTTGAACACAGTGAATGGCTTTTAAGACTTATTTCTACAGCTGCTCGTCTTGGCTTTGTACAGCTGTGGAGCCCTCAAGAGGAATGTGTGCTGCTGCTTGGGCCTACCATGACCACCAGAGCCCTGCCACGGCTTACACTCGCCAGGTCTGGGTTACCTTATGTGCTAGGGGTGGCAGCACACATGGCAGCACCAGCCTGGTGCCGCAGCACACGGCAGGGCTGCTCCCTGCTATAGGGCAGGGACAGTGCAAGGCCAGCTGTACCACTGGGGCACCAAGGGTTTCCCAGGAGAAAGGCACTGTAATATTTACACAGCATTCGTAACTATTACTAGTGTCATTGACCACTAGGCTTAGAGGCAGGAGGCTTGCAAGTACCAGTGCATGAGGAGATTTCGGAAAGAAGGCACTTTGTTCCACCTCTACAAAACCCAGTAGCTGGACATAGAAGTACAGTGAGGGACGTCACTCGCACACTTTCACAATGAGAGAAATTAGTGATTTATTTAGGGCTGAAGTACTCCAGACACTTCAGATCAAGATGCACTAGATGTTCAGCTAGATCAAGATCACAGAACCACAGAATTGTAGGGGTTGGAAGGGACCGCCAGAGAGCATTGGGTCCAACCGCCCTGCCAAAGCAGGTTGCCTACAGCCGGCTGCCCAGGGAGGCGTCCAGACAGGCCTTGAGTATCTCCAGAGACTCCACAACCTGCCTGGGCAGCCTGTCCCAGTGCTCCCTCACCCTCACCATAAAGAAGTTCTTTCCACTGGAATTGTGTCTATTGCTGAGGATTGTGTTTCAAGTAACAAACACACCAAGCAGAAAGCATCCAAAAACCACAGTAAGTCTAATGCTAAGAATGATCCTTCCTAGGATCAGACTTATAGAAAACATGGTCTCTAAGGAAAGATTAAACATTGGATTAATGGACTAAATGTCAAGAGAAGGTAGAACCAAAGGTCAGAGGAGTGCCCCTGCTGAAGAAATATCCCTGCTTTTTTACTCCGTGAGTCTGCAAAGAATTCACCTATATGAGAAGAGACAAAAAGCCTGGGAACAAGGTCTCTGTTAGGTAAGATCTCCTTTCCCTGCCTTTCACCTGCATGGAACTGTGTTGATGAGTGACTCTGACATGTGGCTTGTTGTTTTTTTCCTTAGTAACAAAGAGAAATTAGGCCTCAGTTCCTTCGGTGACGACTGTACAGAGTTTTGAAATGAAACCAACAGTTTGTGGCTGAACCTCACTGATAAGAAGTTATTAAAAATAGTAATGATGTCCTCATCACAGCAATGAGAAGATAAATTGTATGTTGAATGGCAAAGCATGGTATTGCATATTTCATGTTCTAATGACTCAAGAGTTCATTGTGATAAATGTTATTAAAATAAGCACCAAGGGAATTAAATGTGATGCTCTGCTACCTGTGCTGAGATCTCTTCGACTCACCTAAACCTTGCTGCACTGCCCTCTTTGCAGAGGCACACTTCAGTACCACTTTTAAAGAAAGAGAAAAGGCAAAAAAGTAAATAATTTGTGATGAAAGGCTGCACAATTAGCAAAGGGAAAAGAGAAGTTGCCTTGAAGCTTTCCCAGTGCCTGTAAAAAATGAGCTTTAGGTTTTACAGAGGTGGCATTATTTTTAAATGTCAGACCTGGACTTCATTTCCCCTTTTAATATAAATGTCAGTGGCATTTTGCTGGGAAATCTTTTTTGTTTCACCTTCTGCTTTGATAAATTCAGACTGGCTTTCAATCTTACCATCTACCTTTGTATATTAATAACTCTGTTGACCAGAGTTCTGCATCAGGCTTTTTCCAGAAGCCATGAATAAAACACAAGGGGCAGCCCAGGCATATTCTAGATCAGCAGTAAGGCTTAGCAGGAAGCAGAGAAGTGGTGCAGGGACAGGGAGGAAACAAAATACAACAAAAACAGACATCCATAACAAAGGCAGAGAGCTTGATTAGCAGTTGGGCCACTGGTTGAATTTATGAAAAGTGAGTGTATTACTTGCTGGGGAGGTAAAACCAAAGGAAGAGCACTTCTAGACTTAGTAGGGAAAGAAGCTATGGGTGACAGAGTACCCCAGGGAAAAGAAATAATCAGAAACCGGTGAATACTCTACGCTGCTCTTAAGTGAGCTAGTTCTTAGAAAGCTACATAAGCTTTGAAAGAAATACATGATGGTGTAAGAAGGCTATCGCAGATTTTCAGTGTATTCAGACACCTCAAGGTGTTCCACTGTGTGCTGTCAGGACCTTTTGGACATATAAAATCTCTATTTTTGTATCTTATAGTCTCCTGTGTATTTCTCTCCTGAGAAGTCATCATGAATCCAGCTGCATAAAGACACTGCAGGGTTTGCCTTGCAACATAAGCAGAACAGCCCTGACCTTTATTCTGTCACACAGATGTAAGTGCATGTGGTATTCCTAGGGCTATGGTGTCAATAGCTGTCTGGTGCAGAAATCACTACTGATGATGACTGGGTCTTCAAGACAGACACAATGAAATACCTCCTTTTTTCTATTGTCTGAATTAAAATTACTTTACAAACTGCTAATGTGCTTAGTTGTTCAGTGTCCACTTTCAACCTAAAGGTTCCGTTGGCATGTTCCCTGTCCTCATATTATGTTTATTGCAATTTCACCTCCTTGAAGATGGAACAAAGGCTTTGTGCTCCTTTGGGGAAACAGGAGCCAAAGGCAGACTGCCAATGCCTGCTGAACAAAGTCTGCCTGAGGGGGCAGGCTCAGCTCTAGGGCTACAGCTGAGCTGCCTTTCAGCCAGGCCTAAGTGCATGGGCAAACTGAGATTCATCTTGTGTCCTCACTGAGTAGATGTTTGCATTTGTTCAGACAAGTGAAAAGACAGGCCTGTGACATGTTGGTGTGGGTTAAGGGGAATAATCTCTCTCTTCTATCCCATCTCTTCCTCTGTACATCCTTTCCCGTTTTTGTAGCAGCATCATGTTAGGCCAACAAGTCTACCGTGCATTTTTTTTGGAAAGGTTCCTGGGTATCAAAACAACTAGGATTTATATGTAGCAAATCTACCCTGGTGCTCTTGGAGTCCTAGAACTGAGTCAAGACATGCACTAGGTTTGGTTTTCAGCCTGCCCTCTGTTTATTATCCTAAGGAAAGGACATGTATGGTGAGTAGCATTGCCAGTGCGATCTGAACCAGGACAGTTAGCAACAAAAAGCATGTGCTGTGTCTTCAGGCAGCCTTTAATTCAGCTCCTGCAGGCCCCTGAACGGACTGTGACACCAGAACACCTCACTGTGTTCAGAGTGCACATCACATCAGGTGCCAGCGAGTTTAGTGAGCTGTATGCTGAGCTTTACAAACAAGTGTAAAGACTGGATGGAAGGTGACAAGCAAAGACACATCCCACAGAGCAGATTGACACTCGTGGTCATTTTGACGTGGCACAAATAGATAAGGCTAAGACTGGAACAAATTAGTATGGCTGTAATACTCTTAATTATGAAAACTCACTTTTTAGTGGAGCAGTTAAGACATGAGAATAACTCGGGTTTTAAAGCACAATTCATTAAAATAAATTAAGACAGTGATGGTTACAATTTGTATGTTGTGATGTGCAGTTGTTTGTTTTAGGACCAGATTCTGATACTTGCATTAAGTAAAACAATTCCTGGAAGATGTCCAGTGTGAGGTTCAGTGGGATACTTTCATATTAAGCTACCAACAAATGAGAGAGACAAAGTTTGTTAATTAAGGCATGTTCTTGATGGGAAGTACTGGTGTTTGCTGATAAGGGTAGTTAAACTTCAGAACTTTTGTAGCGGTGATAAAAGCTAAAAACAGTACACAAGCAGGGATTTTGTTCTCAGATTCATGTGATAGGGCCAGTTGCCAAACTCCTTGCAAGAGTGGTGCGGGCAAGGTGTGAAACAAAGGCCAGGTCTGAGCTGGCAGAAATCCCAATTCACGTGCAGTCTTTGAATGTGTTGAATAAAGAGCAGCTAAAAGAAATTGCTTGCTGTAATCCAAACCCAACTGAAAGGCTGCTCAGATTGAAATGTAACTACTTCCTAGAGCCAGGTTTTGAAAGTGTCTGTTGCTGTTAATTCATTGTCTTTAAATATTTATTTAATAACTGTCTTCATTGCCTTTGAAAAAAACTTTGATCTCATGAGATGAGAATATAACTGGCAACATAAAAATAGAAAAGCTTATGATGTTTTTATTAATACAAGTTTACTCAATAACTCTGAAGGCTTTTCTTCAGTCCAGGAAGCAAATGCAATGCCAGTGCAGCTGTCTCCCATTTCGCTATTGATACTTTTTCCTCTCTGTATCACTGTATTTTCCACGATTGCTAAAAACTGGAATTTCTGTCTGTCCCACGTCCATCTCCTCTCCCTGCATCTCCTTTCAGTGGAGATTGGGACAGTCTGCGCTGGGTCCCCTGCAGTGGAACCCAGCAGAGCATGGAGTCATTTCAGAGCCTCTTGCCAGGTCAGAGCTGAGTGTTTTGGGTGTGAGGGAGCAGAGGTTGTGCCAGCCCTGGTCTCATTTCGCGATCCCACTGTGCCACCTGGAGCCGCCTCCCCGTGCAGGAACAGGGCTCCTGCTGCAGTGGGCCTGACGCTGCCACAGGGTGGGATGTAAATTTGTTAGATACGGTGGGTGAGGTTCTCATGTTGCATGGAGTTTGGCAAAGAAACTTCTGGTAAAGGTTAAAAGGGAGAGTGAGGGATATAGAGACAAGAGGAAGGTGTTGAGCAGGTCATTGGTGGACTTGAGCCCCAGATATATGTGAGGAAACACCAACAGCAAGTTGGGGATTAATCTCAGACACTGCCCAGGCCTGCCCCTGCTATAGATACATAAAAATAACAGGAAGAGTCCAGGCAATAGTAATTTCTTCACACCCTTCCAAACACAGGAGCCGCATGGCCATAGCCCCATCCCTGGGAACAGGGACCAGAGGTGTTCAGGACGCTGGTGAGGCATTGCATGCCAGGCTGCAAGCTCCCTGTTTGGGCTGCCTGTGGCTGTGCGTCACTGCCTGACATGTTCCAGGGCTAACTGAGCCGTATTTTATTTCCCTTTTGAAAGGAAAGCTCTGCTTCCCTTCCCGTTCTTTGCATCTATCCCCATATCCAGGCCTGGGTCAGGTCCTGAGGTACAAGGAGCCTTCTGCTGCTCCGTGACTTTCATTTTGAAAGGGGGAAGGAGAGGGGCAGAAAAGGAAGAACCTTACCTCAGAGGAGGAAATTTGCCTCCAAGGATCTTCCATGCTAAGGCTGAATACTTTATAAAATTTAACTTTCCAGTCGGTTTTCTGGGAGGCGGTGAGTGAATCACAATTAGCTCTGCCGCAGGCTACGAGGGCTCAGCGGCTGAGTCACAACAGACCAAAGGGAGTGATACATCAGGAAGAAAATCAGCGTTGGTCAGCCCTGAGTGCTACGGCTGAGGAGCTCCATTAAACAGCTGCCAAGGACCATTCCCTCTCCATGACGTTCTTCCATTTTGCTACATTAGTTATGGTTTCTGCCAGTGACCTCTCTTGACTCAAGGGATTCTTTTGTGAGAAATTTCTTTAAGTTTCACATTGTGATTCTACTCATATTCTGTCAGAGGTTAGCTCTACATTTGACTGAATTGCTTTAAATAAAAGTAGGTCTGGAAAATTAAGCCCTCATTTGCTAAGCTTCTGTCAGCGAATAAATTGGTAAGCGATGCTAGGAAAGGGACAAACCTTTTTGTGGGAGCCATGATGCTGGGAGAGAGGTGTCAGGGCTCACACATGATTCAAAAAAGTTAATGGCTGTAAATAGAAAGGATAATCAATCTCTAAAACAGCTGAGGATATCTTAACACACACTGTGTTTAAATTCCTTAAAAAAAGAAGCTTCTACAAAGCAGTAAAGAGTGGTAGAAAATCTGGGGAGAGGCATTTACTAAAAGTACTGGGACAGCTCAGAAATTCGTTAAAAATGAAGTAACTATTGGTGTTAGTGGATCAACTAGAGATGTGCACTGAATGAACTTGCTCTCTCATTTCCCATGTATGCTTCCCTGTTCTGGAGTTAGGGAGAGGTGCAGTGTGTTGGCTTCTGTGGTGTCCAGTTAACGATGCCCCTTACCTTCAATAAACTGCAGTTTTAGTTTTACAAGAACAGCCTTGCATGCAGTTCCACTATCCCATGGATATGCGAACAATAGCTCCCGTTCCATGTCTCTCCCTACAATTTACTTCGATAGCTTGGCAAGAAGTGATCTTATATTAGTATGTAACAGTTTGGGATCGCTCAAGGACACAAGGAAGAGGCCAAAAATCAGTGACATTCATAATCCATTCCTCTTTCGGCTCAACAAGCAGTTTGGTTTTGTTTGCTCCTACATCTAACAGACTGTGAAACTACAATTTGCCCTTGTTTATAGGGCAAATACAGAAGTTAATATTATTGGGCTGTGTTGAAATACCTGCACTACAAAAGAAGATTGGGTTTTCAAGTGTTTCCCATGGAAATGTCTCTGAAGTAGTTTATACATCTCTTCACAGAATCATCTAGGTTGGAAGAGACCTCCAAGATCACCGAGTCCAACCTCTGACCTATGCTTTCCCTTCCTTTGGTTTTACATGTGAACAAGAAACAGGAGCTTGTGTTTCTTGTGTCTCTTCTTCCTGTAAACGCCAGTCATCCTGACTGAAAAAAAAAGATGTTGAAGGTGTTGTAATATTAATTTAGTGATGTTTTTAGAAAGGACTGTTGTTTAGAAAGGAAAGGAAAACATAAGTTCATACAGATTTTATTTTTTTATTTTTTTCAGAAGGCCAAGCAGTTCTGCTGCAGTACATACTATGGATGCCACCTGAAGGTTGAAATATGGAAAGCACCAACATACTCACCATCCTGAGAAAAGGCATCTGAAAGCCTTTACTGTCCATATGTCATGTTGCAAATAGGCACTGTCTAGGCCCTGACTATTCCACCAGGCTCTGCAGCATCTTTGCCTCCCTGGGACTTTGCTTGCCCATGTGCAAGACCAGCACTGGTTTGGTGCAGGTGAGTTTGGACGTGCTACATCACTAAGGACTTGTCTCATGTCCAGGGAACTGTAGGCTGACACTCTCTATTGTCACCCAACTCACTCTGCCCTTCTTGCTTGGGTACAATGGGACAGCACCAGGTTGGGAGGACGTTGCCCTGCTGTCTTGGTGATGGCCTGGGACTCCCAGCTTGTCTTTGCAGATCAACCCACTGAAACATGGTAAGACTGTAATTATACTAAAATAGACCAGTATTTTCTCAAGAAATTTACTAGTCTTTTCAAATGTTGCTCTGTGCATCAAATCCGTATATAAAAGAAGTGGTAAATCAATTATTTCAACCTAGAAAACTAGAGCAGGAAATAGTCCTTTTAGTTCCACATACAAAGGCTCCTATTAACGTGGCTTCTGAATTGGATCTGAAGTAAAGCTAATCCTCCCCTTGACATTTACAGAGTTGGTTGATTACTTCTCTTCTGAGCCATCCATGTGGAGCATTGCAGGTTTTCATAAATTCTTTCCTGCATGTTCTTAATATTATGAAGTTTTTCTGATTCCTGTTTTAAGCTCTGCACATTAATAATTCAAAGTTTACAAAGTAAAGCAAAGCAAATGACAGATCAAACCTGGCAGAGCACACTGGGAGAAGAAAATATCACTGAGACAAAAACATTTTAACTGCAGTGGCCAGAACCCTCTTGACCATAATAAAACTACTTTCTGACATCAGATAAAGGCTGATGTGGCAAGGTGGCAAGCTTGAGGCTAGTGTTGCAGCTGGTATTCGTGCAGGGCTGACTTAAATGCAATACTTACACATAGAGGTAGAACTGAAGGAAGCAATCCGCTGTATATTCTCTGCTCAAGAAAACCTTATAATTTCTCCTAGTACCGACACAATTTATTTGAATTTACTTAACTGTGTTCGACATACTCCATCCCCATGACAGGAGAAAGGGAAAGGGTTATCAATAAATATAGTAGAATGCAAATACATAAATGTTTTATATTAGAACTGTGGTGGTAGCCAACAGACCCATCAGATGTCAAAGTCCCACTGTATGCAGACACTCGAGTGAGCAGGAAGCAGTCACTGTACCACAGAGCTGACAACTCTATGGAGACAGGCAATGGAGTAACTTTTGTCCCTATTTTTAGGAAATTGAAGTAAAGCGAACTTAAGGACTCAAATACATGTATGGGACATCTTTATAGGCTTTGAAAAAGTATTGATTTTTGAATCAGTTCTGTCCTTTTGAAAATGCAGGTCTAAGTGCTGTACTGCAGGTGCTAAATTTAAAGGTTTTCTTTAAATTCTGACCCATATCCAAGGACAGCCAAGGAAAGGCTGCCTCTAAGGAAAATAAAACAAGCAGAATTCCATCAAAGAGCTTACCTCTAAAATCTCTCCGGTGATACTGCTGTGACTCAGAAACAGGTGTCTACAGTGGATCTTCACAGCCATCACATCCAGTTTTCTGCTACCACTATCAATCCCCTCTAATCTTACCTATAAGTTCATCAGGCTTTTTATTGAAATTAAATAGGTTCCTACTTGAAGTGCTGTTACCATTGCCTCCTTATTCTATCATTTCAGAGGAGGTGGTTAAAAAAATATCTTGTTTCAAGCTTGAATTTATTTTTGACGCATTCATACTTATTTATTCCTTGTCAATGTTATCTTTTTCCATTTACATAACATAGCAATTCTTCTAGCGTAAGTAGCTCTTCTTGTCTTCTTGGTTTAACCTCCTTTTTTTCCCTACACTCTATGTTGAATTTACTGACAGCAAGTTTAACCTTGGTTTTGCAAGGTTAAATGTGCCCTAATTGATCTCTTAATTGAGCTCTTTAATTGTGCCTCTCTGATCAGCTGACCTCTCCACATCCTGCTATTCTAAAAGCTCTTCTCCACATCTGTTGCAGTTTTGATAAGTTTATCTTCAGATGGGGTGATCAGGCCCAGAATTCTTCTTCCAGGTGACTTCTTGCTCAGGCAATGCCTTCAGAAGTGAGAGCACCAAGCTAAGTTCCCTTCTCTGAATGAGTGAGTATGGAGTATTTCACACATACTAGAGACCTATTCAAAAGGTGGTGCGGCCTAGCTGTATTTCAGTCACTTGTAGGTACTATTTTTCATTCACTAGAAGAAATTAAATGTTAAAGTCTAGCAACGCTATCCCATAACGCTGTTGAGAGCCTTAAGCATTAGGCTAGACAGCTGTTTTCTTTCTTTACCTGTGTCAGTGCTGTCGTAAATGAGGAAAGTTGCCTGGAAGACACAGATCCTGAAATTCTCTGGAGGGCTTCCTGGTACATGTGTTCTCCCCTGCTTTTGGGCAGGGGCATAAATTAAACCTGGCTCTCCCAAGTCCAAGGATGGCAGATGCTACATTGAAATAATTTAATGCCTTTTCTAGGTGTAATGCCATCAAGAATAACTGAGAATTGTAAACTTCAGATCAGTCTGGACTGTTTTCTGCTTAGCTTGTATTAGACCTGTTGCATTGGGGGGAAAAAAAGGGGAAAAGAAGAATGATGAATGACCAGTGTCACTTCTCCAGTAGCTTAAGTAGGAAACTTAGTAGCTTCCCCTAACAGCCAATGAGGAAAACGGACACTTTGTTTATTTGCAGGCTACTTGATTCCGTGAAGTACAAAAAAAAAAAGCATGTGAACAAGGAAGAAACACAGCTTCAATGTTTGTGCAGTAGAACAGTGCAGCCATTTGTTAGGAGGGCTCATAGCTCGTGAACACAAATGGCTGGAGTAACCCCGTGTGCTTCATAGTCTCTTATTATGCAGACACATTGCAGTAAGCACAACTTGTTTTCACACTAATTGGTTCCCTGATGATGACCTAGAGACATTGTTCACTTTGATCAGTGAGAAGTCCGGAAGATTTCAGAAGATTTTGAAATGGTATTGTGTTCCTTCTTTTTTATTATTATTATTTTTTTTAGGTTTTATAAGCAATACATTCCCCTACAAAGTTAGCACCAGAGGAGTAATAGTACAAGGTTGGTGTTAAACTTATTATATGAAAATTACACTTGGTAATGATCTGAACTTTAAAAAATACCTGCTTCTTATTTCAGAAATGAAAGAGCTCAATTCCTTCCTACGTTTCATTTGTTTTAAGGCAGAGAAGGAAAATGGTATCAATTTTTCTGCCAGCATATTAAAACATGTTTTTATTAACAAGTAATTGCATTGAATCTTGGAAAGGATCAGCAGCAGCGGAAAATACTTCTGGAAAGCTGAAAGATGTATTTCAGATTCCTTTGAACAAAAATGTAAAACTGTTCCAGGAGGGTATTTCCCTTCCTTGAGTATAGGATGGGAGAATTTTATGTAAGTTCTACTGCTGAGAGCTATTTTAAATCTCCTTTGTACTCAAGTAATCTGTGAAGTAAATGCATGTCTGGATGAAAAGGTGCCCTGTGCCTTGTTAGAGACAAAACAAGTACAAAATTTCTGAAAGCTTAACAAATCCAAGTGAGATTCGGAGGGAACCACATTTTAGCTGTTTGTAGGTTTTATTTCCAGTTCTGGTCTAGTACGGATCAGAAGAGAAGAGGCATGGTGGATCTATCCTATGGCAATCTTTCCAGGACAGCCTCCCATGTGGATGTAGCTGTAGCAGTGTAAAGGTTCCAGAGGATTAGAAAAAGATCATTGCTGCATGCAGCTGAAATCTGCCACTTCATTTAGCTTGTCTAAAAGAAAATTGAGAAGCAACACCACGTAACACGGTGGACTTTGGTCTTGCAGAGGAGGGCAAACCAAAAATAATGACTGGAAGGTAAAGTTAATAAAAATCAATTAGATTTTTTTTTTTTCCAAGTGAGAGTGACTGGGGCTATCTGTCAGGGTATGTGGTGGGTGCTGGGGCTGTAATGGAGACTGCACATCTGATTCTTGGTTGCCGTTGTGAAACATGCAAGGTACAGAACTCAGAACAGGATGAGTGTAAGTGTAATAGCCTGAAAATAAATGGGATGGATGCTGACTGAACAATGTGACAGGCCCACTTGGTCTTAAACACTCAGAGGGAATCTTACTTTAATCAAGCACGTAGCTGCTGTTCCTGCAGCTCTGAGTTCAAGACGTAGCTGTGGCAAACGTTACTGAAATGCAGCAGCAGGCCTGTGTCTGTAAGCAGATGGAGAATGGTTCTTTGAAGAAGGTGTTAGAAGTAATGTGTGGGATTTTCAGAAGGCCCATTTGAATCATGTGGCAGGATATCAAACAATGTTCTGAAGGCTTTATTGGGGAGATGGTTCTCTCCAGATTGCCTCTGGGAGTCAAAAATCCTGAGAAGGTTGATTAATTGGTATTAGTGGCCATATGACATGCAGTAGCTTGGAGGAGTTGGTTTAATCATGCAGAGGTCAGATGAGGTACATACTGCTGGCAGGCCTGGAGAAGCGTCCTGGAGCTTGTGTTTGAAGGGTGCTCAACACAGCACTGAAAGTTCCCTTCAGGGAAAAGTGAACAAGGGACAGGGATGGAGGAAAGGCTGAGTGTGTGCAAGGGTTGTCAGAGAGGCCTTTACCTTCCAGCTAAGTTCACTAAACCAAGGAACTCAGTGAAGCCAAGTCATTTGGAGGCATCCTTCCAGCCCGAAGCCACTGCACAATGCCTGTGAAGGGAACCTAAAGAGAATGGTGCTCTGCAGCCTGTCCTCTTTGCTGCTGTTCATATTGCTGTTGAGACAGTAGGCACTGTGCAGGCTTCCCACTTCCTTGAGAATGTTTTAAAATGCCTTGGAAGAAAACAAACCACCTGTCCTTTGATTTTCCCTCTTGTAATCAAACTTAATTTAGTGATCTCTTAGAAGAGAGAAGGTCTGGTGACTGGTTGAGCCCGAGCCCTTCTGAATCCTAAGGGTAAGTCACTCACTGAAGATTTACCAAAGAAAAGGCTGATGTCCCAGCCTAACCAAAACAGGCAACAAGAGTATAAATCCAAGGTATCCCATAGAAAGTTTCCTCCTGTATCTCATCCTTTTCCAACCAAGGGTGCAATTCTCTTTTCAAATCCTCTGTGGGCTGCTGCAGCAATATTGTAATTTGAGGCTAAAAGGAAGATAGAGTTTTTTTCTCTAAAGAAATAAAGAAGCAGTTTGATTAGAGTATGGCAAAACTCCCAGCAACCCTTCTGTATTTTTGGGGGAGTGCTTGACCTGACAGCACAGCTGGGACCTTGTGGCTCCAGATAACTACTACTTTAGCCCCGGATTTGGTGTTGGTGGAATTTAATGAAATTTCATCCATGGTATGGCTGAATGTTTGTGGGTCAGGGGTCAGTGTGTGGGTCCCCATTTGACCACCCAGCTGGAGTGCCTGGATTTGGCAAGTGGGCATGTCATCAGGATCACTGCTGAACAGACTGTGTCTTTCGAGGAATGTACTTCATGCACATTCATTGCTGCAGCATGTGTTCCTTGGCCACCAAATGCTGGCAGGAAATTTGTGAAGGATACAAAGCAAGGTGGCTGGAAGGAAAAAAGACGCCACTTGCATGGAAATGTTCATATATTGGAAAAGGACGTCTGTTTTGTAGTAAACAGGCTGTTAGGTATGTTTGTTATTTTTAGCCAATAATGCACTTGATGAAAGAGTGCTCTTGATAAGGAACAGCCTCTGATGTGAGGGAGATGTACAGCGGCAGGTTGTTATTAAGGCTAGCTTGATTGGCAGCTGTAAAAGTAAATAGTGATGCTGCTCTTGGTTAGCAAGCGGCAAATGGGGGGATTGAACAAATTTTCAGATCATTAAACAAATGGAAAGCTTGCTCAACATCAAAGTGTGGTTTGGTGTTTTATTTGTAGCAAAAAAAAAAAAAAAAAGTCTGGACTTGGCATTTCTGCAGTCCTTGTGTAGCCTCCATCTGCTCTGCCCTGCCTGGGAGCAGGGCTAATGCCATGGAGAGGAAGGGGGATTTTAACTTCTAATTTGTATGGGTAGCTTTACAGTGACATTTGTTTCCTCAGACATCATTTCTCCACCCAGGTTCTGCCTCTTTTGTTAAATCCTGTCCTTCAGAGAGCCAGGAACACAAATCTATTGCTGAGACCAAGGGCTGCAGCCATTAGGTGCGTCAGCCAGGCCCCGTGGCCCCATATCCAGCCTCTTTCTGTTAGAAGGCAATGCAAGGACCATGGTCAGTCACATCGCCTAATTAGTGGAACTAAGATGGAGCTAGAGGAAAGTTACTGGAACTAGGCTGATGATAGAAAATAAAGTAAAATTTTAAAAATAAAAGATTGAAACATATACAACTCACATAGGGCTGTTTATTGCTTGTAGATGATTCAAATGTTGCCCACCCCTTTAAACCTAGGCTCACGGGGGTCCCAGATTGTGCTCTTCTCTGCTCGGGGTTGAGTTTGAGCTTATAGTTTTCAAATTTACCCATTCTACCTGTGAGCATAAATGCTGTACCATTTTTTATTGCAACCTAAAATGGAAGATAGCTCATTATTTAAATACAGCATTAGACTTCCCCTTGATGTTATCCGGTAGTCTTTGTGCTCTTTCAATGCTACTAAAGTCTCTAACTGAGCTACCACCCTCTAATGCAACTCAGAGACTAACAAAGGGGGAAAATGGTAAAAGTGTTGTTTATCTCAGAGAAAGGCTGCTGACTGAAAGTTTGATATAAAGATGCTCTAATACTTCTGGGAAAAATAAATCATTTTTTTTTAATAGCTCTTTGTAATGCAAATGTTCTGTAGCAGAGCCTGTGGAACCCTGTGTTATTAATCACCTTGAGTATCCAGACATTATTTCTAGGACTGTGCCTTTTAGCTAGTGGGAAAAACTATAAGCATACAATTTAATTTTTTTTTTTTTTAAAAAAAAAAAGGAACTCGTAAAATACACAACAAAGGAAAAACCCCTACAAATCAAAAAGAAAAAAGAAACATGAAGGCATTTGATTTCTCCTCACTTACCACACCTGTACAGGAAGATAGCCATCTGATTACTTATTGCTTTGAGATGACTGCATCAGCCTGGGATGGTTTTTCTATTATTATTGTTATCATCATTTTTGCCTCTCTTCTCCCATGCCTCTTGTCCATAACAGAGATGAGGGAAATCGTTTGAATAGCAATCCTAGCAGTAGTAATAATCAAAGAACTGTTCTGTTCTTATTTCAGATACAAAGAAAAAAAAAATCATTGTTCTTTTTCCCTGTTCTCTGCTCTTAACGTAATACATTATGGCCACTTTTTATGTTCTTGTTCATCTTGGGGCAGATCATGATTTAGGTGATTGATTGCAGAGAGGAGTAGGAGCTCCTGCTCAGATGTGCACTGAGGACAGGAGTTTCACAGCCAGTTTAAGCCAGAAGTGATTTTTTTTGTCTTCCTCTCCCAGCAGTGGAGAAAGGACATGGGCGTATCGTGAGGGTGTTCTGCTGGACATGGCTGGGGTGTTGTCATTCACCTTACCAAGGCCGCCTGCCATGTGGTTTGTTTCTTCTGCTCCTCAGACAGCTTTTTTGCCATAATCAGTCCCATTTCTCACACCCAAAATCACATTGCTTAGTGGTTTTTAATTGGAATGTCCCACCTAATTTAATTTTTCTTTGTAAGGTAGTCTAAAATATTTGTTGCTTTCTGTGATAAACAGAAGCCAAATAGGAAGTTGCATCACATTTTCCCCTAACTGAGCAGCAGCTTTCTGGGAGGATTGGGACAAGGACACTCCCCAGCCCGGTGTGCTCAATAGACTACTGCCTGCTACTGATCTTCCAGACGAGGGAGGAAGCTGCGTCCTGTAGTCTGAGGGGAATGAAAGAAGACTTCAAGGCCTTGGAGTGGTTGGTGAAAGAGTCTGGGGCACAAATTATTTTCTCTTCCCTCCTTCCATTTTCAGGTGATGACCTGGGACAGAATAGAAGGGTCCAGTTCATAAATGTTTGTCTGCCTGACTGGTGCTACAGGCAGGGCTTTGGGTTCTTTGATAATGGCTGCTTTTATAGGACACCGGGCCTGACAGCAATATGCAGGGAAGGTTTATCTCACAGGGGCAAAAGGGTTCTGGGACAGGAATTAGCAGGGCTCATTTGGAAAGCTTTAAACTAGATCCAAAGGGGGATGGGGTTGTAGCTGGGCTTGCACCGGTGGGGCAGCACTCTAACAGTGATGAAGACTGGGAGACTATTACAGGCCACCAGATCAGGATGAGGAAGCTGATGAGGCCTTCTACAGGCAGCTGAGAGCAGCCTCACAATCACAGGCCCTGGTTATCGTGGGAGATTTCACCTACCCTGACATTTGCTGAAAGGCCTGCTCAGCCAGCCACCCGCAGTCCAGGAGGTTCCTCCAGTGCATGAATGATAACTTCCTGATGCAGATGGTGGATGTGCCAACTAGGAGAGGAGCACTGCTGGGTCTTGTCCTCACTAACAAGGAGGGGCTGGATGAAGTGGTGAAGGTTGAAGCGGCCTTGGTTGCAGTGGCCATGAGATGGTGGAGTTCAGGATCTCATGGCAGGAACAGAATACCAAGCAGAATTGCAACCCTGGACTTCAGTAGGGCCAACTTTGGTGTTTTCAAGCAATTGCTAGGGGAAATCTCAAGGGACAAGGTATTTGAAGATAAAGGGGACCAAGATAGTTGGTTAGTATTCAAGGACTGCTTCTTCCAAGCTCAAGATCAGAGCATCCCAACAGGTATGAAGTCAAGGAAGGGAGCCAGGAGACCTGCATGGTTAAACAGGGGCAAACTCAAGTGGAAGAGGAAAGTCTACAGATCATGGGAGGAGGGGCTGGCCACTTTGCTTTGGCATGACAAAATTGTCATGGTTTTGTTCATGACTGTTTTTTCTGTTCCATTATCAGGTGTGGTTACAAGCCAAAAGGGATGCTTGCACCCAAGACAGGCCCAGAATTAATAGATGTAAAAGCCGCAGGTCCAGTATATTCTGGTGGAAAAAAAAAAAAAAGCTGTGCCCCAGCTTTTCCTACAGGATAGGCATAAGGAAAATAGTGGCAGCTTCTGTGGTTTTCAAGGAAATAGAAAATATATTTGTGCAAATTCTGGCAGCTAGGTTTATTCTGCTAGGTTTGAGGCCACTTCTTCCCAATTGCATTCCTGTCTCTGGTTCAGGGCTGTGTTCTTTGTCTTTCAGCAGCTGTGCAGCAGTGGGCCCTGAGGACTGAAGACTGTGTTTTGATCCTCAGCTCCTTTTCAGAACTAATAAATAAGTTAACTGCTGGTTTATATAACAGTTTGGAAGTCCACACCACTCAAAGGTGTATTTCATTGGTGTGGGGAATTAGCAAACAGTACCACAGCACTATAATTGCTGCTTGTTTTCCCTCTGAAGCAAATAGATATAGATTGTTTAGAAGGGCAAACCTGTGCAAGAGAAAAGCATCCAGACACCCAAACACCAGCTTACAGCAATTAGGGATGTATTATTGGCATCAATAGGATTATTGTCATTTTTAAAGTGTGCAGCTGCTTGTGATAACAGTGCTCTCCCAGGAAGGCAGTGGATCACCAGTATGTCGGGCCAGCAGTCACTGGGGCGGGCTGGGAGCTGCCCACTGCTACGCTGAGGTTGTTTTTCTTGGAGGTCCAAGGCCACGTTTCTCTTTCAGTGCCTCATTATCACTGCTGGTATTCTTAAGGCAGCCTGTATGCCTCAGCCAAACTTGAAGCCTGCCAGCCTGCATGGTGCAGTGGGTATAGGTGGATGGGAACTGTCTGATCAAACAGCTTTTTAAACAGAAAGCACCTGAATTTTTTTTACTCCTTTCTAGGAGACGGTGCAGCTTGTGACAGACCAGTCCCCCCACACCAGCCTGGCCCCAGGTGCTCCTCAAGTCAGTAGCACCCCTGGCTGCAGAGCAGGACTGCGCTGGCTCCCCTGGTGGAACTTGCCAGGTGGCACTGACTGCCCCCCCATGCTGCCCAGCACTGAATAAACATACCTACTGTCAAATGAGTCAAATAAGTGTCAAATAAGTCTCGAGAAGCAATTTCACTTTCAAATATGGGGAAAAAAAAAAAAAAAAAGAGAAGTGATTTTTAAGTGAAATTTATTTCAGTTTCTCTGCTGTGGAAGACATGGAAGCTTATGTTTTCCTCTGAAAGAGAATCATTTCTGTACTTTTAAAGCAGTTTTGGATTTCACACTGAACAGACATGCCTTCTTTCAGCCAGCTGCCTGGTATTCCTTGTTGCTGCCGTGGGGTCACTGCACATGCTCTGAGGCTGCCCTGAAGTTCTGCTCCTCGGTACAGAGGGGCAGAGCCCCTTTACTGCTGTGAGTGCTTCTTGTTTCCTTTTGTACTTCACAAAACAAAGGCAGGTCACCTCAAGCTTCTCTGCCTGTGTCTGCTCTGTTGTCAGGAGCCCCATTGTACAGTCTTGTATTAAAGCAGCAGGCTCTGACTGCATCTTTTAAAAAGGACACACGAGGGCACCATGGAGGCGTAAGCCTCATCTCCCTCTCCAAATTCATCCTTTCCAGTAAACCTGGGCACTGCAGCAAAACAACATATTCTTCCCCATAAGGAACCCAGGAGCAGCAAGCAGCCTTACCCTGCCCACTAGCAAGGCAGGCCTTTGGCCTCACTCTCCCCTCAGCTGCCTTCTGTGCTGAGAATTGCCATAAACGGAGTTTCTAAGCGGCTTTCTTAAACCCAAGCACAGGCATGGCCACACGAGGCAGGTACCCTGCCCAGTGAAGTCAACACAGATCTGCACTTCCTGAATTTCAGATCACTCAGCCAGAAAATCACTGCAATGACCAAACCCAAGACACATCCATTCTGGTGGTGTCTTTGACAGGCACTAGGGGTTTATCTTCGGCAGCTTTCAGAGGCACTGGCCATCAAGATCCTTGTGTGCGCTGCAAGAACGAGGTAGGACCCAGTGTTCTCACCCCACCCTGCCCCACTGGAGAAAGCCTCAGACTGGCAGTTACGTGGCTTCCTCTTAACCCACGCAGAAAAGTAAAGTTGCTTTTCCTGCTTCTTTCTGTAGTGTTTGTGGCCTCACCAAAATCCAGTGTTTGGTCCAGAGCTTGTACAGAGTGACTAAGCAGATGTAGTGCAGCAGAGCTACCCACGTGAAAGACTGTCACAATTGTTTATGCAGCTTTAGCTGAACTGAGAAAGAGACAATAAAAGAGCCTCCAGTCTCGTTTAATTACCTGTTGGGAAGGAAATTAAAATGACCGTATTTAAGTTTTCACTATCTCCTGGTGACATTTAGAGATGGGGTCACACTTGGCAAAGGCAAAGTAATCAGCCAAGTACAAAACCTCACACAGCCCCATTTCTTGTTGCAAGTGGGCCATTCAGTCTCTCTTCTCCCTTCTGCAGGTATGCCATTCATTTTATTAGTCCCTTGTGAATTACATTGCAGACAATGACATAATTGAACTTAAACAAACTAGACTAGACTCTCCTATGGTCTGCTGAACATTTATGTCACTCAAACATCAGGAGACCTCCGGAGAGCTTTGGGTTTTTGTCCTTTTATCCTTTTCTTAAGTACTTCAGAAAAATCAAATGTCAATGACATTTTCTAGAATAAATAGTTCCAGTGAAGCTGCACAGAGATTTGGGTGGTCATTTGTGTACAACAATGAAACGGGATTAGTTTTACCTTAAAGACAGAGTTGTGAAGCTCCCCACAGGCATCTCAGGAAATGCTAATTCTTCCTGACTCAGGTGGATAAAAGATTATGACTCAAATGGGTACATTTAAGGGAAATATCTTCTCCCTAGAGCATGGTGGTTCTTTTTGACCGTGAGCCAGCACTGTGCCCTCATGGCCAAGAGGGCCAATGGGATCCTGGCGTGCATTAAAAGGAGCATGACCAGCAGGTCAAGGGAGGTGATCCTCCCCCTCTACTCTGCCCTGGTCAGGTCTGGGCTCCCCAGTACAAAACAGACAGGGATCTGCTGGAAAGAGTCTAGTGGAGGGCCACAAAGATGGTCTGGGGCCTGGAGCATCTCCCCTGTGAGGAGAGGCTGAGAGACCTGGGTCTGTTCAGCCTGGAGAAGAGAAGACTGGGGGGGGATCTTATCAATGTTTGTAAATACATGACGTGTGGGAGACAGAGGGATGTGGCCAACCTCTTTTCAGTGGTTTGTGGGGACAGGACAAGGGGCAATGGCCACAAAATGGAGCCCAGGAAGTTCCACACCAACATGCGAAAGAACTTCACGGTGAGGGTGACGGAGCACTGGGACAGGCTGCCCAGGGAGGTTTTGGTGTCTCCTTCTCTGGAGATATTCAAGGCCTGTTTGGACGCCTGCCTGGGCAGCCGGCTGTAGGGACCCTGCTTTGGCAGGGGGTTGGACCCAATGAGCTCTGGAGGTCCCTTCCAACCCCTACAATTCTGTGATTCTTATCTAGAGTTTAGTACCAACAGATTAAGAATATGTGACTTAGCTGGAGAGATCTGTATGTTTGTCGTGTTATATGTTGCTAAGAGGAGCAGGGGATGCTGTGGCTTTTACATGTTGTGTGGAACATTGCCTAGGCTGCTAATGAAGTAGGGTCAGATTCTTGGCTGCATAACTTTGTGTGGTTACAGCTTAGAGTAGAATAAATATGGCTGCATGTAGTTTGCCTTGAATTGAAACTTGCGATCTGAACAATCATTTTATGAACATAATGTAAATAGTCTGGGATTTGTTTTGCTGGGGCTTCTCTTCTGCATACTGTTCTCATTGCTATCTGCAGCACCCAAAGTGCTTCTTTTTTATCCACGGACACATGAAGACTCAAATGAGTTTGCTCAAAATGATTTTGACCCTGGGCGTGGAGAATCAATTCCAAACTGACTTCAGCCCAGAGCCTAAGTGAGATACAAGCAACCTGCATGCCCTGGGACCTTGACTTCCATGTAACTTGGGGATTCTTCCTAGAGAGCACTTAAGCTTGTACTGAAACCCCTGTAGGTAGATGCTAGCTGTAGCAGGCTCCAAAGAGATGTTAATCTTAAATCTAACTAGTTAGAAGAATTAGCACTTAAGAGGGTTTTGTGCTTTTTTCTTTCTTTTTCCTAATTTCATGGCAGTAAACGTGATTAAATGGCTAATACCAGGCATGAGAATCACCTCCCTGTGTTCTCATTAGCTGAGTTGTTCTCGCTCTGCATTAAACATTTATGATATTTATAACAAATAGTGCATGCATTGTTGTGTTGAAACAACAAACTTCCTCAGTGAAGTAATTAGGATGTGGGTCAGAGGTTTTTATGTAACAAGTCAGACATTATTTAACTTTGAAGAAATCTTGTGCTAGGCCTTTTATCAATAAAGTCCATTTGTTTTTAAAAAACCTTAATCAATAAATCCTAATTAAAATCACCTGTCAGATAAGTAGTAGTCCTTAAGATTTTGGTTTTATACCCAGGAGGGTTCTAGCTTCCTGATGACATAAGTGACTAGTCTAGTCTACTGACTAGATCAATAGCCTGCTCAATAATTGTTTTTTGCTACGGTTAGAGGCATTTGGCTGGAAATAATTAGAACTGTTTGTGATGATGGATTTTTCTGAAACTTGCTGTAATACCTGAAGAAACTCTTGCCTGGATGCCTTGAGGCACGGGCAAACCTGCATTTAGTTCAATGTGCTGCACAATCCTCCTAGCCCTTTCTAAGAAAAGACTCTGTTTAATTTTCTATAATCTGACTTCCAAAACTCGGTGTCCACAGTATGTGCTCTACAGCTGATATGTAGAATCATATCGCATTTACAGCATTTCCAGCTTCAAATGTGGTGATACTTGTCTACAGTTCTCTGTGGGAAGCACTGACATTTGGTAGTGGTCTTCGACCCCAGAGATTTTGGGTCTTCAAACTTCAGCGTGACTTGTGTTACATGGCATTGCAAGGACTTTCCTCCTTTCATGTATAATCTGTTAGTTTCCGTGTGTGTGTATTAGTAAGGGATAGTTACACTATTCCCCTAAGCCAGCGTATAGAAGATGACAAGAGTGATTAAAAAGTGGAAAAGTAGATACTGCTATGAAGCACTACATACTTTTGTCAAGGTAAGTATCAGTTTACATAGTGAGAGTGGCTGGTAGATCCTCGCAGTTCTGTCAGGATAAGGCTAGCTACAGCAGTGGTCTCAACTCTCCAAGAATTTGGAAAAAAATTGAAAGTGTAGATAGCAGCCAGTATTATTATTATTATTATTTTTTTTATGATAAAGAGGCTCTAATAAAGATTAGAAGCTTCTCTTAAAAAAGCCTCTTCTAACCAGCAAAGGGAATAAGAACATACTTGATTTAACCTTAAGCACATGAGTAGCACATGGGTACTTCTCTTTATTCTTTTGGGGCTAACTAATGCTCTTTATTCTTTTGGGGCTGACTAATGTGCACTGGTAAGGTTTCTTTGTTGTTAATTCCAAAGTATGTTGTCACTCAGTGCGACTCACACGTAGACCTCCTTCTGTTGTCCTTGCAATGTGTGTTGCAAGGGTCAGCCAGGTGGCCCTTCTCTTCATAGATTGCTGTGCAATGAATCTCCACTAGTCAACATCACAGCCTATGCTAGCACATGCCTTTGTCGTGTTGCACAGCTCAGTAATAAATACGTCTGACTTCTGCATCACATCCTTTTCCTGGGATGTCTGTTTGCCTTTGTGCACAGAAGCCAGTCATACGTATTTATTACTGGGACAGAACAATAATTAGGAAATTTTTCACTTGAATTCTGCGTTTTACACTGTTACTTGGTGTTGTGCAGAAATATGTTGGGGAGTAAACACAACTTGATTGTAATGACAAGAAAGAGAAGAAATATTTATCTTCAGTAGGAGCATAGTCTCAAAAATGATTATAGTGGTAGCTTTTGTCACGCTCTTTCTTCATCCCATTTCCTGTAGGTTAAGACTCAAGTCACTGATGCAATATCCCAGAAATAACATTTCAGTGTATTCCCAGACGCCATCCTCAGCTGGGTATTTGTAGCCACTTGCACATAAATTACAGGGAAAGCTTATAGGACCATAAAATATTTTCAGTAAAACCTAAAACCTTTGACTTCTTAGCTTGCCCATGACAAACATCCCAGCTATCTAAAAACCAGATCATGTCCTCAGAGAATAGAGACTTTCAGTCTTCATAATCATTTAAAAAGAGAAAGATATCACAGATGGAATGGCTAGAAATGAGAATCCTCCTGAATGTGAATTTATCAAGGTATCCAACCAAGTAGCTGACCTTCACAGACTTAACCCTGCCTTTTACTGAACCCTTAGTTAAATCTGAAGGGTAAAACAGATTTTATACCTACAACGTATAAATACGTATATGCACATATATACACACATTTGTCTACAGGAATTTACATGAAAATGTATTTTCCTAGGGAACAAATATTGTGAACAGGAAACAACATCAGGTTCTTGTATTGATAGGATGAATTATCTTGACAATAACAAAAAATGAAAGAGCTACTTAGATAATCTAAGTGCCTGCTTTTACAGTACTATATTTAGGTAGGATGATTCACTCTTAATTTAAGAGGCAATTTACATAACAGGGCAATGTCACTTAAGTGTCTAAATGTCTAGATCAGATTTTCCAGCTTCCATGAAATGCAAAGCTGTAATTGATCTCTGTGTGAAGTGAACTCTAGGAAATCAAACTACAAAGCATTTTGCAGGGACATGGCCATACGGTTCAGTTTAATTCATCAGAACTACCATGTAGCATCAGACTGATATTCTAAGTCTGAAAATGGCCAATCACTTATACTTAGGCAAAGAGTGTAAGAAGCAAGGAACGTGGTGTGATCCTTCCCATGGCATAACCTCCTAGCTTGCTGCTAGGGATTTTTGATACTCAAGGTTGCACCTAGAGCATTATGTTTAATAGCTACTTAATGAGTCAACCTGCCATGAACTTTTCAGCCCATTTGTGAACCTCGCTCATTTTGAAACCATTTGCACTTTTGGTTGCTAAATATTCAAACTATGCATCCGCTGCCTGATGCTCCTTGCTTTCAAAGACTCTTGGACATCCTCATGGGAACACGCCAACTTACAGTGACACTTTCTCCAGTTAACCAGAAAATAGAAAACCAAGGACAACCCTTCCAAATCAGCATCAGTTTTGCAGGATGACAACTTATGTATTTGGAAGGCATTGTTTTTTGTGTATCTGTAGGACTGATAAAGTCAAACTAATAAATAATCATAAATGATCTATACAGTTTTTAATCTTTGAAAACCTTTTATGGGTTTTCCATCTTTGCATCCTCTGTAATCCTCTGTAACTGCTGACTCAGTGGCAAACAACTAAGCTTTGATACAGTCATAAGATCCTGTGCTTTTCAGCTTCCCAGGGACTAGTCAGTGTGCAAGCAGTCTTGATTTTCAAACAGCCTATCAGTTGGCCCCCTTTCCCTCTTAAGCCATTGACCTATTTTCAGATGATGTGTTCAAGAATTCATCATTTTGAAGCAAGTGGTCCACAGTCTGAGCAGAACATATCTAAATCTATTTTAAACAATGCAAGAGCTATACATGAATCCTTGTCTCATTTCCTTTCTTGTTCAGAGGCTTCTAGGAGTGTATCCTAAACCTCTAAGTAGACCAGGACGATTCCTTTCTTCCCCCATCTTTTCCTGTGTAGCTTTGGGTTTGGGTCCAGGTTTCCATAATAGTAATAAACCCTTTTGTAAAGATGTCTGGTTTGCTCTGTCACAAGATTTTGCGCTCACTTTTAAATCTCAGGCTATTAATTAGGTTTTCCGTCAGGAGATTAGTTGCTCATTTGTCCACCTGAGATTTGCTGTGGACAGTAGCCAGCTCTTTGAACAAAAATGTTTTGTTGTGATTATAAGCTTATCAAGAGTTTACAGCCCTCCACCGCTAGCCTTGTGCAGAGGTGGGGTCTCTTCTGGCACTGCCAGGGATCTCAGGCCAAATGGGTTTCCAGAGAGTCTTGTGGAGATGTGGGGTAGTTTTTGCGCTCAGGGACAGCCAGGACAGGGCAAAGTACTGAACAGAATCCTGTGGAAATGGAGAAGATTGTGTGTGATTCTGAGAACAATAAATACGTATCATATGTAATCACTGTCCACACTCTAATTAGCATTCATTCCTTAAAAAAGAGGTAGCAGCAATTTCCTGCGTTAACAGTGCTGAGCATTTTGGTGTCAACTCATATTCCAACACTTAACCATGCACCATTCCATGAAACGGAATGGGAGAGTTCCTGTGAGCACACAACACTGGCAAAGGCTGGGCTAAAGCAGGGAGAGGGGAGGAGGAGGAATGAAATAGCAAAATTGAGTACGCAATGTATAGAAAACAACAAACAAATTCACTCGCTACAAAAAGCAAAATGTGAAGACCTTCTGTTGAGCATTTAGCACCTAGTGCTTTGGAAATCCAGATGAAAAATATTATAAACTTGCAACTCCATGACATTCTGGTCCAGCATCTGTGTCTTTGGCAAAGAAGTTGGATTTTTTCCAAATCTGTTCCTGAACTTCCAAAGAGCAAACTTCAAGTTATTTAAAGACCTAGTAGCTGAGATCCCCTGGAACACTGTCCTTATGGACAAAGGAGCTAAGCAGAGCTGGAGACTCTTAAAGGATGTTTTTCGTAGAGCACAAGAACTCTCCATCCCTCTGCATAAAAAAGCAGGCAGGGAGGGCAGACAACTGGGATGGCTGAGCAGGGACCTGCTGGTCAAACTGAGGTGCAAGAGGGAAATGTACGGGCAGTAGGAGCAGGGATGTGTGGCCTGGGAAGAGTACAGGGATGTGGTCTGGATGTGCAGGGGTGGGATAAGGGAAGCCAAGGCACAGATGAAACTGATCTTGGTAAGGGATGCAAAGAATAATAGGAAGGGATTCTAGAGGTACATTGCTCAGAAAAGAAGGGCCAGGGAGATTGTACCCCTTCCTGGGTACCTGTATCCCTTCATGGGGAAGGCTGAGGTACTCAATAACTTCTTTGCCTCCATCTTCACTGCCAGTCAGGCTTCCCAAGTCTTCCGTTTCCCTGAACCCGTAGATGGGGGAGCAAAGTCCCACCTGCTGTAAGTGACAACCAGGTTTGAGACCACCTGATGAAACTCAATACATACAAGTCTATGGGGACTGATGCCGTGCATCCCAGGGTCCTGAAGGAATTGGCTGATATAGTTGCCAAGCCTCTCTCCATCATATTTATTTGAAAAGTCCTGGCAGTCAGATGAAATCCCTGGTGACTGGAAAAAAGGAAACATCACTTCCATTTTTAAAAAGGGTAGAAAGGAGGACCTGAGGAACTACAGACCAGTGAGTCTCACCTCTGTGCTTGCAAGATCTTGGGGCAGATCCTCCAGGAAGCAATGTCAAGGCATATGCAAGACAAAGAGATTATCCAAAACAGCCAGCATGGCTTCACCAAGTGTAAATTGTCCTTTACCAATCTGGTGGCCTTCTGTGATAGAGTGACTGCAACAGTTGACAAAGACCAATCCATGTCATCTACCTGGACTTCTGCAAGGCCTTTGACATGGTCCCACATGATATCCTAGTCTCCAAATGGGGGAGAGATGGATTTGATGGGTGGACCATTCAGTGGGTTAGATGAGGCCCTGAGCAACCTGATCTCGTGGGTTGCATCCCTGCCTATGGCAGAAGGGTTGGAACTAGATGACTTTTGAGGTCCCTTCCAACCCAGGCCAGTCTATGGTTCTGTGATTATTAGTGGTTTAGATCATTTCCAAAGAAATATATAAATGATGACACTAAAACTGTAGGAGTTTGTACCTGGTACAGAATAGGTGTTGTCCCAGTGAATTATCAGTTGCAGACACTGGAAGGATGTGAACAAACCTTAAGGCAACTCTGAAATAACAAAGGTTATGCAGCCTGTGTCCTTTGTAACCTACTGTCGGGAGTTCAGTTACTGCTGCTTAATACTGAATATTCATGAAGTCAGTAAATGAATAATTGGGATACATTTACATTTTATTACTGATATGGGATAGCCGGGGTATCTTACAAAGATGCTGATGATTCATTTTGGCATGACAGTAAGAGGGTGCAGAGGGAATCTGTCAGTATGACTTGCTAATGCAAAAGTAATTATTCCATTTTCTAACTTAAATACCAAGAAAGACACTGATCTTTAAGAGTGAATCTGCCTAGTAGTGCCTTTCACTATGTATTAGAGATCTGTACAGAGCCAGCATGCTGCAGCTTTATCTTTCTATTTCTGCAGTAGCTGAAGAAGTGAGGAAGAGGAGGCAGAAATAAACCTCCCCAGAAACACAGAAATGGCTTAGAGCTCCTGTAAGCTGCAGATCGATCCTGATGCACTTGATAAATGAGGAGGATTAGATAAGTGATTTGAGTAGAAAGTAATAGCAATGGAAGGAGCTTTCCATTACACTGAGACCCTAACTCTCAAAATATAATGAAGCTTTTATGGGTCAATTTAATTATAGTTGAGCTATACAAATATTTACCATGGCTACATAAGAAAAAGTTGCATTCCTCTATCTAAGCGCACTCCATAAATACAGCTGCTATAAAGATATGTAAAGAAGGTAGAATTGAAAATTTCAAAGAAAGCTAAATTTACAACTGGCTTCAATTCATCCCATTGTGCTTGTGATTTTGAATCATGGTCTTCTCCTACACAGTGCCGTTCCATTGATGTCCTCATTGCCGTATTGTATGCCAGCCTGTACTGCAGGGGTCACGTCATGCAGTGTGTTGAAAAACTTGGGCTGGGGCTGACCAGGCCTGCTGGTCCTCCGCACAGGGCCACTGTTTGCCCCCATTTGTGTGTGGTGGGATTGTGGAGGGGAAGAAAGATGGCCCGGGAAGATGGTGGCTTTGGCAGTGCGTATGTATGCGAGCGGTTTACCTGAGATCTGCCGGTTGTCGGAAAGAGGTGAACAAAGCAGACACAAGAGTAAAGGCAGGTGCAAGCCTTCAGGCAGCTCGTATACAAGAATTTCCAGACCATGTACTCTACATCTGGCAGACAGCTCACATTATATGTCTTTGATAAATAGTTCTTATTAAAGAGAGAGAAATTTCTCATTCCCCAGAGAAGTTGTTTCATACATTTTTCAATCTTTAAGCAAAATGAAAAAGTTTAATGAAAAAGCCTCTATTCAGCCGCCCTCACTGAGCCTCCAGTCAAGATTTTCCTGAAGTAAATAAATTCTTAATTTGCTATAGATAATGTCTATCAGATGATAGTACCAGAAGCACAATTGAAAATGAAAGAACAGCAGACTTGGAAAAGACATTATTACCCACTTTTCCATGAACAGAACCATCAGCATGTTGACTTAAGGCAAGGCTGTCAAGGCAGAAGGAGCCAACTGAGGTCATGCAGAAAGGTTTTAGGTGGCCTCTTTCCAGAGCAGATCAGCCATGCAGATGTGTATGGGATGCAGTATGAATCTTCAGTTCACTTGGTCCAAACTGCCTTCAGGTTGGGGTTGGGGTTTGGAGGGAGAGAAAGTGCAGAGTCCCGTTGTGAGTGGGGTTGTGTAAAGGCTCCCAAAGGGAGTTCAGGTCTACCCAAAGGTTTCTGTTGGGAGCACTTCAGAGAATTTGTTGAAATGTCTGGGGCAGGGCCAGCAGCCTGGGGCAGGCTCTGGGAGGATGTGCAGCTTCCAGTGGCTGGTTCCCTTCCTTTGTGCGGGCTGGCACTGAGAGGGACCGAGAGGTCCCTTTGTCCTGCCACAGCTGTCTGGCAAACCTCTGACAGGTTGCCTGCCTGGGAGAGTAGTACCAAAATGACTTCCATCAGTGGGACTGAACAGAGGTTCTTCTGAACAGCCCCTGTGCAAGGCTCAGATGGGTAATTCTGGTCCCAGCATTGCTAAGCACGGTTCTTCCCTTTTTGTGTGGGTCACCAAAGCCAGGGACAGGGAATTCCCTGCCACACCTTCTGCTTTTCTGGGGCCTTTTGTTGCACCCGGGGCAGCTGCTCGACAGCATGGCACCAGCAATGGCGAGCAGACCCCTTCAGCCAGCGGGCTCGTTAGCCTCGTACGCTGAGGTTGCTGGATACAGCGGTAGACTTTTAATCAGCCTGTTCCCTGACCCACCTCATCCTTCCAGTTCTTCTCTAGGAAAACCTGAGAGTGGGTCCGCAGAAGAAACAGGTGGAAGTTACAGCGATCGGAACCGAGCTTGGCTGCCCCGTGTTGCCACCCACACAGCTCCTGTTCTCACATGTTTAGGGGACATTGGCTCTTCTGACAGGCTTTTCTGAGGATTAGAGAGCTCCTCTTTGTTCCCGAAATTACCTCCTTGCTCATAGCACGAAATGGTTTGGCCGACCGCTTCCTGAATGGCAGCTCTGACGAGCGAGGCACCTACAATCTGCGCAACCCGTAGCTCCACCCACATCACTGAGCACTTTTAAATAAATAAATAAATAAATAAGTAAAAAAGGCAAAAAAAAAAAAAAAACAACAAACAGCCGAACCCAGCCGCTGCGGCTTGGCAGGCGCTGTGCAGCCGCCCCCTGCCGGCCGGAGGCGGTCCTGCAGCCCCGCACTGCCCCTGCCCGCGGCCAGGCGGCGCCGCCCCGATCCGGAGTGGCTCCGGAGTGGCTCCGGAGTGGCTCCGGGCGCGGTGCCGCGATGGGGCCGAGGGTCGGGGCGCGGCGAGCGTTCTCGTTGCCTCCGGTGTGTGCAGAGTTCAGGAGGTGCGGGCTGCCGCCCCGCACGGTGTGCAGCACCTCCTGGGCCAGCAGCTTGGGTTCTTGCACTGCCCTGCCAGCAAGGGGGCTGGGAGTGCATGGGAAACTGGGAGGGGACAGAGCCGGGACAGCTGGCCGCAGGGGTGTTCCTCACCATCCCGTGTGGCATCGTGCTGAACAGCTCATACGGGGTGGCTGGGGGGGGACAGGATGGGCAGGACCGCTGCATGGGGACGGGCTGGGCATTGGTCAGCAGGTGGTGAGCAATTGCACTGCGCATCGCTTGCTTTGGGACATTCCTCACTGTCAGCAGCAGCGTTATTGTTACTTCCCTGCCTTTTCTGTCCTATTAAGCTGTCTTTATCCTAGCCCATGAGCTTTGACTATTTTTTCCTCCTGAGCCTCCCACAGTGCCGTTTGCTGTAGCCACCCTCCAGGTTAAGCCAGAACAAGAACACAGGTGGGAAAGGGTTGGATGTGCACCTCCTCGTTTGGCTTTCAAAAGGACACAGACCAACAAGTTACTCTAGTGAATGGTGTGATTGGGCAAGTTCTCCTGATTAGGGAACTTGTCGGGACAACTGATCTTCTTTTCCTGATGTTATTTTTTCATAATACTCACCACAAACACTTGCTGAATTTGAAAAAATTACAGAGAGGTCATCTGTGACGTTTTGGGTTTCGGGTCTGGGGTTTGGGTCCAGGGCTAGGGGTCCAGGGCTACGGCTTGGGGTTGGGGATCCAGGGTCAAGGGTCCAGGTCTTGGGCTCCAGGATTGAGGGTCCGGGCTCGAGGGTCTGCAGTCGAGGGTCCAGGGCTGGGTCTGGGGTCAAGGGTCCGGGCTTGAGGGTCTGGGGTTGAGGGCTTAGGGCTGGGGTTTGTGTTTTGAACTTGGGGTCAAGGGTCCAGGCTCAAGGGTCCAGGGTTGGGGCAGGGGATTAGCTCCAGGTCTGGGGTCTGTTCCAGGGTTTGGGGGTCAGGGTTAGCTCTGGGGTTGAGGCTTGGAGTGAGCTCTGGTTTGGGGTTCAGGATCAGCCGTGGGGTCGGGGCTCTGGGTCTGCTCTGGGATCTGGGGCTCAGGTCTGGGGCTCGGGGTTAGCTCTGGGGTGGGGGCTCCGGAGTTCTGGGTTCAAGGGCCTGGGGTTGAGGGTCTGGGGTTGGGGCTCTGGGTTCAAGGGTCCAGGTTCGGGGCTCAGGGTTGGGGACTTGGGATCAGCTCCAGGTCAGGGGCTAAAGGTCAGCTCTGGGGTCAGGGCTTAGGGTCAGCTCCAGAGAGGGGGCTCTGGGGTTGAGGGTCCAGGATCAAGGGCCTGGAGTTGAGGGTCCGAGGCTCAGGGCTGGGGCTTGGGTTTGGTTCCCGGGGCTGGGGCTTGGGGTTATCTGTGGGTCCTGGGGGAGCTGTGGGGTCATGGGCTCTGTAGTTAATAGCACATCACGGGTTAACTGTATCAACCCCACTGCCCTCTGTTTTGATCAAGCTATTGCCAGGCTAATGTGATGTTTCTTGATACAGACCAAGATTTCTTTGTCCCTTTGCTCTGCTTTCACTGGTCGTGACCATGAGTCCCCCCAGCCCCTTCCCTTACATCTTTTCTCATACTATAATGTCCCCAGCATGGTGAAACCTAAAAACACATGCAATATCCAAACTGGGAGTGACCATGGACTTGCATGATGGCATGATGATGCCTCCTAGTTTTTTTTTTTTTATGGCCTATTTGATTTGTCTTTCTGCGTGTGGCTCAGCAGCAACCAGCAGTTTACTGTAACTAATCTGGGGGTTGAAATGTTCAGCTGCCCTGGGCCTTTAAAGTGAAGCTGGAGATATTTCCCCGGGTTCCTGATGTTGCGCTTACTTTAGTTGGCCGTTTTGTTGTTCACTTGTTTGGTACTGCAAGTTCCTCTCTTGATTCTTCCTCATCTGCTCTTGGCTTTGCCATCTTGGGCAACCTGACACTGTCAGAAAACTTGGATCCTCTGTATTCAGAAAAAGGAAAGAAAATGATTCTAGGAAAACCTGAAAGCTGAGTCCAGTTCAGATCTAAGGAAAGCATATTTCGGTCACATGAATCTCCTTTTGACCTGTGCTGTTTGGACCAAGTTGCTGGGGGAAATAATCAAGCACTTGTTTTCCAGAGACGTTCTGCAAGTCACAGCTGTTGGTTGTTTCTGATGTGCAGAAGTGTTGCAGCCTTACAGAGAACATTTTGTCTGCTCAAACCAGGGACAAAGCACTTGAGATGCAACTGTAAGTGTCATTTGGTTTTCAAATAAGTTCTTAAAGAGCTCTGCACACATGTGCTTTTGCCTATTAAGTAAAAAGTATTCAGTTCATTAAAGCAATGTACAACTCCTTTCAGTGCCTGCAGGACTACACAAATTTTTGTGTAACACCCATCTAATATTGCTACAGTGGAAACAGTCACTTTGTCTTATTAATTTTTTTTCCTAGTTAATCTTAACAAGTAGAGCTGACTTGATCCACAGAAACTGTCTCAGTAACGCAGCCCCTTGGAAGTGAGGTGATGAGGAGGCAGGGTTGTGGCACTTGCAGGACTGTTCCCCACCAGGGAGCAAGTCACACAAACAACTGCTCGGCCCATTCTGCATTACCCTGTTCCAAAGGGGATGTCCTCAATGCTCCTATTGATTTCTGCCTCTGACAGAGCTGACTGATGCATGTGGGATTTTCTGGCTTTGAGAGCCATCTACAGAAAGTCCTTATTGATTGGATCCTCTTAGGGCAGGTTGGTGGGATGTGCTCATTAACATCAGCCCCCTCTATAATGTAATGAAGCTTGCGTGAGTCAGAGGCCTTACGTGAAAACATTATTGAGAACTTGCTCCCTGAAGAAGTCAGGGGGCACAACTGCTCCCTGAGAAGCAGTCCTGTAGAGCAGAAGTCTTGATAGAAAGAATTAACATTTAAAACAACTGTATCTCTTGTCTGTATACCCCAATACGACTGTTTTAAATGCTAATTCTGATCCTCTTTATTATTTCCTAGGCTTCCTTTAGCATGGAAACCCTGAGAATTTATTTCCATCTCCAGTTTGTGCTTTAACAAATGAAAACTTTTAATAAAAGTTAAATTGAAAGCCTGTAATTGCTGGAAGACTGTCACACTACGTCGGGTCTGTGGTTTTCTTAGCTCTGGAAGCGGGTAACTCCAAGCTTCAAAAGACAGAATAAGAAACTGTAGAGAAGGTGGAGGTGGGGCACCCTGCCCCGTCTCCGTGCATGTCAGTGGGAGCCTGGGTAAGGGAATCCTCTGATCAACGGGTGTTGTAGCAGACCCTGCTGCAACCTGAGCGATGCTGGACCTGAAAACCTCTGTGACTTTGTCATCCTCCCACAGCACGTCACTAAATCCTCCAGGGGAGAGCTGCAGCGTGTAGCTGTGTCACATTGCTGTTTTCCTTTGTCACCCCCCAAAGCTCGTTGTCTCACCTCCCACTTGGAACTACACCTCCCTTAGCGTCTGCCAGAATACAGAGGTGCCAATGGACGAGTACAGAAGTAGCTATATGCTTCTTAATTACAGACAATTAATTTTTTTGTGTGTGTATTAGCATATGTAAGTGCTTCTCATTGCAAAGCCAAGTTTATAAATCGTATTCAAACTGTGCTGGAGCATGGACCTGGGCACGCAGCTGCCCCAGAGGACTCCACCACGCAGGGGCCGTACCTCCTCTCTGCTGCATCCCAGGCAAGTGGGGCAGAACTGCTGCCTGTCTGTGGGGGATGCAGGGACACATCCTGCAAGCCTCAGAAATACTAAACAGGAGGATTAAAGCTTTTTAAGGATGGAATAGGTTCTGCTTTCATAATATTTTTCTTCTCAGCCTCCGCATGAGTTGGCACAGCTTGGTGTGCTACAAAGCACTCTTTTTTTCCCTTGCTCAGAACATCCTTAATTAATTCTTGGCAGGTCTGTCTAGCTCTGTGCGTAGATAGGAAGAAACTCCAGCAAAGCTGGGGCCTCCTGCAAGGCCACTCGCCTGGGCTGCCGCACTCCAGGCCTCTGCTTGAGGGAGGCTTCCACTGTGTGAAGTTCATGTGGCAGACAAGTGGACACGGTAGAGCAAAGGCACCAACGTGAGATCCCACAGATGCAGTAGGGGAATGCAGCGGTAGGAGTTACCTGGAATTGTGATGGGTACATTATTTTGCAGATTTAAAGTAAAGGCAACTGAAAGTTTCCAGCTGAACGTAAGCAGTGAGCTCTGCAGTGGCATTTCAGCAGCTCCTTTCCATAGTGGAGCGTTCTAGAAACAGCTGCCAGATTTGACAGCACAACCTTGAGCTGGCCACATCTTCTAGAAATGCCAAAATCTGCACATGGCCATGGGATGACAGAGCTCTTCCTGCTGCGCCGTAGTCTCTGCCTACACCTGCTGGCATCAGGAGTTTTGTGCTAAAAGAAAACCAAGATGTGCACATTGACGGAATATTCTCCAAACTGCTTCTTCCTTCCAGACTTTGGAAGTGCTTGATCTGTTCAGCAACCTCAGCGTGATGGAGCCTAAGGCACCTGTTTGGCACCAGGAGAGAAATCTTTACTGGAAATCAACATGATACGAAAATGCATGTCCGTGCGCCTTATTGACCCTGTTCAAAGGTTGCAGTACTCTCCTCATCACCATGGCAGATGTCATCAGGGACCTGCTTTTTTGTTTTATGCAAGCTAATTGATTCCAGTTGGTACCCGATGCACATCTACATTTTAAGGATCCCAAGTAAAAGCACAAAAAGTCAGGCATTTGAAGTTCTTGCCTCTCAACTGGAGAGGGAACTCAATATCCTCTCAGCAATTTGCTCAAAGAATGTTTCTAAAAATCTACTTTTCTGAAGAAGAGGGGGAAAGAAAGGAAATAAGGTGGGTAGCAAAAGTAACAATAATCTCTGAATTTGCTTCTGGGTTTTCTTCCTCTGTTAGAAGTGTTATTGCTGAAGTTGATTCTGAGGTCTCTTCCGAAGGCAGTGTTGAAATATAATGCAAATGTGAGCAGTTAAAATTCCTCTATGTGAAGATGACAAAATCAGATTGGTGTGCTAACTCAGTGACGTTTCTCTCCTTTGTCCCCCACCCTTCTTTGAACAGTGCTGATATTTTATGGCAATAGCAATCCTTTTGGAATTTTGTGGCTGACTTGGAGCTGCAGACCTTTACTATTGCAAGTAGGATAAAAGGGAAGAGGAAGAGAGGTAATTTCTAAAGTGAAATTAAATTAACCACAAAATAAAACATTTCTGAAGAAAATTTCATGTCAGTTTAGAGAAGCCTTTTGGATTTATGCCTCCTAAAAATAAATTATCATTTAAAACTTCAGTACTGTATTTTTTTAATACTCTGATGCAGTTCTGAAAATGTAAGGAAATATAATTGAATCTTGTCATGCCTAGATTAATAAGTAAATCTATTTTGGAACAGAATCTTCTAATACAAGAAGAAATAATATACTTTGCATAATTCTTAATATCTTCTAATAATCCCCAGTTGTACAGATTATTTTTTCAGAAACAGCAGCTTGCAGGAAAAATGAAATTTATTGGCTTCCTTTTCTTCTGTATGCTGATGAACATGCTAACAGGTAAGATTACTGATATATTTATTCTTCTTTATTTTTCAAGCAGTCTGAAATCTTTTGTTACCGAACAAGTCTCTTCTATTTAGTATCAGCTATTGCTTGTGTATTAATTGTAACTGCTTCCTGCTGTATTTGGCTTGTAGCACTCAGAGACCACACACACGGGCAATTTTTTACTCATCTGTTTGAGAAAGAAAAACATTTGTCTGTACGGAGAGCACTGTGTGCGTCTCTAAGAGCTTGTCGGCTTCTGGCTACACAGCAAACCTTTTTTTTTATTAACTGAAAGCCCTTCGGTGCAAGAACTGGTATTGATAAGTTTCCTGTTTGTTTACAGATGCCCAGTCAATTCAGGAAGGAGATGGTAATTCTTATATCTTTTTCTTTCCTATGTATCATTAACAATTCAGAGAGTCAATTGTAACTCCCAGGCCTGATCCCTAGCATCAGTTTTGGCAGGAACACTTAAGTCAACTCATTGGGTTGGGATTCAGGCTTTCAGAATCGCGTTTGTCTAGTTCTGGTGGGGAAAGAAGGGGGAGTTTTAAGTTTTAATGAAAATTTAAGCTAATGTATTTGCAATCTTAACATGAAAAAAACATCTGTAACAAATATTGCGACTCCTTAAAGGTAAATCCTCCACAGGGTTAAGGTCAATTAATGAATGATCTGTTTTATAAAAACGTAACTGGAAAGCACCAGGCTTATAAATGTATGAGAGACATCTGAGAATTCTGGCAGTCCCAATAAGTAATTCTAGATGTCTGTCTACTTATTGGCAAGAAATACTCAGTTCCACAGCAAAAAGATTAAAATTTACAAATTGCCACAAATCCAATTAAAGAAATATTTTAACAACCCCCTTAGCACAGCCACCCTGTGGTGTGTGACACTTTGGGTGATTAGCCCATTGGATTGGTGTTTGCCTTTGATTTAAAAAAACAACCAAAAAAACAACAACAAAAAAAAAAAAAAACAACTCAGCATCTTAATGATGTTTACACTGGCTTACTGATATAATAAATTCATTTTGAAAAAGGAGGTAGCACAGAAATATCTGTCATAACAAGGTACTGTTATTGCTGGCATAAATCTAACCCACAGGACAGGCAGCAGCATCCGGAGTGCACAGGCACAGATACGCAAAGGGAATGCTATAACAGATATGGAAAACAGAAACATATATACAGAATAAGAGCTGATGTGATTATTTCTAATTAAAAGTATTTTTCCCATGCTGCATCTTTCCTTATGGCTCTAGCATCTTTTGAATGTATCATCCGTTTTCACAAGTTTAAGGTTTAAGTGCACCTAAGTTTTATTTGTGTATAGCAAATGATTTTTTGGCAACCTCTGAAATGAATGTGTGCCATCGAAAAGCAAAAACTGTTTGTGCAACGTCCTGTTGTTCTCATTATCAAAAATTATGGTTTTCTTTCATTGGCCAAGCAGCAGACAGCAAAGTGAATCTAAGTTCAGCAGATACCATCAGTGTGTTCTCTGCCACAGGCAACATTTGGCTGATTTGTTTGGTTTGTTATGAGCCATCTGTGCCTGCACGCACCAAAAAATACGAAATGAAGGTCTGATCGTAGGATTGTTGAAGGTTATTAATTCCCACTGAAGACCCTGGTATGAAGCTGAGTCTGGTGAATGAAATGGCTCCCTTTTACTTAAAAGGGCTTTAAATGAAGCCAAAATTTGGGGTTTAGCTTTGCTGCACAGAAAGCCACTTCTGTCTGTGTGGTTGCAGCAAGCGTTCACATTGTACACGATTCTGTGTTTGCCTGGGGTTAGGCTGAAGGCTGGTCAGCTCCTGGTATTTACAAAACTTTTGTTTCCATTTTATATTTGGCTTTTATATTTTTATGTGGCAGAGGAAATGTAGTAGAGGAGCAACGGGGAAATATCTTTTTTTTAGGGAGCTAAAATATCTTTCAGGAGCTAGTGGCTCCCTCTTTCACGCTGTGCCCAGCAGCAGGGAACCCCAAACCACACTGGCACAAGCTTTCAACAGAAATGCTTTGTACACTAATTGCCATTTGTCTTTATTATTTGAGATCTTTATCGGGAACCTGTAGCCATGCCCTACTGGCCCTTCTCCTCCAGCGACTTCTGGTCCTACGTGGAGTATTTCCGGGCGCTGGGCGCCTATGACAGGATCGACGAAATGGCCAGAGCCTTGTTCGCCCAGCTGCCCATGGGCAGCCACCTGGGCTACCAGCTGCCTGGCCACGAGCACTGAGGCAGCGCGTCCCTGCGCATCCCTGCGGTGCTGCGGCCAGAGCCAACGCGTCCTGGCGGGCGGCTGGCAAGAGGCCTGGCAATGGGCTCCTTGCAGCAGGTGCGTGCAGTGCTGCCTGTGCTGGGAGGCCAGCGAGGAACAGCAGCCTTTTCTTTCCGCCATTCTTTACTTCTTTACCGAAAGGGTTGTGAGGCACTGGAACGGGCTGCCCAGGGAAGTGGTGGAGTCACCATCCCTGGAAGTCTTTAAAAGACGTTTAGATGTAGAGCTTAGGGATATGGTTTAGTGGGGACTGTTAGTGTTAGGTCAGAGGTTGGACTCGATGATCTTGAGGTCTCTTCCAACCTAGAAATTCTGTGAAATTCTGTAAAATTTCTGCTTTTGTGCTAAGTCAATAAACTCGCTTGTGTCAGGTTTTGTGTTTTTGTGTTGTTTTTGTGTTGTTTTTTTTTTGTTTTTTAACGTGTCACGCTCGAGGCTCTGCCTCAGGAAGGCCGCAGGCCCCACCACCAGGCCAGGCCGCGTCGCCATGGCAACAGCGGGGGAGCGCGCGTAGGGCAGGCGGGAGGGGCGGCGGGGCCGGAAGCGGAAGCGGGCGCGGCCGGAAGCGGAAGCGGGCGGGGCAGGGCCGGGCAGGGCGGCGTCATGAAGCCGGCGGTGGACGAGATGTTCCCTGAGGGCGCCGGGCCCTACGTGGACCTCGACGAGGTGAGCGGGGGGCGGGGGGCGGGGGGTGGGGGGTGGGGTTTGGGGTTTGGGGTTTGGGGCTGTGCTCGGTGCTCAGCGGCTGTCGTTGCAGGCAGGGGGAAGCACGGGGCTGCTGATGGACCTGGCGGCCAACGAGAAGGCGGTGCACGCGGACTTCTTCAACGGTGAGCGCCGGCGGGGCGGGGCGGGGACGGGGACGGGGACGGGGACGGGGACGGGGGGCTCCGGGATGGGCGCGGGGAGAGGCCGGGGCTGTGCGCGGCAGCTGGGGGAGGGCGCTGCTGGAGCGGGCTTGTTGGGGAGTGGGCTTTGCCGCGGAGCTCCGCCAGCAGGCTGTGCTGTTGTACTGCCTTCACAGCGCTTATAAGCGAGTGCGGTTGTTTATTGCGTGGCGATTGTATGCTGCTTGCTGAGGGAAGTGTTAGAAGCTGCTTCACTGCAATCAGACTTCATAAGGAAGGGATTTTTTGCAGTAAATCACAAATATGAATGTAAACCTGCTAACTGTATAAAAGCGTGTCTGAATGCTGTGACAGCAGCCAGAATTCTGCACGAATTTCTTCATCTTGATGCATGCTGGAAGCTAATACTTGTTCAGCTTTGTACTCTGTGGGTCACTGTTTATCCATTCTGGATGTGATGGCTACTTAACGTGTTTTTAGAAGTCCCTTCTTTCAACCTTTACTTTGCTTTCATGAGCCTAATTTCAAAGCTTGTACTGTGCAAGTGAAGCGGTTAAATTCATGCATGGCAGTGAGCATGTTCCTCAGGTCTGCCTTTTTTCATTCCTGTCTTCTGTGCTGATGTTAGACATCTAGTAACTGGCAGTGCAGTAACTCTCGTGTGCCTAATTCACCTTTATTATTTCTTTAATTCCAATGACAATGAACTGCTTGTGTGGTGTGTGCACGTGTAACAGTTGAGACTTCAAAGGTTAACTTTACTTTGTCTTGTTTTTCTGACTAGATTTTGAAGATCTCTTTGATGATGATGACATCCAGTGAACTTAGTTGTCCTGCTGTGCAGTGCTGGAATGTGGAGTTATCTCTAGGATCGCCTGTGGTGTCCGTTATTTATTAAAATAATTAAGACGGGAAAATCCTGCGGATGGGTGGAACCTGTGTAAGCTGCCAGATGGTGAAAGATAGCGAAGGAGAGAATTGTGGACTGTTACTTCTAGGAAGCTGTGCATAGGCTTTTTTTAAAATTGCACTTGCTGATGTCTTCGTTCAATAAAATACTAACAAAAGCTCTGGGATATACTTTGAAAGTAGATGCTGCCGTGTTCTGAGTGTTGGGTTTTTTCCTTCTTTTAAATGCAATAATTTGCTCTTACTTTGGATATTATATAAAGATACATGGCAAGATGTATTGCTGCCTGGAGAAGATCTGTTCATCTTGCAGTTTAGGATTATCTAGGGCAAAGATGACTTTTTTCAGAATAGTCTGACTCACGTTTAGCAGTAGTGCTAGGAAGAGTGGGGGTCTTCTCCAGTTCCAAGACAGATACGTGATTCCTGTCAGTACTTTGTTTTAATCCAAGTAGCGCAGGAACAAAAAGCAGTAATCTGATCATAGCATTTTTTTATGCAGGTTTTTACTTTTATAAAAATAAGTGTATGGTATTGTGCCTTTCAGTGACCACAATGAATCTCAAAATGAGAGGAGCCAGAGTTTTTAATGCATTGTTTCAGAGTCAAGAGTTTAATCCTGTCCTCTGATCTTTTGTTAATCCTTGAAGATCAAAGTGAGATCTCTATTACAACCATAGAATACCCCGAGTTGGAAGGGACCCACAAGGATCATCGAGTCCAACTCCGGGCTCCACACAGGTCTACCCAAAGTTCAGAACGTGTGACTAAATGCACAGTTCAAAAACTTCTTAAACTCTGACAGGCTTGGTGCAGTGACTGTGTCCCTGGGGAGCCTGTTCCTGTGTGCAACCACCCTCTTGGTGAAGAACCTCTTCCTGATATCCAGCCTGACTCTCCCCTGCCTCAGCTTGACACCATTCCTCGGGTCCTATCACTGGTGATTAAGAAGAATAGATTGGCGGTGATCCCATTAATTTATCACAGAAATAATTCTGGGACTGATCTTTCTGAAAGAGACTTAAATTTTCATTGTGAAAGTTGATAGCTGTAAATGCTAAACTGTATGGAAAAACCGAAAACGAAACATTCCTTCCATACCTCTTGCATAGGTCTTTGCATATTTTTAAATTTTAAAAGGTTCTACACGAGAACACTAGAACTAAATGTTTTTTATTGTGTTCTTGTGGATTTCTCAACATCCTCCGTTTTGTCATCCAGAGTACCTTAAAGCAGCGTTCTGACGTGCACTCTGCTCTGTCTGGCATTACGATGTGTCCCTCAAGGAACACAAGCTCCCTTAGGCTCGCTGGAACAGTCTGCTTTTCCATTTTAGCTCTTGCTTTGGTTGAAGAGGGAGGGATTTCCTGTGTCCTTCATTGATACCAATGTAAACACTGACTGTTGGGTGTTAGAAACAATCCAAACAAAGTTGCTGTCTTTGGTGCTGTGCTTTCTCAGCTAGGTTTTGGGAAGTGAGCTGTTACCAAGCAGAGGGTGCGTTCTGAGCACATGCACTTAAAAAAGCTTTCAGAAGTAACTGTTCCTTCGGCTGTTTTGGTTGTTTTTGCTGATGCTTGAATTCTTCAAGGTAGTCATCTTGCTTTTGGAACACTTCATTGTCATTGTTTTATATAGGTTTGTCCTTTTGGTTTTCACTTGCTTTCCCTGACCTTTAAGAAACACAAGTCTTAAGTTTGATCACAGCAGCGAGAATATATGTTCTATGAAATAAATCCTTGAATTAGTTGATCTTCATTATGAACACTTCCTCAGTCCCTTCCACCTTTTTTGAGGGGTTTAGCCACCTGCTCAAGGTAGGTATAGCTAAGTCCTTTTTGTGAAGCTTTCCAGAATCTCAATGTTTCATGCTAAAAAGTAGTGTAAGCAGACTGTAGACATGTGGGAAGCATGTCTGTAGGGGAGGAGCTGACTAATCCCAACATTTTCTCACAGTATAAAATTTGTTGTGAAGAAAGCTCCTTGATTTGATGCTCTGTCTTGGTGTGCAGCTGATACCCATGTGTTCATAGCTGCTGTGAGCACTACTTTGATACTACTTCCCAGGCACTGAGGTTGCATTGAGATCTGGCACCTGACTCGGGTTTGTTCTCTCAGGACACAGTGAAACGAACAGGTATGTTCTTCAGAAGGGGGTGGCACTGAGGGCGTGTGGTGTGTTGTCAGTTGTCTGGAGCATGAAGCTGCCTCTACACACTCCCCATCCAGTCTCATTGTATATATCTTCTTTTTTCTGAGAAGGCTTCAAATAAGAATTTTCATCTGGGACTTTAATTTGTTTGGGTCTCTTTTAGGACAGTGTTAAAATGGAAAGGCTAATTTGAAGAACAAAACACCCTTGAGCTTCAAATTGTTTCTACATTAGCATTTGTCAAGTCTTCCGGTCTAATTAGTCTGCAGGCAATCAGCCTGTCATCAGGAAATAATTACAAGATGTCAAAATTTCTAATACGAATTGGTGTAAAGGGCATTTTCCTGACACTTCATTTACAGAGGTTTGACTCCCATACCTCTTGTGGATTTTGACACCATTCTTAACAGGCATTTCGAAGTTAAAACACAAGCCTCTCGCAGCAGTATTTCACACACGCTCTGACTGATGACTTTGTA
Organism: Anas acuta; assembly: GCF_963932015.1. Classification (NCBI taxonomy): domain Eukaryota; kingdom Metazoa; phylum Chordata; class Aves; order Anseriformes; family Anatidae; genus Anas; species Anas acuta. The sequence continues at coordinate 18,178,803 of NC_088987.1, forward strand.
ATCAGCTGGGTACTACTTCGTGTCTTAGTGTCCGAATAAATGCTGTGGGCTGAGGAGCTTTATGAAGGTGCTGAGCCCAGTGCCATGAATTGTCCCGTTGATCTCAGTGAGGCAGGACGCAGCACGGGAGGCTGGCCATCTGCCTCTGCCCTGGCAGCTTGAGGTCCTAAGTGCTGAAACGCTTTGGAATGGGTGCAGCCCAGATGAAAAGCACGGGCTGCAGAACGCTTAAATGTCAGCCCTTTCCCGCTGGGAGTCTCACAGGGCAGATTCTCTGTTAGCAGGAAATCGCCGGCTGCTACAATACATTAGGAATGTGCAAGCTATTTTCAGCTGAAAAAAGTCATTGTGTGGGAGAGAAAGTTCCAAGGCTGAAGGAAGCTGGCTTTAATCTGCGCGTGGTATTTCTGCTGTGCCATTTCTGAGTTGGGCAGCAGGAGAACCCAGAGCTCCGTTGCTCTTCACGCAGGCAGGAATGAAGCTCAGACCTGGCATAGCAGCGGCTGTGCCTTGGTTATTTGGTTTGGTTTGAAGTTAACTCCTAGAGAATGAAAATCCGGTTTTGTTTTACTTCAATAATGGAAGTAGAAGGTATTTTTCTCAATAAAGGAATTGATTTAGATGAATAAATGGAGCTCTTCCCACTTCCCTGGGGAGTTGGGAAGCTGGCAGGCATCTAGCTCTGAATATGCAGTTGTTGAGCACATGGAAACACGCTCGGCAGATGACAGTGTAGCCCTTTTTCTCAAGCAGCTCAGAACAGAGGGACATAGGAACACCGCTTTTTTAAAGCTTTTAAAATTGGCAGATAGGACCTTTGAATATTTTCTCCCTTCTTTATGGAAAATTCAGTTTGCTTGTAGTGAATTTCCAGTCGGCTACACCTTCAGCTGTGTCCATGCCATGTTGCCTGCAGTTCTGGTGTGTATGTGTGAGCCTTTACGGTCTTGTTAAATGAACTTGTAACTTCCTCACGGGGCTGGGAAGGACCCTCCTTGTAGTCACTGAAAAGGCACTGCTTTGGGTTGTTTTGGGTTGTTTTTGGTCTTGGCTTCCTTGGGGTAGCACTGAAAGTGCTGAGCTGGGTCTGCGTGTGGTTTGCTGCTGGTTTGAGGTGGCTTCAGTGTTGCTGGGATACGGACACTGTGTTGTGGGAATCCCATCTCTGTTCGCACTCCCTCCAAGGTGACAGATACACCTTGGCCTTAAAACATTCACTGGAATGTGTTACAGAAATAAAATGGCTTTTCTAAAAATCCCTGCCAGGACAGTGGAGAAAGCTGTGCCGGACCCCACTGAGAAGAGCACTCTGCTTCAGAGTCAGCTGCGGGATCAGAGGGACCTGGCTGTGAAAAAGTGTCTTGCTTCATACCCCCTGCACCTCCCTGTCCCGATTCTGTAGGGGATGTGGCTTCAGGTGGGATCTTCTCCTCCCCCTCTGCTGTCCTACAGCTTTATGGGAGGGCTTCCACAGGTTTCTTTGTGGGTTGAAATTGGCTGATATGGCCGCAGGAGGAAATAGTTGAAGTTTCACGTTCCTGTTTCAGTCAGAGTCATGGGAGGCTAACACACTGAGTCTGCACAGAGAACACACCGCTGTCCTCGAAGAGCGGTGGAGTTAAGCAGGACGGGTGTCTGGGGATGAGTCTGTGGAGGATGAGCTGTGGATGGGGTTTGCTGATTTACTGCCCTGCCTTTGGCACGCTGAGTCTCTTCGTCTTGTACCTACATCAGCACAAACAGGTCAAAAGCACCCAACAGCCTTGTTCCCGGTTGGGGTGTGCTCAGGATGGGTTTGTCCAAAGCGTTGAAATGGGAAAACTAAATCTGGGAGCCGTTCTGCGGGAAGGCACTGCGCAGGTTGGCTGGAGGCAGCATTTATCCGGTGCCACCTTCCCTGCCAAAAAGCCTCTGGCAACTTTATACTAGGCAAGTAAATATGATTTAAGTTCTGCAGGAAGAGCATTTCTCTCTTCCTCGTAGCTCGTCAGGGTTTAGTGGGACTGCTGTTCGTAGCCCGGTTAATTACTGACACAAGTGATTACAGGGGGCTGAGGCACAGTTAGGAGCAGCCGATGTTGCCTCAGCTGCTGCCCCTGATGCTACCTGGCGTGTTTGTGGTGTGGGTGTCTCCTCGGGAGCCTGCACGCAGACACCTGTGTGTCAGACACCACCAGGAGGCCAACGGTGGTGACCCCGGGCCTCTCCTGGGAGGCTGCCCATCAGCCACATCCCGAGTGGGGTGAATGCACGTGAGGGGTGATGTGGGGGGCAGGAAAATGTGGGATTCATTGAGCCCTTCCCAGCAGGGCCAGCGTAGCCCTGGTCTCCAGGTTTCCAACCCTTCCCACAGCTGTGGCAGCTTGGGGCAGGAGGTGCTGCGTTGGCAGGGGTGATGCTGCTGCTGGGGCCTCGCGTGGGCTGGGCGAGGAGCCCCAGGCTCTGCCCTGGCTGCAGGCACATGGCACCAGGCTTGTGTGGCTGGCAGGGTGAAGAGCTGGGCCCAAGCCTCTCAGTCCTGGGGCATGGGATATCACTAAGATTATTTGTTCCTGCTGTGTGGCAGCAAGGAAAGGAATAATTTATTTTGGGAGCCAGTCTGTAAATCAGTATCTTCTACTGCCTGTTCCAGATGTCTCGTAGCACTTTGGTAGTTTCCATTTTCCCTGCCTTTAGAAAATCCATTTGAAAATGTTTGAGGGGCCACAAAAAAAAGCCACAACGCTGCAAAGCTTTGATTTGCTCCTTTTGATTTAAGCTTCTTATACGATTTGATCCAGCAATTGCTTCATTTTTAAATCTCCTTTTGTTTATGGATTAGTTTTGTTCCCTCGCTCCTCCCGTTCCCTTCCCATTAACTCACACAGTAGGAGCAGGCTTTTTTTCCCAGCTGTCTGAACTCAACATTACCGACCTGAGCGCCACTTCAGGACTTGCTGGGTCTGGTGTATTTGAAGTTGCCTGGGCTAGAGGAGCCTCTCCAGCTCCCGGCTGCTCAGGAACCATTCAGCTAGTTCCCGGCAGGTGGATCTGCGGACTTGCTCTGGAAAACCATGCTGATCTTCCCTGAGAAGGAGGGAGCGCAGTGCAAGGTGGTGTGATGCTGAAGCCTTGACAACAGCTAAACAGGAGGTTTTTGAGAAAGCAACAGGTGGGTGACCCTGTGTGTGCTGACAAAGGTGCCCCTGCCTTCCTGGCTCAGAGCGAGCCACACTGGGATCTGCTCAGTGTGTGTAGATAATATTTAATTTTAATATTTTTATTTAATAATATTTATCTCCATATACTTTTTTTTTCCTGGACTGCCTGGTAGGGCTGCAAGAATGTCCCCTTTCCTTAAACCCTTCCCAACAATGCATACAAAAACACAAGAGCATCCTTTACTGAGAGTATTTTATTGTTGTTATTTGTAGTGTGGTGGTTGACTGTAGTGTAGAAAATGCAGCTGCTGGAAATGTTTTCAGCTGAAGCTTTTTGTGCTGTCTCGTGCTGGTAGTGACGCGTTAGCTCTGTGTGCTGGCTTGCTCTCAAGCTCAGTGGGAGTCTTCTTTAACGTATCTGAGAAGCTATCAAATGCTCTTCACTGAAAGGCAGGTTCCTCGGAGAGCAGCTTGGCAGGATTGTCACCAGCCTCAGCCCTAACGCCCTTCCCTCCGTCGAGCTGATGTTGCTGAGAGCTGGGCCAGGTCTCGGGGGTGTTCATGCCAGGAGCCTCCCTCAGTGGGGGAGGCTGCACCGCCTGAGCTCTGCCTGCCTGGTGCCCGAGCCCTTGCCAGTGGCACTCTCGTGGGGTGGAGAACCAGCAAAATGGCTGTGCTGGCTCTCAGCCTGCGGCCGAGCTTGGGAACTATTCGGAGGGGAGATGGGACAGGATCCTGCCAGTCTGCAGGTGGAAACCAGGGCACCTCACGTGCTGGCAGCCTCTGGGCTGAACGAGCACTCCTGCCATCGCTTCTAGTGCCAGGTCAGTGAATTTGGGAAGGGCCACCTCCACCTCAGGAACTGCGAGGACCTTCTGCTCTTCTGTGCCCGCCCCAGGACCCATGCAGCCATACAGGCAATGGGCTGCTGCTGCTGTGTAGCCTCACAGGAGCCCTGAAGTCTTTGCAGGTGAATTGAAAGAGAAGATCCCTGACCTAAATGAGCACGTCGTCTGAATTAGAGGTAATGATAGGGGATAAACATAAAAGGAAAATCATAGGATTGAAGTTAATGAAAGTTAATAATCTGAATATATTCAAAGGTCTGGGCTAAAAGAGGGAGACGACAAACCATGGGTGGACATGAAAGGCCCTAATGAGACTGGGAGATGTAATGGCAAAACCGCAGCCATCGGTTCCAGCTGCAGGCAAGCACAACAATGGCTTTCAAATTTTAAAATGCTGGCTAAAATATGTACCTTTGGTGTAAATGAATCCAAGTGGTTAAAAAAGGGAAATGTAGAATGTGATATTTAAAAATAACCATTGTTTTGGTCAGCTTTATGTTTAAGAAAGGCCAGCTGATCTTTAGAGTTACTGTTTCACAACGTGGTGGCTGACTTTGGGCCCAGGTCTCTACAAAGAGAGCAAGAGCAGAGGTAGGAGCGAACTCTTGGCCCTACATAAGTCATTTTGTGTATAACCTCACTGATCTTACAGGAGGTAGGGTCCACCCTTGGCAGTCGTTGCCCCCACAGAAGGGAATTTTCTGGTGAATATAGTATAGCTATAGTGCCAGAGCCCCAGAGCTCTGTCTGGGGTTAAGCTGCTGTGTCTTCTCCCGTGCAGCACACCCTGCTCTAATGGAAATCCATGTCTGGGTACAGGAGGAAGCCCATGAAAGTGGAATCGTTGATGTTGTCAGCGTAGACACCGTTGTTTTCCCCCTCCCCGTAGACCTGGAGCCAGACCTCATCCCCTGAGCTGAGGTGCAGCAAGACAGAGCCGCTCGCCTGGTCGATGTTGTTGGTCTGGAACTGGTCGTAGGTGAAGATGACGGCCTTGTCCTTCTTGTAGAGGCTGACCTTGACGTCTGACATGTACACCGTCAGGTGGTAGGCGAAGTAGTAGGTGCCGGGGATGCTGCAGAGGAACTTGCCGGTGCTGGTGTCGTAGTGGTTCTGCTCGTTGTAGAAGATCTTGCTGAAGCGGATGGGGACGTTGGGGTGGGGGGCTCGCTCCGTCAGCCCCACGCTGAAGGCGGAGCGGTAAACATAGGCCCCTTCGCCCTTGTCTCCCTTCAGCCCTGGCTGTCCTGGAAAGCCTCTTGGCCCCTCTGGCCCTGCGCTTCCCATGGCGCCTTGGTCGCCTTTGGAGCCTTGCAAACCTGGGGGACAGAGTTGGGGTTGGGAGCTGTTGGTACTGAGCTCAACACCCGTGGTGTGAGGCACCGTGTCCACCCCAACCCCGAGCAGAGCTCCTCTGGTGCCACCATACCGCACGCTCACACCAACCTTGCTCTCCTTTCTCTCCCTTTAGTCCATCTTTTCCATCTTTCCCGTCCCTGCCGGGGAGCCCGTTGTGACCAGGGTAGCCGGGTGCTCCTCCCATCCAGTTGGCACACGGTGTTTTGGGGTCGGGCTGGGGATCCTGGGCGGCCACCTCCGTGCAATGGGGGGCCACCAGCAGCAGTGAGCAAAGGAGGAAGCCTGCTGAGTCCCTCATGGTCAGTTCCTGAAGCGGATAAGGGCTGTGTTAACTTCAGAGGTTAAAAGGGAAAAATAAAGTGAACAAAAACCCCACTCTTGAATAACAAAGCACAGGTGGTTAAAACTTTAATCAACATATATGAAGGAAGTGATTCTGCTTGGCCTGATGGCCTTTCTCCATCCCGTGGGGCTCTGGCATCGAGTCCAGCCCGCTGAGCCAGGGCAGGGCCCCCGGCAGAAGCGAGGACCTCAGCCCTGGAGCAAACCCAGCATGGAGAGGAGCAGGCTGCAGGGCTGCGCTTCTGCACCGGGGCAGCTGGAGCTTGGGACTGAGCCTGGCAGATGTTGAGATGAGATGTTAATGAAATGTTGATGATGAGATGTTAATCTCATCAGAGCAATTGGTGTGGCTACCCCAAACCAGGTGTGTGGTAACACGCTATGGCCAGCCGGGTACGTTGTCCCAAGGCTCACAGAAATGGGTGAGTCCTTAGCAGGTTTGGATCAGGCTTTTAGGAAACACATTTTGAAATGCCCATTGTATAATGCAGCTCCCCAAGCAGAGATTATACCCTGGAACAAAGGGGTTATCCTGTTACGAGGATTGTAAGTGGCATACAGGACAACAAATGTGGATAACAGGGTGGCCTCTACAGTCCCTTAACTCTGTAATTTCCAAATATATATATATATATTTCACAGCAAGTTCCTTGCAGGGTTGATTTTTTTCTTAAGTGCGTTATTTAAATATCATATTTCCAATAGTGTCTCGTTAGCTCTGGCATAACAGCTTCAATGGAAGCTAAATAGCAACGAGGTTACCATTATTGTGTTTTTTTTTGTGGGATGTGGAAGGGTTTTAAAGAAAACTTCAGTGCCCGGCACAATGAGTCCAGCAGGCAGCACCCAACGTGTAGGATTAAGGAACTCTTCAAGCCGCTGGGATCCAGCACCCTGTGGTGGGGACGTAGCCCCCCCAGCTGTGTTCTGATGGTTTTGCTGGGGTTAGTTCCGCTTTCTCATACACTGCTTACAAGTGAAGTAGCATTAAAACTTCAGTGTCGTGTGCTCAGTGCTGAGAGCTGGAGCCAGACCTGCTGGTGCCACGGAGCAGCCCTCCTGTAAGCTCAGGGTGGGAAGGGCAGACCCCGGCCAGCATCCTCCTGCCTTGTTCTGTGGGGCCAGGAGAGGTGTGCATCCCACAGCACCCCGGTTACGTTTTGCAGCCTAATTTTCTCCTTTTTAATGAGAAAAGTGTTGTGATAAGCAAATAGAAAATGATTTCTAGTAGATGTTGCTACATTTTGACTCTGATCACAAGCAATTTGCTTGTTGGAAAAACTGAGCAATTCTCTGGCACTTGCACATCAGTGGTACCTTTTTGGGTGAGGACCTGAGTAGTCCTGGTAGCTTTCAGATAATACAGGAGCTCTTGAGGAGATAAAAGCTCCTGTGCATTATAGTCTATGCTGATGAATGAATGTGACCCATAAGAACTACGCCATTCAGAATTTAAGTGCCACATAGCTATGCGTGTGTGTATTTGTGTGTGTATATATACATATGCACACAGATTTTGCACGAAACAGAAAAAAATGCTGTTTTCCAGCTCCCGTATTTTCTTCAAAGGCTGTTAGCTGGGGGCCTGGGTTACGCTGATCTCTTTTCTTTTTTTTTATGCTAACTCCAGGCAGTGCACTTCTTGCTGCAGCTACAGCAGTGACTTGCTCCTGGGACTCACCCCGTAAATCCGAGTGGCACAAGTTTCCAGTAAGGAGCATGTACAGCTCAGGGAGATTGGAGCCAAAGCAGCCTTCTCGGGGCTCTTTGTGGAAAGAAGGGAATCCAGAGGTACCCTTACAACGCTCCCTGAAAGAGCCATGTGGTTTTTTTACTGTCGTTCCTAACTACTTTTGATTTAGGAGTTTTGATCTCTAAATAGCGTTTCCAAAAACAGGAGTGTGAATCTAAGGGAGATCGGCTATTTTGGGTTTAAAATAATCACTAGCTAGTCCAAGAGTAAGCCTAATAAAGGAAACTTCTGTGAACAGAGAAGCCTGTCTGTGATTTAGCCCAAAAGAAGAGAAAATCCAGAATTTAGGAAGAGGGGGAAAAAAAAATCAAGCTTACCAGCTCTTTGAGTCCTAGTTGGCTTGCTGCTGTCTCCTTAGAAGTGAAGTCCGGCTAGCATGTCACTGTCCCTAAGGGCATGAGCAGCTGTCAGCGAAGATGCTGTGTTTTCCATTTGCTATTGCGCATGCTGGCTTAAAAGTTGGCTTTTCCCATTATTTTTTTCCTGGTCATTGCCTGGTTTTGGGGCCACTTATATAATCCAGTTGCAAGTGATAGCTTGTGAAGGTATCCGTACCAGGGGAAAGGCTGGTTTGGGAGTTTCAAATGAACCCAAACAGAAACGTTTGGGGGGGAAGTCAGTGCCTGAAAGCTCGCTTGTCAGGGGCTCGGCTCTTGCAAGCCCCCACGAACAGCAGCTGTTCTGGGTCAGCTGGGAGCCCTTGTTAGCAGCTGGTGGAGAAAGTGTGTCTACAGGCTTGTGTTAACACCTTTGAATGTTTTCTTCTTTCTTTTTCTTTTCTTTTTTTTTTTTCCCCCCCAGTGTGTCAGTAAATTGTATGAGAAATGTTTGCTTCTCCTTGGAGCTGCGGCTGCCGCACCAAAGAAGGGAATGGCCCAGGACGGGGCAGTGCTGGGGAGAGCAGAGCAGCGTTTCCAACAGAGCTGGGCTGACAGGCCGGCCTCTGAGCAGCTGGCACACGTCAGAGCCGCTGGAAATCCACAGAGCAAGCTCAGCCCTGGGGATGGTTTTCAGTCCATCACAGGTTTCAGCCTTAGGCCAAACCAAAGTTGTCTTTTCCTGTGCTTCTCTCCTTCCGAAGTGGGCGCTGCATCTCAGAGGGGAGGCTTTGAGCCCTGGTCACTGCTGGGCAGCTCGGGGTTAACTGCGTGTAACCTCAGCAAACCCTGCCTGCAAAATTGGGCCGGGGAAAACCAAAGCTAGGTGTTGTAGCAAGCAGGGAGAAGCAGTGTTGGGGAGCTGGAGTCCCTGGGGATGGGGAAAGCTCATCCAAGGGGGTGTCAGCAGAGAGGTGTCCTGAATTTCTGCTGCTATAAAGAGATGGCTACCTAGGGGGGAATAAGAGGATGTGTAAATGGATTAATTTCTTATATGTAGAGCTGGGAGTCAGCAAGGGTAAGTTCTGAAGTAGTGAGGAGAAGGCCAAAGAAGGGAGCAGCTGTTGGATTGCTGCTTGCTTGCTTCCTTATTTTGGTCGAGTTGTTGGTCCAGCATTTGAAGAATTTGGATTTTTTTTTTCTTGACAATAATTTTTTTTCCAGGCAGGGTTGAGACTTAAGTCAATCATCCCTCATGCAGCCCTAGTAACACAGGACGGAGAACTGCTTGGAGGGCTCAGAGAGGTGCCAGGAGCCAGTCAGGTTGTTGTCTCTGCCAGCTCTCGGCTTGACCCCCGAAATGCATGGCTGGAGAAGTTCTGTAGGCTGCTGGTATCTGAGGATCAGACGTGACGTGTTTAATAGGTAGTGCTGCAATTGTGGTGTGGCATTTTGGTTCAGTTGTATGGAAAATGCCGCGGGCATAGATGACTCCTGGTCCATCAGCAGCCTTCCAGACGGTATCTCTGCTTCCCCCAGGAGGGCAGGACGTCTGCCACTGCCCCGTGCTTGTGCCCAGGTGCTCCTACCCGCTCGCTCTGGGCATCGGGGCCAGCTCCCGTTCCCACTGCGGGGTGAGCTGCTCCCACCTGTGGGATGTGAAACACCCCAAATGCCTTTGCTCTGTCCGGTGTCATACCAAGCCTGCCGCCCAGCGAGGGGTGCTGGCAGGCAGCAGCTCCCCTGGGTGCTCTGGGTGTTTTCGGCTCCCCATGAGCATTGGCCACCGGCCTCGTGCGGAGCCTGACCTTATTTACTCTGCTGGGCCCGATCCCAGCCCGTGAATGTGAGAAACGCAGAACTGACGGATTGCAGACCGCAGCCTGCCCTGAGAATTAAAAATAAGCCCGAAGTTATATTTAGAGTCTATAAAGCATAGCGGGAGGCTGATTATCAGCTGCACTCCCTCAGGCATGGTCCCTGCTGCTGCGGGGTGAGGGCTGAGGGCCGTGCCCCCCAGGGACACCCGCCCTGCCCCATCCCCTCGCCTTCCCCTCCGCCCTGGATACTGCACGTAGGAGGAGCAGCACAGTCTCCACTTCACTAAAAACAGCGAGAAGTGTTTATGCTGTTCAGCGGGCAGGCTGCCAGGCTGTGCAATGCTCTTTTCATGCAGCCCCAGGCTGTGCGCTGTGGATGGCCAGCGCCCCACACCACAGGGGTGGGGGTGCTGGGGGTGCTGGCCTTGGGGAGCCCTCACCCCCTGCCCTGCCCCGGGTGCTTTCTGCCCTCACCGGGTGACTCCAGGCTTCCAATTTCTCGTCCCGTTTCACTCACGCAGATGGGCTCTGCTCGTCCCTGCAGCTGGCAGCTCAGGCAGGGTGGCTCCTGCCAGGCTGGAGCACGCTGGTGTCCCTCTGCTTGGTGACCGCGGGTGATCTTCCTGGCCCCAGGGAGCACTGCTTGGCTCCCAGCGAGGGATCTTGGCACGTCAGTGTTTCTCATGCCGAAGGAACAGGACATCCAGACGTGTTTGTTCGGGCCTCGGGGCTGTGTCAGTCCTGCCAGGTCCTGCCCTCTCTCATGCAGGCTGGCAGCTGAGCCAGGCGTTGCTCCTCTTACAGGCCAGTCTGCGCTGGGGCTTGCTCTCGGGTGGGCAGGGTTGGGACAGGGACCACAAGAAAAGCCTTGGTGACCCGGTGTGCAGTGTGCCCCCTGAGCCATCCCCTGTCCAAGCACCCCACCAGGCCGTGTTCCCAGCAGTGATGGTATGCTCCCAGTGAGGCACCTGGGCACGTCTCTGCCCAGCTCTCCCCCTGCCTTCACCCAGCTGACAGCAGGTAATCCTGCAGCCACACAAAATCTGTGCACGTCTGTCGAATCAGGATTTTATCATCAGGTGAATTGTTTATCCGGAGAGTATTTCTCAATACCTGATCAAAACCTGACCTCCTTCTATGACAAAGTGACGCGCTGGGTGGATGAGGGAAAGGCTGTGGATGTGGTCTACCTTGACTTCAGCAAGGCTTTTGACACCGTTTCCCACAGCATCCTCCTCAAGAAACTGGCTGCTCTTGGCTTGGACTGGTGCACGCTTCGTTGGGTTAGAAACTGGCTGGATAGCCGGGCCCAAAGAGTCGTGGTAAATGGAGTCAAGTCCAGTTGGAGGCCAGTCACTAGTGGCATCCCCCAGGGCTCGGTGCTGGGGCCGGTCCTCTTTAATATCTTCATCAATGATCTGGACAAGGGCATTGAGTGCACCCTCAGTAAGTTTGCAGATGACACCAAGTTAGGTGCGTGTGTCGATCTGCTCGAGGGTAGGAAGGCTCTGCAGGAGGATCTGGATAGGCTGCACCGGTGGGCTGAGGTCAACTGCATGAAGTTCAACAAGGCCAAGTGCCGGGTCCTGCACCTGGGGCGCAATAACCCCAAGCAGAGCTACAGGCTGGGAGATGAGTGGTTGGAGAGCTGCCAGGCAGAGAAGGACCTGGGAGTGATGGTGGACAGTCGGCTGAATATGAGCCAGCAGTGTGCTCAGGTGGCCAAGAAGGCCAACGGCATCCTGGCTTGTATCAGAAGCAGTGTGACCAGCAGGGCTAGGGAGGTGATCGTCCCCCTGTACTCGGCTCTGGTGAGGCCGCACCTCGAGTACTGTGTTCAGTTTTGGGCCCCTCGCTACAAGAAGGACATCGAGGTGCTTGAGCGGGTCCAAAGAAGGGCGACGAAGCTGGTGAGGGGCCTGGAGTCCTATGAGGAGCGGCTGAAGGAGCTGGGCTTGTTCAGCCTGGAGAAGAGGAGGCTCAGGGGCGACCTTATTGCTCTCTACAGGTACCTTAAAGGAGGCTGTAGCGAGGTGTGGGTTGGCCTGTTCTCCCACGTGCCTGGTGACAGGACGAGGGGGAATGGGCTAAAGTTGCGCCAGGGGAGTTTTAGGTTAGATGTTAGGAAGAACTTCTTTACTGAAAGGGTTGTGAGGCACTGGAACAGGCTGCCCAGGGAAGTGGTGGAGTCACCATCCATGGAGGTCTTTAAAAGACGTTTAGATGTAGAGCTTAGGGATATGGTTTAGTGGGGACTGTTAGCGTTAGGTCAGAGGTTGGACTCGATGATCTTGAGGTCTCTTCCAACCTAGAAATTCTGTGATTCTGTAATAACTTAAACACAGGGAAGAGCAGCTTTCTGTGCAGATGTGGATTTCTGCATCACCCAAGTCAGCTGTGAGTTTTGGACAATAGATGGTGCTAAGAGCCCTGGCAGACCAGCTGCTGTCACGCTGAGCCTCCTGCAGTGGCTCTGGGCTGTGGGGCTCTGCCTGGGCGCTGTGCAGGGCCGGCAGGGAAGGTGGGCAGGCGCAGGGGCCCCACAGCCCTGAGAGCTTTGGTGGGAAGGCAGCTCTGATAGGGGTGCTGGGTGGCTGCTGGGGTATTGGGATGAGCCTGGTGGCAGCCTAGCTCCATCCCTGTGCACATCCCCCTGCAGCATCGTGTCCTCCCATCGCTTTTCTTCCCGTTGTGTAAATGCACGAGGATCACTTTTGGCCACAGCTGTTTTTCCATTCACTCTGGTATCGACCCGGGGCTGCTGGCTCCGGTGACCCCAGCTGCCTCCCTTCTCTTTGTGGCCTGGGCTCGTGTGGGGACTGTTTCTGCGTTGTGCTTCTGGCACAGCTTTAGGCTCATTTTGCAGCAGTTCAGTGACTTTTCCCACTTAAAAGACAACTCCAGGACTCTCTTGGGTGACACTGCATGTAGAGGATAAATCCTTTTGTCGCCTCTGCTCCTGTTTCTCTGACACTTCTGCCCCTCACTGTGCCACCCCTCGCTTGCTCACCGACGTGCTGTGACTGCAGGGCGGTAGGGCAGGTGGGCTGGATGCTGGCTGGTTGGATTTGGGAACTGCTTTCCCAGGGCAGGAACTTCCTGGGCTGGCACCCAGCTGCCTGGCACATGCCCTGGTCCTTGTGCAGACAGCTCGTCCCCGTGTGCCTGGCTGTGCTGCGGGCCGCGGGGGCACCACAGCATGGGGAGCTGTGCTAACAGGTTCCTCATGGACTGAACTCGATAAGCTTTGCTTCAAACCAGCAGGGAGGTGCTAGGGGACAGCACTTCGTGTGTTTCTCCCATCGTTCATAAAACCTAATGACCTAGACACGAGGATGGGGTTAGTTAAAGGCAGTGTGAGTCTTACGTTGTCCATAAAATAAAACATTATTGTGGACTATGAATGATGCATATTTCATTCAGAAGCTGTAAATCTCATCAAAACTGACTGCTCTGTGTTTTGACTTTGGGCGTTTCATGGTGTGAATTAGCACAGAGTGTTCCTGGGGAAGCTGCACAGGCTGCTTCGCCCGTGATGCTTTCGATGGGGAATTTCTGTATGCTCAGGAGAAAGCGTTTATGGCTGCTGTAGGGCTAATGCAAGGCTTATGATGTCTTTAATTATTCATTTTTCTAAGTGCTTGTTCTCCTGCCTCGAACAGCCAAAACCACGCTATGACTGGCTTCGGCAGTAAATTGTGTTTTTTTCTGGAATCGAATTACTTTGCCTCTGCTGCAGACTTTGCCTCCCTTTGCTTCGGAAGACGACTGAAGTGGCAATGCGTGCGGCGACTTACTCTCGGCTCTCACGATGTGGGACATCCTCCTGCCTGTGGGAGCACCTGCAGCCTGCGGGCAGCCCTCAGCAGACCACGGGCGCTGTGTTCGGAGCACCGCGGGCTCTGCTTGGGAACAGAGGTTCATTTCCAGGGGGTTTTCCTACACAGCATGGCACAGTGCTGGGCCATGTGGCTGCGGGGAGGTGGGCGCCAACATTGTGGCCGTGGGGCCAGTGCCCAGCACCGAGCCCCCCAATGTAGTGCTGCCCACCTGGGCCTTAAAAAGCCTGGGGTCTGTGCTCACACGGGGACCCTGCAGGGCTGCAGATGCTTCTGTGGTGAGGCACGCTGCCTTCCTGCGCCTCTGTAGGGTTTTAGCAGGGTTCACATGTTGGCGCCTGGCCCGCTGCCTGCAGCCAGCTGCTCCTCTTCCTCCCGCTCCCTGCTGTGCTGTTTTCTGCAGATGGCAGAAATTCTCAGTGGCATAAATTCGTCTCCTTTTATACTTATAGCCCCTCTGAGGGTGGTGTCTAATAGGGACTGTCCTTTCTCAGTGCTTTGGCAAGGCAAGTACTGGCATCCTGCTTTGTCTCTTCTCAAATGACACAGAGGTACTCTGAATAGCAAGGAGGAAAAAAAAAAAACAAACAGAAAAAAGATCTGAGTTATTTCTTTTTTTCAGACAGCTTCACACATTTGAAAAATGCTCTAAATGCTTTCTTCTCTGCCGTTCGGTCCTCTTGTTTCCTTGGGGCCTTGCCGCTGGTGTTGGGGCAGAACCCAGCCAGGTCAGGCCGACGCTCCTGGGCTCCTTTGAGGCAGAAGCGCCCTGCCCACGGCCGTGTGCGAGCTGTCAATGCAAATATTGTCATTAGGCTGAAACATAAATAATCACTTACAGCTTTGCCACTTCGGTTTGTGATGAGCCTGCAAATGTCAACAGATGTTTGTCAGAGCTGATCAGGCCACTGCAGTGCTTAGCGGCTTTGCCTTGTGTCTGGGGGCTTTGTTTGTCCCCCACCTCCCCCTCAGTGTGTAGTGCTTTTTCCAATACCTCTGAAAATAATTGGCTTCTTTTCCTGGTCATTTTTTACATTTGTTTCCAAAAGGCACGGGAACAGCCCCTCGCCACGGTGACGGCCACGTGTGCGGCGGTCGCTTTACAGGGCAGCTCCCAGCTCCCTGAGCGGGGTGGCTGGGGCCTGGTCTCCTGGTGCCCGTGGCAGCTTGGGCATCTGCAAGGAGATTGCAAAGAGAAGCACTGACCTGGTTGCATCGTGTTTGTTATTCTTCTTGCTCTCCCGTGCTGTTCACCCGGTGATTTATTATTTTTTTCCTCACCTCCTTCATATTCATTTGCAGCCGGTCTTGAGCAGAACAGGAACCCAGACACATCTGAGTCGTGTTTTCCACTGATGGTGCTGTGTGCCAGAATAAATGATCTCTTACAGGGCCGTGGTAGGGACCTTGTGTAAGGTGAGACTTTAACAACAGGCAGGTTAGGAAACACAGGGGGGGCAGAGGTAGCCAAGGAACATGGGTAGAAGTGGTCTCAGCTACAGCTCATCTGTGTCCGTGCACCCTGAGGTGGCTCTTACAAACCTCTTGAGGTTTGGGTACATCCCCCCATGGCTTACCATCATCCCAGGCTGCCTCTCAGAGAGCTTTTGGGCTCTCGGTGTCCCCTGGGGCTGCCATAGGGCTGCAGGCACAGGGAGCCTGGTGGCTGAGCACCGCCTGCCCGAGAGCACGCAGGGCTGAACCCGGGCTGGGATGCTTGCTGTGCCCCTCGAGGAAGCCAGCTGGAGCCTCTGTCCTGGAAACCCCCTGGCATTTGCCCTGTTACCACCAACGTGCCATATGCTGAGCGTGGGGAAGTGTTTCTGGTTTGCATAGTGCTGAGCTCTGAATGCAGGAAGAGGTCACCATCCTTCCCCTTTCCATGGGAAAGGAACCTGGCGTGTCGTCTCCCTGACTTTTCTTTGAGCTGTGTGCGTTGACCCTTCCTTCAGGCTCTGTCTAGGCACTGGGGGGTGTTTCTCGGGGCTCTGTGTGCTGGGGCTGGGCGCACAGCATCTCTCTGTCCTGCAGTGGCACCCTGCAGAGCTCCCTGGCTCCGGGCCCCAGCACAGCTGTTGCAGGAGGTGTCAGGAGGACTGGTCTCCCACCTGCCTGGCCCCCAGCTTGGAGAGCGGTGCCCGGTGCCCCCACTGTCACCTCCTTCCCCTTCCCCCACAGCTAAATGCTTTGTTTATTCTCATACTTCTGCAAACCAGCCTTGCTTCTTGCAGATCCCGCAGCCTGCAGGTAGGACATTGTTTTGGTCTGTGCCTGTTCTCACCGTCTGCGTGCCTCCTCTCACCGTTCCCTGCTCCTTGACTCAGTTTTGGTTTTGTGAGCATTTCCTCAGAGCTCTGATTCCTGCCCTGTTTCAGCACATTCCTGTGGCCTAGGGCTGCTGCGCCACTGCTGTGGTGCCTCCGTGGTCTCCCACCCAGCATCTCACCCACCCGTGTGGCTTCTGCCCAAGCCAAGCTCTGTATTTCCGTGCTGAGGAAGGAATATTCTGGCAGTTTCTTCCTCCCTTCTACACTTCTGAACCCATAACAGCATAGTGAGGGGTTCCCTGTCCTCGAGGAGAGCTTGGTCACTTAGTGCAGCCTCCTCACAAGTCCCCTGCTCATCTCATTTCTCCTGTAAATAGGATATTTTTCAAGGTTTAACTCCATCCATGAATACAACAGCTTTAAAATCTGCGGAGGCACACGACAACTGGCTTACTGTTCCCCAGTTAACGTTTGAGCAGTCCCACTGCCTTAGAATCAGAGGTATTAAATCAGAAATGTTGCTTTTATTCATCCTTCCTTTCAGGTTCCTTCTGCCTCCTTGAGAAGCTGACTTTCTTGCTGGAGTCTTTTCCAGCTGGCTGAGGCATTTTGGAGAGTCTGAGGAAAAACAGGGACTTTGGAGGCAGCCTTCTGCACTGGGAACCTGCTCGTGAGTTGGGAACAGCGTGGGGCAAGCTTCGGGGTGTTTCTCTCAGGTTGCTGCCACTGAAATACCATCGGCTGCGGTCGGTTCCTTGCTGCAGGCAGCAGCACAGTGGCAGCCCCAGTGCTCCCCGTTCCCTGGTGGTGGCCGTGGCTGCTGCCCTGGCACCTTGTGCCAGCGGCTTTTGGCTTCAGCACCCTGTGCTGTGAGAGCCAGAGAGGCAGTGGTGTGGGGAAAACAGGAAGCGGCGAGGGGCTGATCTTTTTATACTTCAGTTGGTCGGTGATAAAATGAGAAGTTATCTGCTGCTCTTATCTAATAGTGAGGTCTTTTACTTCCTGTGTTGCTGCAGTTAATGTAGAAACCCTCTTTCCTCATGAACTTCATTTCCTTGAGGTTGTTTTTTTACTAAATTCACAGCATGCCCTCCGCACGCCCTGATGTGGGCAGCTTTCGGGTCACATCCTGCCCTGAAGCTACGCCTTGGAAAAGAGGTGGTGCAGGAGCTGCGGGCTGGGAATAATGCCTGCCGTGGTCCTGTGCTTGCAGTTGGCATCTGTCCAGCAGAAGGCAAAAGGAGGAGGGTGGAGAGAAGAGGTGCCATGAATGGAGGCTCCCCTGCAAAGGGGCAGAGCTGGTGCCGGGGCCAGCCTGATGTTGGGGTTACCGAAGTTTTCCTTCTGCACCCCAACAGTGATTGGAAAGTTGTACTTGAGTGTCTGGAGCATTGTGCGCAAAACCCAGTGGGCATGAGGGGCTACCAGCTAGGAAGGTGCTGGGTGAATGCCTGGGAGGCATCCAGGGACTCTCGTTTGGACAATTCCAAAGCAAACTGGAGCAAATGGCAGGGACCTTTAGAAGGAGGGAGAGCTGCATCCCAAATGCTTTGCTTGCAACTGTATTTCTGTGCTGGCAAATACACCGGCGTCAATGTAAATCATTACCTGGAAATTCCTGTGCATATATTACCAGCCGGTGACATCTTTATTTGCTCCTTGTTTATCTGGGATCGCAATGCCAGAAAAAAATCCCCTATATGATTCCTTCAGCTGCATAAACATTACTTGTCAGTGACCTCAGCTATTTGCCAGTGGGCTGTGTGTCCCCAGAGCTCCTCCAAAGCTTTTAGGGCCGTTGTGCTCCCCAGTAAGTGCTCGGTGCTTGGGCTGGTCCTGCAGAGCATGGTCTGCCTTGGACTTGAGCCTGGAGAGCACTCTGTGCCTGGCTGCAGAGCATCCCTGTCCTTGTCCCTTGCTGCCTCCTGGAAGGAACAAGGGCTGGGGATGTGCAAGGGGAGAGCTTTACAACACTCAAATCACCTGTGCGTGCTGCAGGGTTGGACTGGTGTTGAGGCCAAGGCTGGACTTGATGCTCCTGCTAGGAGGGGATGGAAAGCAGCCGCTGTTGGCCTGGGGGAGGCTGTGACCTCGCAGAAATTATCCTCTTGGATTATTTGGGAAATCAGCTTCCAAACAGCACATATTGATGGTGAATTATAGCCATGGGCCGGCGAGCTGCCCTGACGACCTCCACACTGTGTTTCTAGTGGATGCTATCCTAGGGGTTTCATTACTTCGGGAGGCTGTAGGGCTCAGTGTGAGTGTGGTTTCGCTCCCAGTCCCAGCGTGTTGCTCCAGGGCTCACTTGGAGCAACTTCTGGGGGTGTGCTGCACGTGCAGCCCGGGGCCATGCGCTGCCTGAGCGCACTTTAATCCTGTCTTGGGTTCAGATCAAAAAGCCAGTGTGCCACCTGGCCAGTGCTGCTGGCTGCCTCACCTTTCCCACCAGGCTGTCTGGAAAGAGGGTGCAAAGCACCGGCTGGGTGCTGTGGCATGGGATGTGCTGTAATCACCATTCCAGCACCATTACAACGAGCTCTTCTTGCAGTTCTTTAGGAAATAGGCACTGAGACTGAGCATAAAATAATATGTTGCTTTAAGAGTTCCCTACATAGCAGGCTCTGGAATTAATATGGAGGACTTAAATTTTGAGTTTCGAATGAACCATCTGGAAAATGAGGGTGTGAAGACCTCTCACCACCCCACCGGCTCTCTGGAAATCCTAAAAAGGCAGAATCTGTGGTGTTTTACTGTGTTGAGCAATAGCTCACCGTGACTGTGGCAGAACTACTCCTACAAACTAGCACTGATCAACCAGAGTGAGAATTGTAAAATCTGTCCCTGAACTTCCATGTTTGCAACCTGAAAATGCAGGTAACCAATCTGCAGATCAGTTCAGGATCCTCCTGGTGTAAAGGTGAATGTACTCACATGATAATTAAATTACACCTAGGAGTAGTAAGGAGGAATTGATAACTCTCAATATAGAGAGCACGTGGTGAGAACATCCTGCAGCTACCCTTCTTCAGCACAACACAGCACAACGTCAAGTAGCTGGTTAATACAGAAAGAAACTTCACACTTCCTTAAATTCAAAGCCCAGTTCTTGATTTAAAGGAAATAAGTGGTTGCAGAGCACTGTGATGTCCTGGTGTGCCACTGGTATTTCTGCTGTACACCTGTGGTTGCAGCAGAGCTGGTTCAGCTGGAGTAAGGCTGGTCATCAGTGCCTGAGGACTTGGTTCCAAGTGCCTGGTCCCACCAGCTTCAGCTAGTGCCGTAAACAGAAGGAAAAGCTGCAAAGCACACCCAGAAAAACTGTATTTTGTTGAAGCACAGAGGAATGGCATACATTTCAACCCTTTGAAGTCAGTAGGGTATTCGTAAATTCACTAAAAAAGCAGGTAAGTAATGACTTCCTTTCTTAAAGCCTGCCTCACACGTCCTCTCATTTCAGCCCTGTTGCAGTGGGTCAGATGGCTTGATGGATCTGCAGAACACCCCGCACGAGGATGCCAGCGGCGCACAGCTCCTCATCAGCACTCTCTGTGCTGTGGACCACCAACTGGGAGAAGCTGACACCTCCTGGTAAGCAGCACCAGCATCCCTGGCCCAGCCCCAAGCACCGCTCCGTGCACTGCGATCAGATGCTGGGTCCCAAACCACCTTAGGGCCCAGGTGGGGCTGGGGGTGCAGTGTCTGCCTTGTCTCCATTCCCTGCATGCAGCCTGCTTGGGGTGTTAGGAGACCTGACTGAGCATGGGGGATGCACTGGGCTTCCCCAGGCAGGGAGGACAGGTGGTAACAATGGGGCAGGGTGGGCAGCTGGCCAAAAAGTCTGTGCTTAAACCAGCACCCAGCCCTACCTCCCTGCAGGGCAAATCCAGGCAAGCATAATGCAGGTGCTGACAGCCCCGTGGGGGTGACCACAACAGCCCTTGGGGGCTGGCGGCTGGGTGCCAACCTCTCTGTTGGCCTGGGCAGCAGCAAGCTTGCCTTTGTCCTGCAGAGCCATCACGTTATGGACCTACTTACGATGTCTTGAAAGGTTTCTCAGGGTTACTGCACACAGTTAGCTCAGATAAGCTCCTAATTCTTCATCACTGAGCAGACGTGCACCAGGTGGGGTGTGAAGTAACCACACTGGATCCACTGCTCCTTAACTCTGCATCGGGCTGGAACATCTCTGCAGGAGGAGGCTCACAGAGCCCCTGCCTCTTGTCCCAGACTCTGGGGAGCAATGAGGAGTAGTATATCTTCGTGAGCACTACTTGGAAATGTTTTGTTGAAATTATTTTTCAGTTGAAGTGGTGTGTTGTGTTGTGTTTGTTTTTTTTTTTTCTAACAAACTGAAAAATATTTTTTTAATCAAAAAACATTTCAAACAGAGTACTTTCCATGTTGAAATTTGTGGTTTTCATGAAAATATTACATCACTACTTTCAATTTGTGTTTACGGGATTTCCTGGTAAGTCGGGCAATGCTGAGAACGCTGCTAACCCTTCTGTGAATTCATGTCGTGGGGCAGTGCGGTGCAAGTAGCTCTGTCCTTTTGCTGTTTTCCCATCAGTGATGTCAGGTGCCAACAGCACCATCCCTTCGTGCCACAGCACAGCACCTTTTCCTTTCCCGGGGAAGCCGTGTCCCCCCAGAAAGCAGCCCTGTGCAGTCAGGTGGTCTGGCTGCTGAAGGGGCACCTCTTGCACTGCCAGGAAATCTCTGAAGGATGGCCTCCAACTTCATTGTCCCAAAGGAATGAATACTGGGGTTGCTCTCCTGGCTAGCCTGAAAAAGCACGGATATGTGTGGAATAAAGCACAGCCCTGCAAGGAACCACTTCTTGCCGCGAGCCTGTACCGGGGAATGCTGCTCTCATCCAAGGAAATTCCTCCTGCTCATCCTTGACCTCCCAGGCTGCTGGCTGTGACCCAAGGAAGATCTCCTCCTCCAGCAGCGTGGCTGCGGTACGCCTGGTGTGCAGGAAGAGACTTTGTAAAGAGTTACAGGTCCACGTCAGGAGTTACAGGTCCACCCTGTCCCTGCCTGCTTCTGCCAGCTGTGCCCAGGAGAACCCGCGGTGCTGCTCACTGTCACCTCAGCAGCTGGGTGGCTTGGAGCGTAGCCAGGGCTGGGCTTTTCTTCCAGAAATGTGCTGCTGCTATGGATATCCAAGACACAATTTAAAGGTGTTTCAGTTGCACTTAACCACTCTACGAAGTGTTTTTCAGCTAATGGCAGATTCTGTAGCAGTACCTTCGAGTTCCCCCTGTGATGTGGTGCAGCCTGAGGGTCTCCAGGATCCTTTTCCTTCTCAGCAGGAGAAGATTCCTCCTGTATTGCCGTAATCAAGATGATTGGAAGGGGATGGGGGAGAAAAGTTGTTCATACACTCTGGTTCTGTTAGGCTCTAAAATATATGAATTCCTCTCTCCCTAAACAATAGGAAGTGACATTTTCTTCCCTAATTAAAACTTCCAAGGAGCCAAGGCACGAGCAGCATCCTGCTGGGACACTGATTGCAGAAATCGATCTAAGTGTTAATTGTCCGGACTCGAACCCTCTCCTGTGTGAAGACAACAGAGAGAACAAGAGCTGCACTTGGATGTTCGCTATTTTTACATACATGGCACGGGAGGGAGGGCTACAGCTTCCCTCTGCTGTGTGCTGCCACGCAGCATGGTGTGCAGGTAGGGGATGGAGAAGAAAACTGAGCTGATGGCATTGATGCTACAGCGTTCTTCAGCCTGGCCTGAAGGGAGATTTTACCTCCTTGTGTTGCAACCCAGTGACACAGGATTTTCCAAGAAAAAACTGACTCCACCTTTTTATTATGACTTTTTATTTTGTTTCCAGCTGGGGCTGTGTGTGGACTTGCATTTGTTACCGTGTCTGCAAGTGCAATCTGAGACAATTGAACCTTCCTAAATTGTTGCTGAGTCTATATGCTGTGTGCCAGCAACAATTATAAATCCTGTTGCTGTTGTTGCCTGGGGTCTGCCATTTCTCTCCCAGTTAAATGTGTCATATTTTTGTTGAATGCCAACAGCACAACACTGAGAAGAGATAAATACACCATGGGCACAATGAATCACGAGCTCTGGTAGCCTCGCCCCAGTCCCAAGAGACTGTCTGGAGCTGGCCAAAGGAGAAAACACCATAGCCTGTTTTTCTTTTACTTCCCTTTTGCTTGAAGAGTGCACCCGTGGGAATGCAGGAAGCAGGAGGCATCGTGCCCATGCAAGAATCCCGGATGCCAAGAGGAGCAGGAGCGCCCAGCAGGGAGGAGGCTGGCACCACACTGCATTGCCAGGGGGCGCAGGATGCTCCTGCTGCCCAGGGCAGGCTGCCCAGCTTCTGACCAGGGTGATGGAAAGAGCCATGGCCAGCACAGTGAGTGCCAGGGTGACACCACGAGTCAGTGACACCACGAGTCGGTGACAGCAGCCTCCCATGAAGGCAGCTCGTGAGTCGGAGACTATGGGCAGAAGCGTGCCCGTGTGGTGCTGTGCAACCCCTGTGCTCTGCTCAGGGCAGGCTGGGCTTCAGAACAGCCATCTGCGGCCAGGCTGGGGCAATAAAAATTTAACCTCTGGCTGGGGAGGAACTGGAGGTAAGCAGCAAGAAGGACGGCAGAGTTTGGCAACGCGACCCGTGGGGACAGGCTGAACGAACTGGTGTTGTTCTACCCAGAACAAGACAAGGGAGATGAGTTAACCTCTAAATATATAACAGCCTACTGCAGAGTATGTCAATAAACTGTTCTCTGTGCCCACTGGGGACAAGGGAAAAATTGCAACAGCAGGGTTTTTGAAAAGACGGTGAGAGAAAGCTTCCAACTGCAGGATAATTAAACCCTGGCAGAGATACAGCTTGCGACATCTCCATCAGTGGATGTTTTTAAGATCAGGTTAGACAAACCTTTGTCAAGAATGATGCTTTGGGGCAAGGAGGATGGACAGTGTGGATTCGGGGGACCTTCTGAACTCTCATTCCAATTGTTTCCAGCTGGTTTCACTGCACTGACGTCAGACGCTTCAGGAGAAGTTTTTTGCTGTAGCACAGAGCAAGGCCATTCCTGCAGGTTCCTGTGTGCTTCAAGGAAAGCCAGGCTGAGCAACAGAGACAGGGGCAACTTTTTGTCATGAAGCTATTAAAGCTTTAATCAAAGAGCTAAGGAACTGAAGATAGGACTGAATATATTTATTTTTTTCACATAAAAAACACTCAAAGCCACCCTTACATGCCTCTCAGTAAAGGAGTCCTGTTCTTCCCAAACTTCTAACGTTAGCCGGCACAGAGCACAAATGCTCCTCACTTGTCTGCAATGTTTCTAGCAAGAACTGCTACGCTGTGCCCTTCCTCCTCTGACCAGACAGCTGTACCTTGGTGTGTGCACGTAGCCAGGGGGCAAAGCTGTGCCAGCCACCACCCTGAGGCCTGTTCCTTTCCGTGCAGCCACCCAGGGGCCTGGCGGCTGAGCCTGGAGGAGGATCCGTAACGCCAGGATGTGCTTCTTTGTGTGCTGCAGCAGCTACTGGTGCTGGCGGTGGGATGAGAGCCTCTGAACTGGCTGGGATGGGACACGTGCTGGGACAAAAGCCTTCTTTTTGTGATGTTCCTCTTTCAGGCTGCGTGGCCTTTTAGAGCGGCAGAAAAAGAGGAGAGCCTGTGACTGCAAAGCTCACCCTGCGACCGCTTGTTCTTCTGCAGCGTAGGGAAAAGCATCTCAGACAAAGATGCTGGAGACAGCGTTGCTCCCTGGAAAGAAGCACGGCCAGAAGGCAGGAGTCAAGAGCGAGATGAGGCAGCATGCTCGGTGTGTCCCTCTGGAGTTTGGCTGCTCTCCCTTGCTCCCCCTGTGGTCCCTGCTGCCTGCCCCAGGGCACGGCAAGGCAGGTGGGTGAGGTTCACCCCGCGGGGCCACGGGAAGGATTGCTTGCTGCTTTCGTTTATCTTCATGTTTTGTAACTGCTTCCAAAGCCAGGGAAGGTTTCCCTCCTCGATGGGTGGTCCCTTCGCTGGCAGCATCAGGGTTTGAAGCCTCGGTGCAGCAAGAGGGGAGGGATGAGTGGTGCCATGAGGAGGGGAAGTGCTTGCTGTACCAGCTGGGGGATTTGAGCAGTTATGCTCCCTCCTGCAAGCTGTGGGGGGATCCGATGTGCAGCTGAGGAGCCGTGAGAAGGGACTGCACAGCGGGAGACGTGGGGGCAAGCAGGTGTGTTACCCACCTGGGCCTCCAGGGGAGGGCAGGGGGCTTCCATCTGGCTGCTGCTGGGGGACGGTGGCTGTGTTCCTGCACCCGTCTGACTGCAAAGGGACCAGCAAGATGCTCAGTGAAAGATCTTACCCCCAGGCCAAGACCTTTCAGAGCAACCATCCGCATAAACCAACGTGGTTAGTGGTAAGCCTGGGCTGGCCAGCTGCCTTTCTTGCTTGTGATCCTGCTCAAAGGAGCCTCGCAAACTCAGCTTAGCTTCAGTGTGTAGGTTTAACCACCTTGTAAGTGCTGGGAAGTGTCCGAAACCATTTTGCCCATGCAGCAAAGCGCCTCTGTCCTGTGATACCTGTTAAAAATGAAGTCTCAACTCAATCTGAATTTAGTAATACATGTATCTATACTTATAAAAGGTATAAAAGGCAAGTAAACAGTGCTGGGTGTGTGGGGAGTCTACGCTCCACCAACACGCACACACGAACATCAAACATTCCAAATATACAGAACATGGCTTTACATGCTAAACCTGAGTATGCCTATACAATCAGAAAAGGTAACAAACAATTCTTTACATTCCATGACTTAACAGTCTCCATTTTCCATTCCCTTTGAACAATATGTCTCACTTTAAGTTGTTAAGCAACTCAGTCTTCGGGCCTTATGTATCCTGTTCTTCCCAGATCGAAGAAAAGCATATCCAGCTCCTTGTGAAGGCCAAGAGGCCTGGGTCCAAAGGCACGACCAGGTCACCAGAGGGCGGAACAGCAAAGGCCTGCGATGGCTGTAGCAGCAGAGGGGCCGATGGCGCAGCAGTCGGATCAGTAAAGGAGCCCGCAGCTCCCTCACTGCCTGGCAAACCCCACGTTTCTGACTATGGTCCCACACGGCTCTTTAAGCCCTCAGAGATTGCTCACCAGGTACCAAGCAATCCCACCGCAACCTTGTCGCTTTTAGTTGCAGAGTCCCACACCTTGACCTCAGTTTGGTCCCATATTTCAGGCTCATAGACTGTCCAATTGTTAATAAGGAGAATAAGCCATAAGGTTACCAGGACAGTCTTTGTTCCTAAGGACGTATGATTCCCCGTAATGCGCAACTGCTGACCAGCGAGGGGCAGCTGTGTGTGAGGCTCCGCTTCTCTCAGCTCCAGCTTCTCTCCAGCTCCGGTGCGCCTGTTTCCAGTGACTTTCAGTACGAGCTGCTCTGAGCAGTTCGCTGAGTTTGGCCGAACCGATCTTCATGAGGTGATCAATGTGCCTCTTCCCATCCTGGTCTCCATTCTGCCAGCCTGCTCCTCTTCACTTCTTTTTCCTGCTTCTTTACTGATGTAACTTCATAGTGTTGCCTTCCTGAAGGCAGGCCCCCCCCCCTCTTATACCCTTCTCCCCACAGCAGTTCTTTTCAAAAGAACTTTTCATTGGGCAAACAACTTTGAGTGTAACACCAACAGCAAACACCCAGAAACATCCATGCCTTAGCGGCTGGGGAACAAGAAACCTGAGCCTGCATGGGGTCTCCTGAGTCACCCTTCTTTGTTCCCTCTAAACTCTTTTATACTCCTGATGGCCTCATCCTTAAGAGTCTAATGTTATCTCACCCTATGGCCACACTCCCACATCTCCCCCTTCTTTATTAATATCAACCATGCTCTCGACAGGCATTACCACTCCATATAGAACACCCCAAAGCTCCGGGGCTTGTGCCCCAAAGAGGAGCGTTGTGGGGCCGTGGGGCCGTGCAGCCGGGACCCTGCCTGCATCCCCCCCAGGAGGGCCACGGAGCCTGCGGAGCATCCCCGGAGCGGGACGGGCACGGAGCGGGGGGGCCCCGGGGGTCCCGGCAGCACCGCCCGGCCCCGGCCGCGGCGGCAACAAAGGCGGGCGGCGGCGGCGCAGGTGGGAAGGGAGAAGGGGAGGAGAGGAGAGGAAGGAGGGGCTCGGCTCGGCTCGGCCCGGGCCGGCCGCCCCCTTCCCCGGGTGCCGCCGAGGAGTGCCGCCCCCGCGGCGGTGCTGCCGGAGCGCCCGGAGGCCGGCGGAGGAGCCCCCCCCCCCGGTGTCCCCCCGGCGGCGGGGCGCAGCCCGTGAGTACGGCCGGGGGCTGGGGGCTGCGGAGCGTGGCAGGAGAGGGGCTGGGGGGGCTGCTGCCCTGGCGGTGTGCGAGCAATGAGCCCCGCGGGGATGGTGCCGGGAGGGCGGCGGGGCGCGGGCTGTGCGGGTCCCGCTGCCAGCAGGGAGCGCGGCTGGCGGGGCGCTGCTTCGGGCTCTCGCTGGCCTAGCGGGAGCCAAACCCCCCTGCAGGGCTGTCGGGGGGTTCCCGCTGCCGAGCTGGGGTTACCGCTGCCGAGCTGTGCTGCCTCAACGCCGGGGAGCACCGCGATGCGCTCCCGCATCGGTCTCCGCACAGGGGAGGACAGCGGCCGCCCGCGGTGCTGGTGTGAAGGGCGCAGCCCTGGGGCTTGCTGCAGGAGCTGCTGGCTGTACCAGCCTGTATCTGTGTCTCACAGAGCCAGCCTCCTCGCCTGCTGCCCGGGGAAGGGCAGGTTGGGAGTGTGCAGCCCTCCTGCCCTTCTGCCTGGGTCACGGCATCAGCGAAGGTTTCAGCAAAGCTCGGGGTGATGGTGGGGCTCGTGTAGAGGTGAGCAATGCTGGACGTGCCCTTGGAAGAAGAGTATTCCTGGCAAAAACCTTCCCCAGAAGGCCCCTGGGACTCGGGCCAGGAGCGCTGCATGAGGCCAACTTTTCCCCTTCATTTCTGCAAGGGCTGCAGGAGCTCGTGGGGACCCTGCGCTCCCCTCCTGCGGGCAGCGCGGCTCCTCTCCGCCGCGTTGGAGGCACCGCGGGCACGGGGTCCAGCAGGACGGAGCGTGTGTCACCGCCTGGCTCGGCTCCTCAGGCTGTTTGCTGCTGCTGGAGGTGGCCGTGGTGCGGGGGGCAGCGAGCAGGGCTGCGTGTGCTTGGGAGAGCCAGGGGGCCTGGGTGCCAGGCACGGGATGGCACCACGGCCTGCAGCTGCCCCACGCTGTGCTCTCACTCCTTTTCGGTCATTTTGTGGATGCTTCCTCTATGTGCCGTGGCCTTGTTTGCGGTAAGCAGTGGCGGCGGTTCAGGCTCTGCGGGCGTGCTGTGCTGTGCTGTGCCTTCAAAAGCGGTGGCTGGGCTGAAAAGCCTGCTTCAGAGAGCTGGGCAGTGAACCACCAGCTGGGACCAGCAGCATGCCTGCCTTGCTGACAGCAAGCATAAGGTTATGTGTGGTGATTCAGAAAGCGAGAGGAATACAGGAGTGTCTCCTCCACCTTATCCTGTGCAAGCAAGCATGTGTTTGCAAGGCTTTGATAACAGGGCTGCTTGCCCGGCTAACTGCTGTTTGTTTGGAAATAGCTGATACTTGGTTGAAACCAAGCTGTGGACGTGGAGGTGCATCGTCATTGGCCAAGACCTAATTTTTCTGGGACAAAGCAGGCAAGTACTTGAATCATAATTTGTAATGGTTGCTGACAGAGTTCCCTCTTGCAGGAGCTGGAAACGCATGGGAGGAAATTAAAAGTCCCACAATGAGGTGGCCGAGGGTGCTTTAATTAATGGCAAAGTGGATGCAGCCAGTGATGTTTCATATCTTTAAGTCTGTCCCTGTGGCTGTGGTTCAAGAGGAACTTGATTGCAGAAACGGGATTACTGCGTGCTCAGAGGCTTATTTCCATGTCTGTGCGAGAGGATAGGTGGCCTGCTGAAGGGCAGAGCTTTGCCAAAGGCAGTGCACAGGTGACAGCGCCCTTGCAGGCAGCGAGCACGCGGCTGGTAGTGAAGCACAGGTCTCTCCTGGCTTCCAGGCTGCTCCAGGCTGGAGGGAGCGGAGGATGGTAATTGCTGCTAGCCAAAATCCACCTCGGGTTGTCCTACCCGGGGCTCTAAGGCTGGCCTGGCTGGCTGGCACTGAGGAAGATGTTTGAACTCAAGGTCTGTCACCTCCCTCTGCTTCTCCTGACCCACTTGAGCCATTGCACCGGCAGCTTTTGGAGGGGCAGGAGTGGTGCAGTAGGGCCGCAGTCCTCCGTCATGTTCATGGGAAGGTCAAAGCAGCCCTTGCAGCCCTAGGGCAAAACGTCATTTTCCTGTTCTCAACTCAGCATTTATAAAGATGGCAATAAAAGATCTGACAGTATCATTTTGATGATGTTTTAGGAAACGTACTGGCCTTTGCAGTAGCCCTTGTCTTTGCTGGAGTAATGTAAAACCCAATTCTGTAAAGGATTTAGCAATCAAAGAGCATTATGAATCAGTCTGATACTTCATCCCAACCACAGCCCTTCTTAGGTTGCTGACCTACATACAGCTTTTGGCATAACTGCTTCAGGGAGGCCGGGCTCCATCTCTGAACGTGAGGGGGACCGCGTGCTGCCGAGCTATGAGGTGTCTGTGTGTGCTGGGAACGTTTTCACCGAGGTTACGAGCAGGTCTGCTGAAATTCCTTATCGCTTCAGCCGTGCTTGAAGCTGGTGCTGCTTGGCTGGGAACTTGTCTGTGACGTGCGAGCCGTGGTAGTTCCTCTGAAAGCTCTTTCAGTTGTAACTGTGCTGATTAAAAAACTCGAATATGAAAGGAGGTGTTTTCGCTGTAAAGAGCTCCTAGATATCTGGCCAGCAAAACTCCTTGTTGTCAGATGCTTTAATTACTTGTGTAATTAAAAAACTTGGGAAAACTTCTGTACTTCGGGCATCTACTTATAGATAAAATCCAGGCTTGTTGCCTTTTTTAAAACACGCGTGGCAGTTCAACCCCTAGTGAGATGCGAACCCAAAGCGTCCTTCCTGAAACCACCCCGGAGGCTCGCTGTGCCCGTGCACATCTCATCGCTGCCGTGATGCGGGCAGTAAGGGGGTGAGCAGGTACGAGGAGGGGCTGGAGGTGGGTCTGTGAAGCAGCAGCTCCACGGGGAGCTCAGTCTGCTCCCTGCTGGTTTGCCCATCAGCCGAAGGACGCCGGTGCAGTTCTCACTGAGGTGGTGGCAGTGAAAACAGACAAAGCTGATGTGAGCTTGCTTTCTGCTGCAGCTTGGGGAGGTGAGGAGCAGGATGACACGCTGTAGCTGATGGCACGCAGAGCAAAGACAGTCTTTGGGGTCAGTGTTCAGCTTTGCAACGGAGCAGGGCTGCCCCTGGCTCCGAGCAGTGTGGGGTCTGGCAGTGTTGGCTCCCTCCCTGGGTAAGGGAAAACACTGGTGTAAACTTTTTCTTTTTTTTTTTTCTTTTTTTTTTCTTTTTTTGTGTACCCTGTTGTGGACATCTCTGGTTGTGTGGGCACATCTGTTTGTGTTTGTTAAACACCACGTTGAGCAATGGTACTGCGCTGGTTAGTGCTTTAAGGCAGCACTTAAGCCTGTTCGTATCTATCATGATTTCAGCTCTGCAGGACAGAGCCCGTAGTTTGCAGGACAGTTGGAAGTGAGGAGAGGTGCGTGTGTGCTTCCCACCACGTGCCAGCAGCCCGCACGTGTGCCTTTTTGTGTGGTCGCGGGTGCCAGCTCTGGTGAAGGACCTTTGAAGTGGGGTGTGTATGTGCCGGTGTTTTCATCTGCAGGTCTGGGGTATTCAATCTAAGCTGGTCCTGAGAGCTCATTTGGGGAAGAAACAGGGCAGAGTGACAGCATCTCTGTGAAGTCTGTCCCCGCTGTGACTGTGCTGTCCCCACTGCGTGCTGTCTGCTAGGTTTTTGTCTCCGCAGGTCCCGAGTGGTGCGTTTGCTTCGCTTGGGTTTGTTGGTCCCTTGGCAGCCTCTGGAAGCTGCCTGCTGAGTTTCTGCCTTGTGTTGGGTGTCTTCAGAGACTTGAGAGTTGCAGCTCTGCCAGAAAGATGTCAGATGATCTTAAATATTTGCTCATGATCTGTTCCTCACAAGATACCATAACCTCTGTTCTCAAACAAAGGTTGCAGAGACAGCTGCAGTGCAGCATCTTGCTTATTCCTCTGTCTTCGTAAAAACAAGTCTGCTTGTGATACCTTAATTTAGAATAGGAACGCTGCACAGGATATCACCCCTTGTACCAACGGGGTGCTGCGGGGCAGGGAGGCCTCCACTTTTTCCCCTTTTCCCCTTGTGCCCTGGATACCTGGAACAGCACCTCTGTGAATGCAGGAGAAGAGAGCTCTGCCAGGCTGAGCTAAAATGTCTCTGCGCTCTTGATGTGTGTTTCCTCCGGGAACTGGCAGCTTCCAAAAATGAACGGAGCAGAGCTGCCTTCCTTCTGCTGCCTGGCGTGTGCTCCGGTGCTGCTGGAGCAAGCCAGCGACCCCCAGCCAGCTAGCCCAGGCGTGCTGCTGGTTCTGATTATCGCCGTCCCTTTCCCAAGGCACCTGGAAATATTTAGGAACTTCACCCAAATGCACGGCGCAGCTTCTAAATACACGTTGAGTGTTAATACGTCTAGCAGCTACGAGGTCCTTTGCTGGTGCCTGCTCCCTCCTGC
Organism: Anas acuta; assembly: GCF_963932015.1. Lineage (NCBI taxonomy): Eukaryota > Metazoa > Chordata > Aves > Anseriformes > Anatidae > Anas > Anas acuta. Next base: position 18,209,165 of record NC_088987.1, read on the forward strand.
CTAGGTTGGTAGAGAGGGCTGTCGGCAGGAGCAGGGGAGGGGGTGGGTGCTGTGCTGTACGTGGTCGCTCACCTGGGGCACAGAGATCAGCAGAATTCTGTTAGTCTGGGCTTTACGAAGCTGTTGGAATGAAGCATGGAGCTGCCAGGCCTGTCACACGCACCTCGCACACAGATCTGCATTTCACAGCCCTTGCCATGCTGGTGCTGGAGCCCTGCCCTGTGGCTGAGATCCCCGACTCTGAGAGAAGCTGAGAGCAAGATAGCACAACTGGTGCAACCCTTCCTCCTCTGGGGAGTGAAGCAGTTTGCATTTATAACTGTAAAACTTTGCAGAAAGGTAGAAGTATGCCTTACGGCCCGTCTCTCATACCACTGCAGCATTCGCTGATTAGAAAATCACAGGGATTGAAATCGGCTTGCCACGGTTCCTGCGAGTGCTCTGTGTGCATTAATGGAGGTCACAGTCCGTAGGAAGCGTGCCAGTGGTGTAATTGGGATGGGGAGACGATAGGACTTGTCATGGCAGTCTCGCAGCAAAGATAGCTGCTTACTGAAACGGTTCTCCCAGAGGTTAAAAGTGATCCGTGGTCATAGTTGTCCCCTGCAGAGCAGAAATCTCAAGGAGCTGTTTTTATCTTGAAATAACATTTAACTTGCAACGCAAGAGTGGAAAGGTTTTGTGTTTTTCTAGATTAATTTGTAGGACTGAGCGTTCAGGAAGTGCTGCTGGCAGAAAGGTCATGCAGACCACCACGTGCCTTCTGAACAGAGTAGCTCACGCACTGAGCATCCTAAAAACAACTGTGTAGTGAAAATTAAATAAGAATTTTAAACACAAATCACAAGGATTTTCTGTTTCCTTGACTTTGTTTCCTATCTTCATGACCCAACTGGAATCCTGAAACCCTTTGTGCTTGCTAGGGGTCTTAAGGGAATTTGAGATTTGAATGTACGAGATCATAGATGTTACAATCAAACTACATTTTATTGTTTTCATTTTAATGTAAGCCTATATAATTAACATTAATACACAACCCAGTGTTTGTTTCCTCAGCAGAGATTCGGTATAAAGAATTGTCAGGGTGCTGGGCGCTTCCTAAGTGAGATTCATCAGCGGAAACCAAAACCTTGTTCTCTGCCAGCTCTGTGCTGATTTGTCTGCGTGAGTTTGGTTGAAATATGATTTATGTTTATGTGGCCCCAGGTAAAATTCCACAACCTGGGCAGAATCCAGAGGAGGAAGTCAAGGTGCAGAAAAAGAATACAGGTCAAATTAAAACCCTTTTTTGATTCTGCAGGATTTTATGACCCAGCACTATGTATCATTACTCTTTGGCTCTTTCAAAGGGAGCTTTTCCACTTTTGAGGAGTTTTGCAGGTATGTTCAGGTAGTAGCTGGGGGCCTTTATGCTCCGTGCTGCTAACTGCTCAGCATCACTGAGGTGATGTCTGCAGGTGTGTGAGGAGGGAGCTGAGAGGTGGGTCTGGTATTAACCAGTGCAAAGGGAGCGATCCGTTGGAGGTGGGCAGATTTGCTGGGAATACTGCAACAGTGGAGGAAGAGAGAACTTTTCCTTCTTCCTGGTGCCAGGCTCTTGGCACCCTTTGGGGCGGAAGGTGGTCAGCAGCGCTCTGGGAGGAGTGCTTGTGACAAGGACCAGGAAAGCACAGACTCCTGGAAGTAAGCAAAAAAGAAAAGATGCTCCAGAGTGTAATGAAGGAGAAGACATGGCAGTGGTGGGCACTAGAAAGGCACTCGGGTCTGGTGGTAGAGAGGAGGAAGGGAAGGCAGGGTGAGGATGGTACCAGAGGGTGTCCTTCCTGGGGGGGGTTCCTGCTGTGTGGAGAGGAGAAGTGTCGGAGAGTGGAGCTGCTTTTGGGGAGAAATAAAACAAAGAAAAACACGCTGTAGGAAGGAGTGGTTAAGTGGATTTAAGATGGAAAGGAAAACAAAAACCAGAAGAGGCCAGGCATGGCGGTAAGTGGAACAGAGATGGTGTTGGGGTTGAAGGAATGAGGAGCAGAGATATAGGAATAGTCCCAAGGATGTGTTTTGTTGTTGGAGGCAGTGGGATTCCTGCAGGCCAAGCTGATATAACTGAATCATGGATATAAATGTAATCGGGAAGGGGTGGTTTGGAGAGATGTGAGAGCGCCAAGCTAAAAAAGCAGAAGGAGCATTACTGGAAGAACACTTCAATTGAAGAATGGCATGCATGATGAGTTAGCCAGACTGTCTGCTCATAATATAGATTGGGGACTGAGATCACTGCGATTTTCTGGCTCTTCAAATTAAATTTTACATATTTTTTAAGAATAGCCTTCCTGACGTCTGGCCAAATGAGTAGTTCACCTGTGGACTGAGGAGTCTGAAAACATGCCTGAGGCTTTGCTTTGAGTAGTGGCCCTGTGTGCGTGGACATCTGTGTCGTGTGCGTGGTCATCTGTGCTGAGCCTGCTGCAAGGTGTGGGCTTCAGAAAGTGCCACGAGTCCTCAGGGGAAGAGAGGTGGGAGAGGTGCATGGAAGGAATCTCGTTGTCTTTAGATTTATCTGCTACTTTTCACAGCAGTCGCTACTTGCTGTCTTTCATTTCATTCTTCTGTAACCCAGCGTGGGTGTTGGTTGGGAACATTTTAGGCACTGTGGATGCAGCTCATCAATTTGAGTTGTGGTTAGAAGCGTGTTCTTGAAAATCTGTGGGAATTCCTTCACATCTGTACCTGAGGTAAAAATCAAGTTCACTTTCAAGTGTGGCAAAGCCCCTTTCTGCCTTCCCTTTCTCCGTTTTGGAAACCTGTCAGCATTCCGTGTTTGCTCTGGGCAGGTGAGGGTGGTATGGCAACCCTGCAACTCTGCTCCTGCTGCGGTTTTGATCTCTCAGGATAAAACCAGGGAGAAATCCCACAGAAGTGTTCCCCAGGAAACCGTGGGCAAGTTTCTCGTTCAAGGTTCACGTGTGTAACCAGTCTGTCTGTGGTTCAGCAGCCTCTGGTTTTGGCTGAACCCCAGGGAAAGAGTTCTTGACTGGGATTTCGGAGGTGAGTTCAGCTCTGCACTTTGTCGTCATCTCTGGGCAGACAGCTTTGCGAAGCACCGGTCTTCTTCAGACGGACAGCACTGGTGTGTTGCAATGAAACGCGTGCTTTAGGGTTGAGAAGTTCCCCTAGTTATTACGGGAGTGTAATCAGATACACATTTCATTAGATATTTATGGATTGTTTAATTAGATGGATAGATAATCACGTACTTGCCATCTAGGTAGGGAAAAAAAATCAAAACAATTAAGGATTAGCTGTAAAATTTGATGTCAGAAATGGTGTTAAGTTTCTGCTTGGACACTCTTTAATTATATTTTGTTTAGTCCATGCTGGAATTGAATGAAAATGAATGAAACCCACGCTTACCTGAGCTAGAAATGAGAGGTCTCACCAGGGTCATTAATGCATATTAACTCATACTTTTAAAATTCTTGCCTGCCATTAATTTGGCTTAACTCTTCCCATCTGTCTCCATGTAGACAAGACTGCAGAAGCCTAACTTGCTTTGAGGTGTTGTGGAAAGGCCAAGGTTTCAGCGCACTGCGTGCCGTGCCCTGCCACACGTGCAGTGCAGCAGGTAGGTGCTGTGGTGGGGTTGTCACATCCCTGTTGCAGCAGTGCCAGCTGGAGAGCCGGGGCTGCAGCACAGCTCTTCCTGCTCACAGCACGGCCTCAGGGCTCA